>NC_140373.1:3180000-3632500 GCF_054491055.1 Hypomesus nipponensis | reverse complement strand
CAGGAATAGTTTGTTAGTGAATGAGAATTAGTTGGAGAAATGCTACGTTTAAATAGATTTGTAGGGAACAGTTGGGGAGAGATGCAGCCATATATGCCTAATCAGGAACAAAGACAAAAGAGGACAGTGAATCAACGTCATTTCATCTGAGTCCAGACCGACTGGTTCATTTCAAGCAAGTTGCTCCACCTGCAATCTATAATGGAACCCTGTGTCCTCTTTGGGGGAAGTGCGCTCTTTATGCTAATCTAAAATCCAGTTGGATTGATTTTACTGTAAACTAGTATCTCTGTGGAATCTCAGTATATTTATCTCTGATGAATTTACATTTGCTGAGGGATACACATTTTGTGAAAGCTGGTCATCTAAACATGAGATGTTCAAACGTATTTTAGAGAAACTCAAACAATACACAGGCCATGTTTGGGACTTACTGGTTTAGTTGCAGCAGTCAAGGACTCCATCTCTGCATGAGTCATCCAGATGTTACTGGTGGACTGTCATTGGTACGGGAGAAAAGGAAATATATACAGAACCTTACTATTTGCATTTCTACATTGCATAGTACACTTGCAAGCATAATTTAAGTGAGTGGTTGTGATATCATGTATTTTACGTGTGTGTACAATTGGTCTTGGGATTTGTAACAGCCATGATGTGGTTGTAAAGGGTAAGTGTGTTTGTATTTGTTCCTCCGGTTTGAAGTGTTAGGTGGAAATGGGAGGGATATTCTGGGCACTCTCTCTTCTCTGTTGTGGATATGAGCCCAGAAAGGACTGAGTTCCCAATGTGTACTGTATGTGTGCAGTAGGAGAAAGATCAGTCTGTGTGTATCTGTCTGTCTGTCTGTCTGTCTGTCTGTCTGTCTGTCTGTCTGGCAGGGTGACTTCTCCCATGAATGCACCCTCTGACTTAAAGAGTGCTCGGTGTGCTCTTAGTTAAGCCTGAAACCGGTCCAGGTTTATCGGCATGTCTGCGCGTGCATCATCGTGTGCGAGCGCGTCATCCAGAGCTCCACTCACAGAGCGGGTGCTGGCGGGGGCGGAGGGGCTGGTGAGGGACACCATCTCCTGGATGGCCAGGCGCAGCTTGAGGCGGTGCAGGGGGTTGCTGATGCCGATCTCTCTCTGGATCTCCGTGTCCGACAGGTTGGCCATGATGGCGCCGCTCTTCACGTTGGCGCGGCAGGCGGCCACGTACCAGGCGGGCATCCCCACCCACAGCTGGGAGGAGAGAGGGGACACGTGTTGGAGGGGGGAGAGGGGGGACACCCTTGCACTTCAGAACACAAATCCATTCCTACGGTTCCAGTTCAGCGGAGGAGAGGAAAGGACCGGAGAAGACGGGAGAGTAGAGCTACCTCCAGCCAGGTGACCACGGTGGGGCCATCCCAGGAAGCGAAGGGGAGACCCTGGCGACAAGCTTCTTCAAGTAGGTCATGCCTGGGACAGAGACAGAAACAACACTCAATATCATGTCTACAGAACAGAACTCACCTGCTGTATTCCAGCTCACAATGCTCAATGTACAATGACTTTTACATGACATTACACTTCATATGACATAAGGCTCAGTCTCATTCGTTCTTAATATGTCAAGAGTTTTCTGGTTGCCAGGAGACAGAACAAAGTCGAAGGGTTTCGAAAAAAGAGAGTTCTGACTTTTTCTTGCTGCGCCGATCCTTCTCCACGGTTCCTGTCCCCATCTTGGTCAGGCCCAGGGGGTCGGCAGAGCCCAGGTCATCAGACGGCGTAGAGGCTGAGGGCGGAGGTCAAAGGTCAAGAATGATACCTCGTCTCCGACATCCTACAGTACCGCTCCACATGACGGGTGAGTGAGTGTGACGACTTCTGGACATCCTTCCCAATCGCTCAAAGATTGCTCAAAGACAACCATAAACACCTCAGAATACACAGGAATATTATAACACAATGAGTGGTTAAGTACAACTGACAAACGGTTGCCGGCTGAGCTACTGGACGCTTGGTTTCCATTTTTTCTCCCCTAGTGAATTTTTCTGGGAGTTTCTTCCTTGAGGGTTTAGGTTGGTTGAGGGGTAGTTCTATGGGCGTATGTGAAGCCCTCAGGGACATTGCTTGTGCAAATACAAATACATTTGGATGTGATTTACCCAGAGAGGCAGACTCCCGGCCCGGCCCTCCCATCCTGCCCTTTTCCTTCTTCCCAAACAGCCGACCGATGGAGGACTTGATACTCTTCTTCTTGCTGGCTTTGTGGAGAGAATCCTGACTACTGGTGGTGACACCATCAGCAGAAAGACTAGTATGAACAATCAACAACCAAACAGAGATAGCGAAACATCACCACAGCGCATCATGGGACACGGTTTGGTCTACTGAATAGTCAGGGCCTGAAATCATTATCTCGACTTTATAATAACTTCTAACAAAACTAAATTACATTAATGTTTTTTTTCATACCTGAATTTTTTTTTGTGTATTTTAAGGAAGTCAGACACATTTCGAAGGACGTTTGGTCATTGTTTTAACAATTAAACTGTACCTGCGGAATTCGCGGTGATCATCCAGCCCTGCTCCTGGGTGTGTGTGGGTCATTCTGTCCAATCGCAGGGCGCGAGGGACTGGGGGAGGGGTGGAGTCAATCAGAGCCAATGCCCTGCAGTCATCTCCCTCTTTGCTGTTCTGTAACAACAATAAATATCCAGTTTAGCCCCGCAGAAACCTCTTTTTCTTGCTTTGTTGCTTTGTCTCTAATCACAAAAACAATCAATTGTGAAGGGCTTTTTAGGATTTGATGCACTTCGATGACAGAGGCACATACCTCCTTCAGACACCAACACAAACAAAATACACTGCCATCTTCAACACACATGAAGTATACTATCCACACACAGACTAGCTCTACAGGAGCAGCCTCCAGCTGCGTGGGGGTACCTGTCTGTCTGTTTCTCGAGCAGGGGAATGCGGCAGGCGGGGGGTGGAGTGGCCAGAGCTGGGAGGTGAGGGGGAGGCCAGGGTGGAGGAGGTGAGGGAGGGGGTCATGTAGCCCCTCCCCAAGCTGTCTCGACCCCCGCCCAGCGACGACGGCGGGAGAGGTGGGGCGTCCAGGGCCACGCTGCTGACCCGGCTCTCAATCTCCTCCGCCCTCAGCTCTGTGCTCTCCTTCTCCTCCTGGATCAGCCTGGGAGAGGACAGGAGAGGAGAGGAGAGGAGGGAGAGGAGAAGAGAGGAGGGGAGAGGCAGGAGAGGAGAGGGATAGGAGATTAGAGGAGAGGAGAGGAGGGAAGAGGCAGGACAGGAGAGGGAGGAGAGAGAGGAGAGAGAGGAGAGGAGGGAAGAGGCAGGAGAGGAGAGAGATAGGAGAGAGAGGAGAGGAGAGGAGGGAAGAGGCAGGAGAGGAGATTAGAGGGGAGGAGAGGAGAGGAGGGAAGAGGCAGGAGAGGAGAGGAGAGAGATAGGAGAGGGGAGGAGAGGAGGGAAGAGGCAGGAGAGGAGAGGAGAATAGAGGAGAGGAGAGGGAAGAAGGAAGAAGGGAGGAGACAGGAAAGGAAAAAAGAGGAAGTCGGGTTACATAATTAAAATATAGACAGAAAGGAACTGAATCATCCATTGCAAACATGATGACAGATAATGACTCAACATACATGATATCTGGGTATTACACCTCCCCTCAAATGAGTCTGAACTGTGAATTCAGTGGAATATCTACGCAACAAGTTGGTCCTGTTCCATCTCATATCCGCTTCGTCACCCTGAGGAGAAGACCTGGCCACATACTTGATCTCCTTGTTGATGGCTTCCAGCTGCTCCTGCAGCATGATGGCCAGGGTCTGGACGTCCGTCTGACCGCTGGGCGACAGCAGCTCCGAGCCAAACAAGGTCTCCCGGTCCTCCTCATCGTCTGAGCAGCCCCCCTCCACGCCCCCGTCAAACCCGGGACCCATCATGGTGCCACTGTCCCACTCCCCGTACTGCGGCAGAAGGAGGGGGGGAGGGTGGATACCACGTAACGAAGAGAGAGAAAAACAAAAGGGAGAGAGTTGAAGACGGAAAGACAGCTACTTCTCGGAGAAAAAAAAAAACAACGCTTTTTGGATTTGTCTTATACGGACGGAAACACCTCTTTTGAAAAGCGCGGTAAAAGCTGCAGCAGGCTGATAGGTGCCGCCTGATGAGGTCGCCTGCTCACCTTGTTGCCGTCCTCCCTGGGGGGGGCCCATCGGCCGCGGTGGGCCCGGCGGACGACCACTCCGCCGGAGGAGTTGCCGTAGCCGGCCGGGAGCGAGCCTCCGCCCTGGGGGTAGCGCAGCTCCGAGGCACTCCCTGGAAGAGATCTTCGAAAAAGGGTGGATGGCAGTGAGCTGACGCTGCCCGCCCTACAGAGTTTGTGAGATTCAAAATGGAAGCGCTTTGTCAAATCACATTTGTCCTGCTTACAGACAATGTAAATGCCCCCCTCCCCCCACCCACCCCCCTTTTACTCAATCATCGGTGTGAGATTAAGATAAAATAAGGAACGATTCAGTTATGACGCTTCACTCATAATCTTTTCTCTTTCGGAAAACAAAGCACAAAAACAGATGCATAACAATAAAAACATTTACATAATCTAAGAACCATTATCACTGTGGCCTTAAGGGCAACAACTGTTGCTTTGATGTCAATCGTTACTTTACTCTCAAACGACTGCATAAACAAATAAACAGAGAGATAAAGTATTGTGTTGGCGTGAAAAACAGAGAGGGCACAGTTAGCATCCTCCGGCAGGAGCACACAGTATTACTTTCCTCTTGGGAATAACACAAATGTGTATTTCTTGAGGATATTGGATAGAATCTATGTATATAAATACCCTTGCAGCTCCATGTTGGCTAAGCGGGAGTAGCAGGAACCAGGTCGGCCCCTCAGCTGGTCCAGCTCCAGCTGAATCCTCTCCAGCTCTGCTATGAGCTGGTCCTGAGGGACACAGGGGTGGATACAGGGGGGGGGTGGGACAGGGGTGGATACAGGGGTGGATATAGGGGTGGATACAGGGGTGGATATAGGGGTGGATATAGGGGTGGATACAGGGGGGGGGGGGACAGGGGTGGATACAGGGGTGGATATAGGGGTGGATATAGGGGTGGGACAGGGGTGGGGACAGAGGGGGATATAGGGGTGGATATAGGGGTGGGACAGGGGTGGATATAGGGGTGGGACAGGGGTGGGGACAGGGGTGGACATGTCTGGATGTTATATTCAAGCAAAGCAGTCTCCACATGTTTACATCAGACATGTTGAGTTATTTCCCCCACATTTTGAGTTCTATGATAATAGGTGAATAACTGATCTCTCCGGTTGCGTTTGTGTGTCTTCTACTGTTTGCTGATGTATTATATTCGGCCTTCCCAACTTATAGACATGGATCGGTGCTTTTACATCGGTGACACTTCAGTGCATGGGAGCATGTTTTGGTCTTGTTTGTGACACACAATACGTTTCAGCGGGACTTTTTCTAATATTACTATGAACAAGGAGCCAATCTCAAATCCTCAAATCTGTTTAACTACAAATATGAAAAACAGTAGTAGTGTAGACATGACATTTATACCATGATAACGGCATAAGAAGGCCATACGAGAGGTTTCGTTACCTTGTTCGCAAGAAGATCATCTTGAATTTTCTTCATGTTAGATAACTCCTCTGACAGGGCATTCTAGAGGAAGATAAAACAATAAGCTGTTTACACAGTGCAATCACTTACAAGTACTGAAGAAGGATTGTTTGCGTTACTACCTGTGTTGTATGACAGTCAGTCTCATCTTTCCTACCTTCTCCTCCAGAGCAGCCATTCTCTCTTTTAGGTGGAGCTGCAGCCTCTCATTTGACTCAGACAACAGCTTATCCACAGTGTCTGAAAGGCGTTTGTTGTGTTCGTCATTCATTTTCTCTCTCTGTCTTGCCTATAAAGAAGAAAGAAAGAATCGGGGTAAAGGTTTACGAGTCAATTGACAAAACATAAGAGAAGATTGGATTTATAGTGTCTAAAATGGCAGGCGCTGAATTATGCAGAAGGGAATATGGCTCCATTACTCTCTGTAGCTCCTGGTTCTTCTCCTCCAGTTGTGCCTCCATTTGCCTCAAACGCTCCTCAAAGTTTCCATGGCGTTCCTCAGCCTACATAAGCAGGGGAGAGAGAGAGGGAGACGGAGAAGAGAGAAAGGGGAGAGAAAGAGACAGAGGAGGGAAAAGAGAGAAGTTCAAAGGAAACGGAGAAGAAAGAGTGATGAGTGGGTGAGAGAGTCATAGTGGGTGGAGAGAGGGAGGGAGAGAGAGAGAGAGAGACAGAGATAGAGACAGAGACAGAGACAGAGAGAGAGAGAGAGAGAGAGAGAGAGAGAGAGAGAGAGAGAGAGAGAGAGAGAGAAAATATTTGACAGACACGGACGGGGGGGGGGGACGGACGACTGATAGTTACTGAGCTGGACTACTCAGTTGACATGTGTGATCTCCATAGTGGTGTCCCAGGTCGCCACGGTGACCCCAGTGACAGTTTACCTTGTTGAGTGCAGCCACTCTCTGTGCCAGCTGGGCTTCCACCTCCGGCAGGGTCTCTGCCCTCTGCAGGGTCTGCTGCAGCTTCTGTTTAGCATCGTCCAGGCGCTCCTGGAGCTGACGGTTCTTCTCTTCGCTCTGCGCACACACACACACACACACATATGTATTTTAAAAGGAGAACCCATGTCTAAGAGCTCTTGTGTCTCCTGGTACCCATGCTGATGACACTAACACAGCTATCAGTTACTGCCATCAATCCCTGCTAACAGTGCTAATACTTCTAAAGCTGATAAAATTACTAATGCTACAAACACTAGTAATGCTCTTAGTGCTAATACCGCAAACAAAGCTAATATAAGGCTGCTGCTGTGTCTCACTGAAGTTTGGATTTGCATGTTAATCTAGTTTTGGATGAACAGTTTATTTTTTGGTTTTTGGAAACAATCAAAGTCCTATAACATGGAAGCTAATCTTTGTGTTCGTGGGCCAACGACTCACCTGTCTGTGTAGTGACTCCTTGCTAGCAAGCTCATTCTCCAGCTTGTCTTTGATATCGTGCAAGGACGTGGCTTCTCTCTGAGCACTGAGGTACCTGTGGACACATGGACATAAAGATGTGGTCATTTCGGGGACACATATTCAACCCAATACAATATGTTGCTTCTGCTCGCTTATAGAGATAGCATTAAACTAACAACACATTTCTAAATCCTAATGTACACACTAATTGAAATGATTGCTTAATCTAGGCCTAGGTAGGGACGGGGTCTTCCAGACATAGATTAGGCTTAATCCCAGACTAAGAGCATCAGAAGATACTCTCTATTAGTCATTGAATGACATCCAACCCCGAGTCCAAACACTGTCAGGCCCTCACGCTAGGGCGATACAAAACTGTTCGCACAGAAAGGAACCCTGGGAAACAGGAAGTGTTTTCACACCTGTGTGGCACCTTCGCATGTAACAATCATAGCCACATACAGGAGTTTAGCATGAGAGTTGGCGGGGTAGTGGTGTGTGAGAAATCCTCCTAGCATGTGTTAAGACCACAGTGGAGCCTGATGAGCAACCAGGTATTTACCTGCGTTCCAGCGTGGTGATTCTCTCCTCCATGTCCTCTCGCTGGCACAAGGCCTTCAGGCACAGAAGACATTTTGTGGTGAATGACGGTGAGTCCATGATCCTTTGCTCATTGTAGTAAAACAATTATATATATTGTACATATACAGCATATCATCATTTTGTGAATGTTTTGTTTGTTTTTTTTTCTCAAAATGATACAGGACACATGTTTGTTTTGGGTTGAAGGCTAGGCATGCCTATTATGTTTAACCCTAACAACAGGGTTAGGGTTAGCTGTGATCCTAACCCTAACAACAGGGTTAGGGTTATCTGTGATCCTAACCCTAACAACAAGGTTAGGGTAAGCTGTGATCCTAACCCTAAACCTGCTACCACACCTCACCCTATCTCCGTTTTAGGATTAGAGTTGGGGCTAGCCGTAACCCTAACCCTGAAGATCTTAACCCTGTGTGTGTATAGTAGTAGTTTGTGTAGCAGGGGGGGTCAGGATGAGCCCATTGGAAGGCCTTGCCCAGGAACAGACTGGCACAACAGACCTCCTTCACGTCCCTCTGGAGTTTCTGATTGGCTTCCTCCGACTTCGTCACCTCCCTCCTAGCGGCTGCAAGCTGTTCCTCTATTTCCCCCACCTGACGTGGAACACAGACGACATCACAATACATCCGTTTTTAGAATGATGACCATTTTCGTTCGGACCGCATTTTTGCAACTGGTGTGGTCGGTTATTGTGTTTTGTTCAAATTAAAATAGGGTAATTGACTTTACATTTAACATCCTTGTGCTATTGTTTATGGAGCCGTGCGTTTGACTAAGCAGCTGCAATACTCTAACTGTCCACAAGAGGGACAAGGGGAAATGGGTTCCACCAGTCTCACAGCCCCTGCCCATAGTAGTACTGTTCTCGTCCATAGGGTGGGAGCTTGTCAAACGGAATGCTGGTTGCTTCTTGTATGGTGGATAATGTAAGGAATTGGGGCAGCTGACCTGTGTTACTTTTGGAACTTCTCCATTTCTGCCTTTTTCTGTCTGACTCAGTTGTCTCCTGACTGTGTTCTGTTTCTCCTCTTCTCCGTTTCCCCCCAGCTCTCGATTCAGTTATTCATCTAAATCTACTCTCTCTCTCTCTCTCTCTCACTTGCTCTGTCTCCCTCTCTCCGTCTCTCTCTCTCACTCACCTGTCGACACATGAGGGCCAGTCTCTCTTTCAGCTGAGAGAGCTCTGCTCTCTGTCGCTCGATCTCTCCTTCTCTCTGCCTGTCGATCTCTCCCTCATCCAGGCCGGAGGAGGGGCCATTGGGTAGACGCTAATGTGATGAGGGTGATGAAGGGTAGAAGAAATGGGAGCAATGGAGAAAGAAACATAAGTCAAAACCAGAATGAGAAGACAAGTGGGTGTGAACATGAAACACAATGATATGTCCTTTACAGAGCACGTTTAGACACCATGATACCCATATAAGTACGTTAGTGACTTTGGGACTCTAACACACACAACACTGGAACCGGCATGCATAAAACCCTCCCTTACATCTTTCCCGCTGTCCAACCCTTGCTGTCGTCTTTTAATTTGGTCTCTTAAAGAGATTACCTGTGAGAAACACACATGGAAAACAACGGAATGAAGCCTCGTTCTCGGCTGGATTTAATGAAGCAGTGCCATGTTTACTGTGGACAGCGATGGTGGTGGGTGACTGTTTGGCTTGTACCTCTTGTGAAGACGATGCCAGCTGATCCTCTAACATGGACACCCTCTCCAAGGCCACGCGAAGCCTTTCCCGGACCTGAAGACACGGAGCAAGCATTAGCCTCTCTGGACGTCGTTAGCTCGTTCGCTACGCCAGTTAGAGCACAGTTGTAAAAGAGCCAAAATGGCTGCCGCCAGCCAGTTGCTCACCTTCTCGTCCAGAGCCTTGTGGTGCTCAAACAGAGACTTGAGGGCCTTGAGGACCTCCACCTCGCTGGACACCCCTGCAGGAGACTGGTTCTGTCGCTTTACCACCGTCATCCTCAGACTACGCTCGTGTCGAGACACGAGGCACTCCAGGTGCTCCAGCAACAACTGTGGAAGAGAGACAGAGAGGTTGGAAGAGAGACAGAAAGGTTGAAAGAGAGACAGACAGAAAGAGAGAGGGAGGGAGCGAGACAGAGTGTAAGGTTGAAAGAGAGACGGAAATAGAGAGGTGAAGTGAGGATGAGCAATGAAGAAAAAAGGAGATTGGAAGAATGGAAGTAGGAGAAATAGAGGATGAAACAGAAAGTGATGGATTGCAGGTGGAAGAGAGAAAAGAGGAAAGGGGGAGGGCGGATGCAGAGTGATTCCCAGGCAGAAGAAAGAGAGAGAAGGAGCAGAGAAAGTGAGATGAATAGAGGCATGCAGATAAGATGCAAAGGGGTAAGGGATAATGTGGAGGAGTAAAGTAGGGTCAGGAAGAGAAGAATTTTCTAGACAAAGTGAGGAAAGGAGAAAAATGGAGGGAACAGGAAATATTCCCACGTCATCGTGAGAAAGGCAAAAAAAAAAAAAACATGGCCTATCGACGTCTTACACGCGTGTTGTTCCTCTCCGCCTTAAGCTCAGCGATCTCCTCCTCCCTCTCCAGGAGCTGCTCCCGGCAAACGTTCAGCTCCTTAGTCAGCACGGCAAACTCCTGTAGAACACAGCAGACGTGTTCAGCAGCATTATGAACAACCTGTTCTGGTCTACCCCAACGCGTCTCCCCAACGGGACCTCGTTTCATCCCAGCACACAGTCACTTTCAGAAGCGTGACCAAACACACACACACTCGCTCACATACAGAGAACACACCTCACGCATACAAAAAAACACACAGAAAAGGCAACTCGCACACAAACACACAGACTGACACGCACAGCGAATGTCCCCTCACGATGCTGTGAATGTGTATAGGAGACTAGGGGAACGTAAACATGCGTCGTCAACCAGGCCGTGGACCCACACAGTCTACTCAGTCATTCTCAAGCTCAGCCTTCTCTGTGAACTGGCAGGCATGGATTACATCACACTATTACACAATGATACTGCACTGGAATGCACAAGAGAGGCAAGAAACGCAGCACCAATATGTCATTTACAACCCTTTGGGGAGTAGACCCCCCCCCCCCCCCAACCTCCAAACTGCTCGCTCTTCAGGGCTTTTTGAATATCCCCTCCAGGTTTTATACGGCAAACACCCCACTGCTACAGAACCCAGACAGTGCACGTTCAGTCGTTTCCCATGCCTCCTACAGAGAAAACATCACAGGGTTTTCGTAGGGGCCCATGTGTGGCATCTTCTCGGGCTTAAAAAGACTACAACTACCACATCTGACACCCTTCAGACCAAAGACCGGAAGCAGGTATCCTAAACACATGAAGCTCGACAGAGAGAGGTGGGAGCAGAGATGGGAGGAGGAGGCGGGAGGATGGCGGAGGGATATCCAGATGGTGACACCGTGGGTACACTGGCTCTGAGCCTTTTGGGATTGTTTCTTGTTTGGATAGGGGTCAGCTCAGTTGGCATCTCATGTTTTCTTATCATTCCGTTTTTTTAGTTCATCTCCCACACGATCGCCATGGCCATCGGGCGCCGTTCAGTCGACTGCAATCGTGTAGTGCTTCCTCTGCACACTACTGTAGCATGCAACCATATGGGCTTTAACATGGATATGTGTGACAGGTTGGTATGAGTACCAATTCCATAATTAGACTGTAATATTCCACTGCGGTTCAGTAAACAAACAAATGCATGACATGAGACGATGTAAGGGTGATTTACTTTCATTAACAGTTTGAGTTGAGAGTTTAAGCCTAAAGAGAGAGCCAGTCATGTTGCACAATTTACAAGAAAACAGTATACTATGTCACTCTCAAGCATTTAGATTGCTATAGAAACACTACAGCTAACTGAAAGAACACATTTATTCCCTTCCTACTAGGAGTTGGACAAAAAGCACAAAGAAAATGCTGAGCTGTGAAGCCGAAAAACTAAAGGATACACAAGCACAATTCCTCCCATCTCATCTGTAAGCACAATATGAACGCAGATCCAGGATTCTGTAGACGTTGACATCCCATCTATACTACAGTCACTGTGCTGTAAAGGTTGCTATAAATGTGTCAGTACTGTACTTTCCCTGACCCAGCTTTGCTTTCCAAGTCACTCTCGCTGTCTCTCTCTTTATTTCTCTCAGTCTGCATACATACTGCATAAGCACGCATAAACACCCACACACACACACCCCCACTCTCACACACACACACTGGGTGCCGTCTAGGGGTCGTACCTGTGGCAGGGCGATGGAGAGCTGTCTCGAAAGGGAGTCCTTCTCGTGGCCTAGCTCGCGGAGCCGAAGCTGAGCCGTGCCGAGGCAGTCCTGAGTCTCCCTCAGACTCTCCAGTAGACGCTCCCTCTCCGTCAGCATGTTCACCATCAGGGACTCCAGGTTCCCCGTGCTGCCCCCTTCGTCCCCTCCGCTCCTGGACTCCCTGCCGCCGTAGCCCCCTCCTCCCATGGCACCTCCGGGCCCTCCGACCCCGGCCCCGGCCGGAGAGGATGGGCCCCCACCCGTGCCGCCGCGCCCGTCCTCCGAAATGGTGGGCATCACCTCACACATCATCATGAGATCGGAGTGTGTGTAGCGAGAGTCCAAGAGAAGGCTGATAATCCCAGGATTGTGTCTGTGTGTGTAATAGGTGTATTGATGTTTTCTCCAGTTCAGGTGTGTTGGTGTTTATGTGGGTGTATAACTACCTTTTGATGTCTCTCACCTCACTTGTGAGTGGTGCTTTGTGTATGCCTGTCTCATTTCTGACAGAAAGGACTATGTATCAAATATAAATCTTAGAATTTTTTGCTTTTAAATATAGCATTCCCTTATTTTTCCTTATTTCATATGATCTAACTTGTCTTCTTAAAACCAAAAAACAGCCCACTAAAAACTAATAGCGCACTATTTCTTCCTGCACTGTCTTCCTGTGCATCAACCTCGACGACTAACAGGAAGTAAATATGCGCTCTTCTGTCCAAAGAGGAAGATGCAACCATCTATCTGGGGCCAACTGGCCTGTGGTTGTCTGGGATTGGTTGAGGATGAGGAAGGGGAGGGGCCAGAGGGAAGGGAGAGGAGGCAGGCCTCCTATCTGGGTCCACTGGTCGGGTCGTCACAGCCCCGGGAGCGCTGGCTGAAAGAGAGACCAAGCCATGTTAGATCCACTCCAGTAAACACTACTGTACATACAGTTGGAGGGAGAGAGGAGCAAGCAAACAGTAGGAGACAACAGGCCAGGGGAATACCGTCAGTGTTGAAGACAACGAGCTGGATCCTCTGACTGACATAACACTATCTCACACTGTAAATCATTGGTCAAAACAGTAGCACTGTCACACAGTAATGATACCAAACAACACATTTACAACCATAGTCGTGTGTGAATGTATTTTTCTTTACACATCTCTTATAACTGTAGTAAGGTTTCAAATTGATCAAACTGGTCAGACGTCTTGATGTCTATTATACCTTTTCTATTGATTTTATTTTACCTCTTATTGTCAGGTATTATCAAGGTATTGAAATGGAGTAGAGCATTTTCTCTTTAGCCGAAGGGTCCAAAAGGTCACCCAATTGTCCTGCATCTGTCCTGCTATTAACAATGAACACAACCTTTCCACTGCTTCCATCCAGGACCAATGTGTTGTCAATCTACCCATCCTCCTCTGTAGCACCTGTCCAGTTGTCAGTGGGTTCAAAGGTCAGGAGAAAAACAAACCCTAAACACTGGCACCTGTGTTCCATTTCCACACTCGTTAGTTATATGCCACTTCGTGGAAAGGTGAGTAAAAAGGAGGGTTAGAGAGTGGTAACAGGAGCAGATAGTGAAAGGAGAAACACGAAGCACATATATTGCACGTGTAGGGATGAGGCAGGCACCGCGACATCAGTCGGTTTTTAACTAGAATCATCCCATTTATCCGCACCTTTGAGGTAACAAAACGCCAGACTGGTCTCCTGTCACACTTCAGTGCCGGCAGCAAACACATGATGATGAAAACCCAGCCTGTCAATGTGAAAGCAAAACGACACCATGGATACACAGAAGCTGCTCAGCATAGCAAAAATATGACATCCTTTTACTGTAGAACCCAGGCCCAACCCTAACTATACGGACTAGGGTCCTGACCAAATCCCATCTTTCAGATAGGACCCAGTCCCTCTCTTCTCTCTGCCTCTCTCCAAAGCTGACATTGTACATGTAGGCCTACAGCCAGTGCAGTCTTGTGAGTTATTACAACACATGGCCCTTGCAGGAATCAAACCAGAATCCTTAGCAATACACTTGATGTGCTTGTGCCTGGCTGTCCAGTGAAATACTGACCGTTATCATCAGACTAGTCCCGTCAGGTGGAGATGACTATCTCTAGTCCAACAGACGAAACTTGGAGCGACATGATGGGTTTAAACCAATAAATACCCTCTATTTGTAGACCTACGTCAGTGGAGGACTGAATGAAACCCCTATACATTAACCCTATACATTATCCCGTTACATAAAAAGAGCATACAAAACGAGGCTCTTTTCATGCTTATCTTTCAGGCTACATTTAAGCGGTAGCCTATTTTATAAGGCATTGTCTTTATTAACATAGCCTACAACAGCATTTTGACAACAGTAATATACTTGACACTGGAAAATGTATTTGGGACTATTAAGATGATTACTGTGTCTGCAACTACCACTACTATCATCCTCGTGATCTGAACCCACATCCGTTAGCCCTCTAATTGCTATTACCTGGCTGCCCATACAGCAAGCTAGCCTAGCTCCTGGTTGCCAACATCAATTAGGACAGTCCTCATTGTGCAAAAAAACTAAAATAGCGTCGACAATGTATTAGCTAATTCAGAAACAAAACTGCCGAGAGAAAGGAAGAAACAGAGATCGAGAGGCAAAGCTGCAAACATCCGTTCACCAGACATTGGGGCGGGGAGTGAGTCTGCGGGCTCTCTACTGTCGAGTATGAAAGAAATTGGGGTTCGAGCGGGTTCAGTGTTAATTTCTCTAATACGTTACCAACAAAACAGCAATATGCCATTAGGTAGGCTATAATATGTGTAATGACCGTCAGGGCGGAGGTTTGAAGCTAACATTAAATTGTCTTTGCACACCACAAAACCATGTCTCAAGCACCGAAAGCGTCATTAGAATCAATATCTGATTGTCTGCAGCTGGGTAGACAGAATGCAAGAAACGAAACACGCATCATTAGTGTGTCCATAAGATCTAGGCTACTATTCGAATTAAAAGATTAGCTACCTCCAGGCCTGAATCCATGGAGGAAAAAGAACACTCGATAAAACACACACACAAACACACACACACACACACACACACACACATACCCACACTTCAGCAATTCAGCCCTCCGCTACATTCTTATTAACAGTGCAAATATACCGCGCGCTGATGTGTTGCGGTGGTCTCTCCATATTTTCAACAACAAAAAAATCACTGAAACGTTCAAGAAAGCATCTGAGAGAGAAGCTAATTCGAACGTTAACTCATATCATGGTTTAGCCAATAATCTGTTAAGGCTACGGAGAAACGCACATTATGATCCAATAATGCACACGTTTCTATATGAGGGCCTGCATCAGCCTACCATTATGTGATAATAGAACTGCAAATGACGAATTTGTTCAACTCAATGGCCCAGAAGACGCGATATGCACAACGAGACACATGACAGTTGATTAGGGTGGAAAAAAAAAGAAGAAAAAAAAGAAAAGCTTTACAGGCGATAGCCGTGTGGTCACAATAATCTAGGCTGTGCGTATAGCCTACATGTTAATGTTTCAGAACCACCACCCCCCATCTCACTCTCACTCTCTCTCTCTCTCTCTCTCTCTCTCTCTCTCTCTCTCTAGGTACCTCACCTAACTGTATGCAAACGGGAACGAGCGCGCGCGCCCTAAATAAATCGTGGTGTGTGTTGCTAACGCACCTGTCAATACATTGACATACCAAGCGTTGCATCCTTTATGTTATTTCATTACATCCCTGAAAACTACTGTATCACCTCTATCCTTGATAACACTACATACGTGACAAATACACGGTTGCACTAACTAACAACATTTAGGCACGCATTTGCACGGTGCCATTAAGACATGAATGTTTCCTCGTTTCATGTCATAAAAATTGGGTTGCAAGGGGCGGTGGAAGTCCCATCCTTACCATAGTCATCGCGCCGAGCCCATATTGTCCTAATCTACCGTTAGATTTTTCTTGGGTCCATCTCCGCGTATTTGGCTTCGGTGCCCCAGTGTTTTAGAAAAACCCGGATATATGTTTCCCCCCTGTCTCTTTCCTTTCCACATGTAAACGGCATAAGGGAGCAAGGAGCGACGCTACACCACCTCACCATAGCCTCCCCCTCAGCCGGATTGGAAGGTAATGGGTCTTAAAGAAACATTCTCTCAGCATTCTCCGCATCTCTCTGTGATTTACCCACACACACAACCATACACACACAAACGCACACTTACACAACCACACACACGCATACACACAAGCCAATCAAAGACCTGATTGATTATACAGTAAATGAGATAAATACAGGTGCACACTTATGGACATAGGTTTTACTATAACCACCAACATATGTAATGCATTATATTTTTCACAACCATAAACATGATTTTGTCTGTTTAATTAGTGTCTCCAATATGCTCCTGGCATATCGTGTATTTGCTTGTGGTACTGACAATTCATATTATATCCTTGACTTTCTTGGGAAGTAACAGAATTGAAAAAAATGTCAATTCTGGCACTAAACCTATTGATGTTTATCCAGTTGGTGTGAGAGCCTGTGCTTAAACCTTTTAAGTCTAGTTATCTGTCTTTTTTGGTAGATTTGGAAGAACATGTATTTTTGTGTTGTTCTTTTTTTGTACAATATTATCTGCATTGTATGTCTGACCAAAACATAATCCAGTCATGAGAAATAACATCTTTTTTTTTTTACCAGGTGCCTAGCAACCAAGTGAATTCTGTGATCATATGATAAATAGGCGTCTTGACTTTTTGACGTTTTATGTTGTATCTCACAAATGATTCCTTCAGATAAGCGTTAGAACAGACATGTAATATAATTTAGCTAATTATCACAGGTAATATTGGGTAAATAAAAGTAAACATAAATCGGCTTGAGTTGGCCCCTGTAAACATAAGCTAGCGCTGTCTCTGGGAGAGAGTGCCTGGGAAAAGGTGATGTAATGTGTTCTCAGACAATGATGTCATCGACTGAGACACGGCAAGGATTTAAAGTGACAAAGGCGTTTTTCAGAGCTCCGTGTAGTTTTGCTTCAGCCTTGGTCAGAGAAGAGTTAAGTCGGGAGTGTGATATTGGAGTCGGGGGAGCATCGTCAGGGAGTAGAGAAGCTATTGATAAAAATGGGAGCAAATATAAATGAGATGCAGAGACACAATATTCATAAACTTTGAATATCAGTAATACAAAGAGGACACAGGCACACGTGTTTATTAATTAGTACATATGGGATACAAAGCACATTCACAATAAAGACTAGTTACAGTCAGAGAATGGGTTATTTGCGACCAACGAATAACCTGACAACTGTTCGATGTTAAATCAAGTAATGGAGTGGAATGGACGTTTGACCTTACACATTTGACATAGGCTACTGTACGTTTGAGACTAGTACTGTAGTCTATTGCATTCAATACATTACTGTAGTTACAACATAGGCACATACAGATACTATGGTGAATTTCATTATGCAACAGAACATCCAGTGTTGGTTCTCTGGAGTTAACTTGAGACACTTACTGCATCATTCTTAATACAACTGACGTTTCTTTTTATCAACCATACAGCCCCAAGCCATCCGTCCCTTCACCTACATCCTCTTAAAACAAGCGCTCCTCTGCCGCTTGTTTACGTCTCACACATCTCACCCTTACAGCTCGACCATTCCTTCTTCTAAACTGTCCACACACCTCTGTGCTTTCTACAGACTGGTATGTAACACTGTCACTCTGCCTCTCCCAAAGGAAGCGCTTCGATGCGCCATTCCGCCCTCATATTTTGAATTTGTTTTGCATTTTGGAACAGTGTTACTTCTGAGGCCTTCGTGTAGTTTGGCATCCTCTTTCTTCCCATCTAGATCCCTACCAGTCCCCTTCACTTCGACAGAAACTCCCTGGTCTGAGATCGCCTTCACAGGTTCATCTCCTCCCATCTCCGCATTCCTGGTTTCACCTGTCAGATGGTCATTGTTCTGCTCAGACACGACAGGGTCTAATACAGGAGAAGAAGAAGAAGGGTCTTCTTCCTCCACTTTCAACTGGTTCTCTTGACTTGCGTCCTCTCCCTTTGGTTTGAACAATCCACTGTTGTCCTGAATCTCCTCATATATGCACAGTTCATGCACTGGTTTGACTGAAGCACATCCTTGTTCCACGGGAGACACTGTTGGTGGTGTATCCTTGTCCATTGAGGATGAATCTGGCTGCTTATTGGCTGTTATGATGTTCCCATTGCAATTTGTTGCACTGGTGCCATGACAACCGGAACTCTCTCCATGCTGTTCTGTTGTTCTCACCACGCTATAGGTCACCTCTTCTGCCCTCAAAACCTCATTGGTCAACTCCATAGCCACCTTTTCTTGATTGGTGGATGCTTGGATATTCGAGGCTCCGTCTGTCATTGTAATATCGTTATCTGAGAGATTGATGTCGCACGCAATCTTATAGAAGAGTGAATGGTTATCCATTATCTTCTCCAAGCTTTGACTAACAGATGAGCAATCTTCATTGGAATCCGTTCCGGTGTCGCAACATGGCGGAGGTGGGTCAACAATCGACGTCCCCTCATCAAACAGAGGCTCAATGCCATGGTTCTGCAGTGGCATGAATCCTTGCCACTGACCGGTCGAGAGGAACCACTCGGTTCTAAGATTAGCGGATGAAGAACTAGCTTGTCCTCGATTGGCTGAGACATCCTCTTGATCTCCCTCTCGTTCTACCTCATCCATCATGTTGAATCTGTGGTCTGCATCTCTCTGGTACACGGGCTTTGATGAGTGGTGATTGGTCGACAGACTAGCCTTCTTTTTACGTTTCATGATACCCTTTCTGCTGTTCTGTTCTTTGTGCTGTGTTTTGTTCCCCAAGTGGCTGTTACAGCCTGCCTCGTGCCTGTCTCCATGAGCCCCCTCGTCTGGAGATGTCCTCCTTTGGGCTCCAGGTTCTTCGGTTTCGGACACGTGTAGAACACCTCTGTCACAATCACAACAGCCTCCACAATTGTCATGACGTCCAGAGTCTGAAACAGAAACCCTGTGACAGTGATTTTGTGTTTAACATGGACAGTATAAGTAAACAGCCTTCTACCCAATATGACTGTAACTCTTTCCCCTCAATCTAAAATAGTTACAAGGCAAGGTTTACCTTCAATATGAGTCCACTAAGTGTATTCATACCGATTGAATGACAGTTCAAGTACGTCCACTGTGATGAGGAAAGAGCGAGTACCTGACGTCTCCCTCCTCTTCCTCGCCGTGTCAGAGGTCTGGATCGTGGGGGCGCTGTGGAGGTCCCGCCTCTCCCTCTTCTCCCACCTCATTGGCCCATTGCAAGGCGCTACGGCGCTCTCTCTGACTGCACTGAGAGAGAGATAGACAGAGGGAGGGAGATAGGAGGGCAAGGCAGGGCAAAAGAGGAAGAGAGAGAGAGAAAGAGAGGCAAAGAGCACTGAGATTAAAGCTAATCGCTGTTCGAGCCGATTGGCTTCGACTGGCTGCTTTCGCATGCAGAAAATGCATGTAAACTTATAGACTTCAAGCAGGTGTATGTCTGAACATAGTTGCTATTTTTGGAATAATATTCTGTTATTTAATACACAGCTGTGCTGCAGCAGACTCATCATAAGCGCAAGTGATACACACACACACACACACACACACACACACACACACAAGGTCCCACCTCCTGATGACTCTCTCTCGGATGCGCTCCACTCGTCTGAGCTTGGCCTCCCTTTGCTCAGGGGTCAGACAAAGGTCAGGGTCCAGTTCAGAGGTCAAAAGGAGAGAGGGTCGCCCTTCAGTCTGTGTAAACATAACCATGCTAAGATACAGTATCCATGTATGTGCCAGGTTGTTACACTTTGAGGGTAAAACATTGATAGTGAATGGGAGAACAAAATTATAGCTAAACGCTATGGATGAAAATGGTTTTATATAATACTACACTGACTGAGATGGGATGGAAGCTCATACAGAACAATAAGCCCCCCCCAAAAATCCCAACAAAACCCCTCATGATCTCACCTTCTCCTCACTATCGCCTGGCTCTATCCCTCTGGACGAGACATGCTCCTCATCTTCCCCTCTTACCCTGGAGTCTGACATCCCCGCTCCGTTTCCTACAGATGCCTTGGCGCGGCCCCGCAGGGCCCTCAGAGGGGCCGGCTCAGGCTCCGTGTCGGGGTCTTCTCTAGAAGACCTTGCCGTGTTCTGGACGCGCTGCTGTGACCTGCCAGGCCCGTGGAGGTTCTGCTCGTGCCTCTCTGAAGCCAGGTCCTGAAGGACCTTGGCCAGCCTCTGGGCCGAGGCTTCCTGGACCATCTCCGCCTGCGACCAGCTGGAATTTGCATTGTGCGTTTCTAACGGCAGCCTTCTGGGCATCTTATGGAGTAGGTTCCTGCTCTGGTCGCTTAGTCTCTGCTGCATCTCCTGGGGGATCTGCTCAGGAAGTGGGTTGACCAGCTCGGGAGGGGGGTCCTCAACAGAAACACGTCGGGCAATCAGAGTGGACGGCAGGACGGCTGTGACCACTCTCGTTACCCTGAGAGGAAACGGAACCTGACAAATATCCAAAACACGAGTGAATTCGTCACGCCAAGGAACGTTTCTTACTATAATGTGAGTCAGCTATATTGTCAGCAATGTAAAGACCCTAACGTGTACACAGGGCAAAAGCTACCTCTTCTGTAGACTCAGAGCTGAGACACTGTGTGTTTCCAGCGGGACTGGGCAGGGGGGCTGTCCTCCTATTGGCCAGCCGTTCCTGATTCCTCTTCATCCTCTCAAGCTGTTCTTCCTCACTCATCCGCACCTTCTGAGCGAAACGCAGGCGAGCGCTTGAGAATGCCGCTGTCACGTTGTGTATGATTTATATATCTATATCTCAGCCAATGTGTATCTGTATATGGCCAAAGTGTACAGTTGTATTCAACCAAACAATGCACTGACATGGTCATGTTGTGTGTTACAACAATTTGTTCACAGGAAGAAAGCAGGCGATGTCACAAATACAGGCAATATGAAGGCTGTGGTGCTGCCTGTGTGCAGTTGTGTGAGTGTGTATGTGTGTGTGTACACGTGTGTGTGTGAGTGTGAGAAAGGGAGAAAGAGGGGGATGGAACTGCAGACAATCCACAGAGCCTCTGCCTCCCTCTGGTGGTTAGTGGGAATATTGCAACCTGCCCTAATTGCAGGGAAGATGGGAGAATCAAACAATCGAAATGTAGCTGTAATTGCAGATGCCAAAAATGAAATCAAACTGTGTCGCCGTGGATATCAATTCGCGTGCATTGTGGTTAAGAGCAGAGACAGAATACTTTGGATGTGAGTCATCTTACCTTAAATGCACCATCTGGTGTGGTCCATCTTGAGCTGGAATGAGATTCTGTATATTCTGCACATATTCAGAGGGAGAAGGAGAGAGTGAGAGAGAGAGAAAAAAGGCATGCTGCAGTCACATGCTACTGCACTGGTTATCTACCCACAGTTCCTTCGATTGTGGAGAGCACTAGACAAATCTAGTAGCTAAGTTATGAACCCTAGATGTGATTAGAAAGAGCAGTACCGGTCATGTCTTTATGAGTCCTCTCATCGTGCAGGTCAGGCTGGCTTTGTCCTCTTCTATGCAAAGGATCAACAGGGCCACTGTAGATGTGCTGGAACACACACACACACATTCAGACACACATGCAGACACAAACACATAAACACACACACACACATTGTAAATGAACATGCTCAAGTATATGTAAGATGTCAATAAAAAGAGAAAACTCACCTCATAGTTGGGCTCCGCCCACATGTGTTCCTGATCTCTCCTCTCATTGGTGCCCTGCAGTCCCTGAGGCAAAGGGGGGCGGGCCGGAGGCTCTGGCTCCGCCTCCTGCAACCAAACAGGAGAACTAATCAACCTGAATCCATCAGTAGTTACTGTAGCAGAAGGGTATGTCATGTGATGCTGTGTTTGTGTGTACGTGACTTACCAGAGGGTGTCCGCTCTGCAGCCTCTCTGTAGGAGACCCAGGTGACCCTGGTTGAGACGGCGTCTTCAGGAACACAGAGTTGGGAACTGCAGACAACACAAGAGGATGTCAGGATACCAGAAGGCAACTCTTCCTCTCCTGAAGCAGATACGAAGCTGGGGTTTCTGAACACATGTTGAACCAACGTGTAGAACTAAGAATCGGAAGTCTGAACCGTCACATCCTCAGGATAATGCGTTAAACAGCAGAACCCTTCAGAATCGATTGTAAATATTGTTGTCTTGAACACCACGTTTACCCTGGTGCCTCTGCAGACCCAGCAGGATCCGGAAGTGGTCTCTGTTGACCTTGAGGCCAGCGAGAATGTCCTCCATCATCCACAACTCTCTCTGGGCTTGGGATTGTTCCTGAGGAAAGACCACAGTGTGACCCTCACTGCAAACATGTGGCTAATAAACGGACTAAATGACCGCTGCACACAACACGTTTCTCAGAACATGAAGTGGTCATCTAAAAAGCTGGGGTTTAAACCTGTGGCATTCCGAAGTTGCAGACATGCTGGAGGTGCGAACGGAACACAGAGAGCTCGCTCTCCATCCTCTCATACTGACACCACACTCTCTCCATCTCCTGCGCAAAAACAAAACAAACCCAATTATAATCATCCTTCCTGGTCCTCCTCATGCTCATCTATGACAAATAAAAAACAAAAAGTAAAGAAAATGAGACCCTAAACTATTTACATAATATGAATATATTATTTCCTGTCTGTATATCTCCTAATGCCAGCTATGGTCCAAGCCTTTATGTGCTATGAGAGATGGCTAAGGATTTCTGTCTACGGGTTGGAATGGGCCTGTATGGTCAACTAGCCCAGTGGTTCTCAACCCTGTCCTCAGGGACCCAAGGTTATCTAGCTCTGTCGAAGCCTGGTAACGAACGTGCATTTGAATCAGGTGTGTTGGAGCAGGGAAACATCTAAAACAAGCAGGACAGGGGGTCCCTGAGGACAGGGTTGAGAACCACTGAACTAGCCCACATTCTGTTAACTGGATTGTCTGTGATGTCTATGGAAGTGTCTTTGTTAAAATGCGACTAACTGCAAACTTTCCACCCATCCCTTTGTCATACACCCTAGAGTCAAATCTCAAACCCTCCCGTCAGAGAATGTGTTTGGTTCACTTCCTCCGCATTACACACCAATGAGACATCACACATTCTGGCTCGGATGGTGACCAGTTCTTCCTGCAGCAAAGCCTTCTGGGTCATTGCTCCTTCCTGCCCTCTGAGCCCCTGGCTCCTCCAGTCCTCCAGCTGTAGCCGGGTCATCTCCAGAGCACACTGGACGCTGTCCTGGAGGACATGGAGGGTGGGGGAAAGTTCATACAATGCTGGCAGCCATTTTCTTTAATTTTATATTTTCTAAAATGATTTCAGATTTCAGATGAAAACTGCAAATATATACATTTTTTCTGTATTTTGAAGGTACAGTGACTTCACCTTTCACCTTTGAGGAAACACACTCGTGTGCAAACACACAAACCCTGCATGCCACAAGGCTGATTTCTTAGAACTGCAGCCAAAAGAAAGTAATGACTTGAGCCGTGTCCAACCTTGTCCACTTGCAGCTGAGCCAGTTCTATGGAGAGAGACTGCAGGAGCTTGTCACACCCACACAGTCTAGTCAGCACCGCCTGACAGAAGGGAAAATAAACCTCGGCTCACCAAATGACCATAAGATACGCAATATTCACCGATATCAGAGGGCTGTAAAAAGAGTAGGAAGCTTTGAGCTCTTACATCGGCGTCACTTTCAAGAGATAACACTGGTGGAGGCTCAAGCTCCTGAAACAGGTCAGGTTTGGGAGGCTGCAAAATAGATCACATGTTATAATCGAGGGGGGTTGAGTGATTGAACTTTGTGTGTGCCGTATGTATGGTAGTAATGCTCAGAATGTCAGTATGTATGTTTGTAGAGATATGGACAGACACGCGCTCTAAAAAGGCAAACTACTACTCTACCAAGGAGCAGCAAATGTTAACACAGCTGTCAGACTAGTGACAAAAATGACTGACAGGCAAATGAATTGTTTGTAAACAACTGTGCTACAAAAATACTCAAATAATACTACTACTACTCAGTACGATCATGGTATGTGATATATTCATGAGAAATCAAGAATATTTTTTGTATTCCCTTATAGCCCTGAACTAAAACATGTATGTACTTCTTCTGCAGTTAGTAGCATTTTAACAAAGACACTTCCATAGACATCACAGACAATCCAGTTAACAGAATTTGGGCTAATTGACCATACAGGCCCATTCCAACCCACAGACAGACATCCTTTGCCATCTCTCGTAGCACATAAAGGCCTGTACCATAGCTGGCGGTAGCAGACAGACAGACATATGGCTGCGGTGGTGGTGGTGGTGGTGGTGGTGGTGTGGGGGATGAGGGGCATGGGGACCCTTCGAGGGGGGCAAGGGGGGCAACAGGTCTGTGTGTGCTCCTGTGGAGTAGCTCTGAAGAGAGAGACAGGGTCAAACGCACACGTGCACATTGTCATTTGTCCAACTGGGAAAATCATATAAGTATATAGCTGCTTATGTATACAGCTTGGGTCATCTTGTACTACAAAATCACAACTTACACAACTCCAGTGCTGACAATCATGATGAGTAGATGTAACTAAATACAGCAAATGTTACTGTTGATATTAGGCGGTTCGAGGGGGTATTAGACGGTTTTGCTCGTCCTTTGTTTTAAAAACCGTACCTTGGACAAAGTTCTTCTTCCAGTGGGGATATGATGGAGGGAGGAATATGTGGGTGTGGGCTGTGGAGAACAATTCAAAGAGAAAAGAGATTCAACTCAAAATGAATGTATTTCTCGACTCACATGTTCACGATATTCACACAAAGCTGACAAAACCAAACCCGTCCTAACCTGACTGATGTTTTGCCACCTCTCCGTCACAGGAGTTTGTGGAGTGGATTTATACTCCAGCTTGGGAGACACAGGCGCATAGCACTGTGGCATCATCGAAAGGTCACCCTGGGGTCGTATGTCAACCCTCCCCACTGGTGTGTGGGGTCGCGACCCCACATGACCTCTCGGCGTTAAGGAACCTGTCCCCATAAATTCCCCAGGCTTGGGTGGCGTGTGAGGACCTGAGAGGAAGGGGAGAGAGTCCTCATCCTGGTTTGGAACATAGGCCCTCTTTCTGCTGAACTCTGGAGGGCTGGGCGTCTTGGGTGAAGGGCTGGGTGGACAAAAAGGAAAAGAGAACAGAATGTCTTTGTCATGAAAGACCCCGCTCGGACGCCTCTAAATGAGCATTTTCGTTATTTGATATTTGTGTGTTTTTTTCAGACGCCTTCTGGGATCTGTCTACCTTTGTCTCCCGCTGCGCCTGCCTCTGTGGTCCATGTGCGGAGTCCCCATCCTCCCCCCGTCAACTGACTTGGATCCTTCTGGGATCTGTGGTGGTGAGCTGCATTATGGGAGAGACCATCTCTGAGAGAGGGGGAGTGAAGGAGCTCCACAGACTCACTGCTGCCACCTATCTGTGTGAAGTCCTGATAACTCGAGCAACGCCTGAGGTTAGGAAAAGGACACAGAGGCGTTAAAACAGCGATACATACGCGGTGTATTTAATCAATGATCATTTTAATGGTTTTAGGGAAAAGAGGGTTAAGTTTAAGAGCTCTACCTATTGATGGAACCGTCGGATTCCATACAAGCTGATTGGCTGAGGGCTCGTACCCAGCCCAACATGTCTTCCTGAGTATCTGCACTAAAGAAGTAGGAGCGCATTCCCTGGTGCACCACCTGGTGAACCATTTGACTACATTCAATCTCAAACACTGAGACACGTACATTGCACACAGTGTAAGCGGTTGTTCATTCACATTGCTGACGGAGAGTCCAGTTGAAGTGCTTTACCTTAAAGGTGTTTTTTCTGTTTTTGCATTCTCGTGGTGTGCAGAAGAGAATGTTGTAGCTGGGTAGAGGAATGCTGCCTAGCACAGACTCCTCTCTGCTGTCTGAATAAAGAGATTCGAAAAGGAATCGTCTAACACAACATCTTTAATGAAAGAAAGCCGCTTCATTCAATATTCTTAAACGTCCAAATTTGTCGTGAAATTACGCTGGCCAAAAATTCTAAAGAGACAGAATTTCAAATGAATGAACCTCTTTCCTGCTAACTACTCATTTACCTTTATAATAAAAGAGACAGTAGTTGGACAAGACAAACCACCTCCTTTTCCAGAGTTTGAGCCCAGAACTGTCCTAAAGAGTGGCGAAAAAAGGAACTGTTCAGAGGATTAAATTTACCAAGGGTCGATTGATTGTGATACATTGTGATTGTAGAGCAATCACAATGTAATTACCCATACCTACCTTCATTAACTAATTAAAACATGAATTAAACAGACACCCACCTTCTTATTGAGCCACCCCCTGATGACAACGGGACAGTTTGGGTCTCTCCTGGCTGCTCTGCATCCCTTCCCAAACGTCTGCACCTTGTCATCGCTTTCCTGGGAGGCGGAGCAAAAGCGTGACATCAAAGACTTTGTTTTCAAGTTGAAAGGTTCCGGGTTCTGTCAGAGTGACTACAAAAGCAGACTGTGTGCATAGGAGGGGTGTTCCAGGCTGACCTTTCTGATGGGGAAAGAAGAGATGGTGACCACACTGGATGCTTGGCTCACCCTGTCATGGTCCTCCATCCTGCTAGCAAAGAGACAGGAGGAGGCAGGAGGAAGAGAGAGAAAACATTTAAAAAATTGTCCTTCAGTTTTTCAGAACGAATCCACGTTAATTTATATTCTGTTTTGTGCACAGGGAGATCCAGGTATATAGAGCAACTGGTGTCACTTTACTGTTGTGTTTGAAACAGAGACAGCCCTGCAGCCTGTTCACTAGGCCTCAGGACCTATTTTAACTGTTTAACACTCTTACCCTAAGCTGACAACAACCTTAAAATATACGTAAAGGAACAGTACACCTACTTTAGCATTAGTGTAGGTCGAATGAGTGTGCAGTAGTCCACACAGTATGAAACGTCATCACAGAGACTACTGTTTCTACTCACTGGGCCTCAGAGCAACACAACAAACTCATTCGCTCATCCTTACTAACCTGAATCTCAGAGAGTGTCAGACCAAATCCAAGCCCCAAAACAAAGATAAACAGTCTTCCTAACGACACAACGGTTGGTGTCACAACACACTTTCACAATGGAGGATATTCCAAAAATCTGTTGATTGGGAGAGGTGGTGCGGTGTAGTCGCGCACTCGCTCCCGGCCAGTCCCAACACACTCCCGAGTTCTATTCTGAGCCATGACGGTCCCCGTGGTGAAACTGACAGGTGACAGCTGCATCGCCGTGGTAACAGGGAGCGGCCTGGGAGTGTGTGAAAATCAATCTGGCAGCAGGCTGGGATGGTATGCGAGACATCCTCTGGAATGCGTCCCAAACTACAGACTACCCCAGCTGGGATTTGGAGAGAGCGACAAAATCTAAATAAAAAACGTGAAGGGATGGAAGATGAGTCTAAAGTTGTTTTTTTTCTCTGTCATATTGCAGTGCAGGCTGTGAGAATGTTGCTGTCTTCTACCATCTGTATTTTCATAGTTCAGCTCAGGCAACAAATGCTGTCTAGATTTTTTCCATGGCAACCAGCAACCATGTCCTCGGCCAAATTATTTTAATATGAATGGACAGCGGGCTACTGTATCTGACTTGATACAGAACAGAAGCCACCATTCACACACATTTACTGTTAATCAAATGCTCTGTACTCGACAACAACAACACACATGAAGAGGGCAATTCGCAAGTAGCCTTTGATACTGAGCCACCACAAGCACTCGTGGGAGAGGGAGCCGTTCAGCCTAGCGACATTATGAAGCCGTTCAGCCTAGCGACATTATGAAGCCGTTCAGCCTAGCGACATTATGAAGCCGTTCAGCCTAGCGACATTATGAATCTGTCCCATCAGCCATCCTCAAACGGAGTGAGAGAGTGAGAGAAGACAACAAGTAGGTCATTGTCAGAGTTTAAGCCGAAGACTCATGGCTCGAGGTAACGAGGGCTTTGTGGGTGTTGAGAAATATTTGGAAAATCTCCTCCTTATTCAGTGGGAGTCGATGGCTTGAGGAAGAGAAACTTGAAATGCTGAAGAGCGACGGAGAGGACAAATGGTGTGTTTGTGTTCCGCACAGAGTGCGCTTTGTGGCGCTCTGGGACCCGGTAGCATCATGCAAAGGTTGACACAGAGCATGTTGAATAAATAACCCGGCAAAATCACCTCTCTCCATCTACGCTTGGAACTCATTAAAAAACGCTTGCATGCAGAAAGAGAGTCCCCAAAAGTCACCACAACCGTCAATAACCTTTGATCCCCCTTAAAAAAGTCCATATCACATCCTGATGAAAAGAGGGTCATTCACCATCAGACGCAAAATATTCAGAACTGATTTTCAGTTGTGGCCAAACACTGCCTGAGTGTTAAGAGTTCAGCCAACCAGAGAATAATAATCTTGCTCTCGTAGTGCACCCAGAGACAATGGGTCACATCAGGCCAACAAAGAACCTTAAAAAAACCAGGAAACCCCAGCAGAGATATCCCACAGCAGCACTGAGTCTACTCTTCAGCTTCCTACCGCACTGCTTTTCACACCATCACTCACACAGCAAGCCCTGTCTCTGGAGACAGAGATCAAATCCAAAGTAATGGAGCTGGACAGGTACAAATAGAGATGGACTGTAGGAAATACTCTTGTGACGATGAAGCCGTAGAGGACTGTGGGATATTGTCTGACTTATTGACCTGCATAGTTAATGATGCAAAGACTTAACAGTTTTTTAAGGTAATTATTTTTCAGGTAAATAAAAAAAAATAATAATGTTTACTGTTTGTGTGAGTAAAGATGTTAAAATGAAGATGAGAAAATGATTTTGCGTGCTGTATATATAAATTTTTGGCATATGAATGACTGGAAGCATTATCTAAGACATCATATAAAAGGACATTTTACAGTGGTACTACCTTAACAAATTAAAAGTTAACCAATTTTACATAGGCACACCAGTTACCGGAATTCTCCGTGACATGTATTACCACAACTTTCGTACAGTAAAGATGCTATAAAGCTGTACTGTACCTGACCAATCGCGGCCGCCTGTTGGCTCCTTCGTGCTCCATCACTTGGCGCGGGTCCTCACAGCCTCCTGCTGGCTTGGATGCACTTTTCCTGGCTAAACCCCGGTATCATGCTGCCCAGTCCAATCACAACACCATCACACTCCTCTACCGCTCTACGGTGATGTGTCAATCTATCGTTCTCTTTCACGCTCTGTCCGCTCTCTCGCTCCCTCCCCTGTTTGTGAAGTTTGTCTGCACAGTGTCCCGCAATCTACCCACGCTGTCCATTAACACTAAATCTTTCTGTCTGTCCGCTAACAGTGAGCTCTCTGTCTACTGCTCCCTCTTCCTCCCCCAGTCCTCCCTCCCTCTTCCCTTTCTTGCCCTTGGCTCTCTCTCTCTCTCTCCATCCATCTCTCTGTCTTTCGCTCGCCATCTCTCCCTCCCGATCTCCCCGATCTCTCTCTGCCCATCCCTCTCTCTTTGTCTCTCTCTCCCCATCTCTCTCCCTCCATCTCTCTGTATACCACTCTTTCGCTGATTGTGGGTTTGGGATTTGGGCATTTGGGGGAAAACAACTGTCCTGTCATTTTGTTCCCCCTTCTTGACATTTGATTGTAACTTTCCAGCCAATGTGACTCTGGATTTTAGCTAACAGCTTCCGTAGTTTGGATTATTATGTCTGTTTAGTTGTTGGGCCATGTTATATTTGAATATGGTTCGTTAGATGGTATAAAGAGGCTCACCTTATAAACAAAATGCTACTATTAAAATAGAAGGATTTGAGTTTACTGATTGAAAAATGTTTATTAGGATAATGTATTTAGCAAATTAGAGTTTACGTGGTTTAAGTTTACAAAGCCATAACAACGACTGAAAAAGAGGTTCAGAAGATGATATGAAGGAACCGAACTGATAGACTCAGATTCCTCTTCACAGTGAGTGTTGTAACAAAGCAACCTGCTGATATGCAGGGTATTTTCCTGAGGATGATAAAAAAATAAACCAATAAGAGAGTCTACAACTATGTAATTAGCATCTCACACACTTCACTTATTTCCTTTGTGACCTCAGATGTTTAGAATGACCAAAGAGCACAGAGGACCAGTCAGAATACATCTAGACATTTACGACTCCTCCCCTTACAGCAAGGGGCTGTGACGGAATACATCTCCTTGAATGACAGCTGTGTGGCTACTTACAGGCTCCTGTTACATGCTGTGACCAAGGAGGGTGGGTCTCAACGACAGATGGGTGTGACTGGAAGTCAACAGACTCAAGGTTAGTGCAGTGTCGATAACTACTAAAAATTCAGTTAAAATATGAGCAGCTTTTTACTGTTAAATATAGTTTACATTTCAAATCATTATATTTACCAAACCTGACCTAAATCCACAACCCGACACAAAATAGTATTTTAGTTCATATTTTTAAGAGAAGCACAACATAGAACCAGTATGGCACAATCAATTAGGTCAAGGCTGGGCCAAGAAAAGTTGGTAATGCAATGTTTTGTTTACAAAAATACGTACAGTTTTCCTGAATTTTCCTTTCTTAACACTGAGACTCCAGCAGAGGGCGCCATTGATTCTCTGCGATTCAAATTCCATTTATCGGCAGTTCAAAGGTCCTCAATGGGAACGTAAGTGGTGAAATTAAAGCTCTCAACATTCACAACTTTGATATCAAAACATGCCTACTAAATAAAGATAAAGTCCCAGGTGGTATTAAAGCTGAGCGGCATAGATCATTTTTCAGATGTGATTCATTGTTTCAACAGCAGGTGAGGCTGTGGTTATTTTTTTTGAACTTGAACAGGGCTTTACCTTTTCTGGTCGTATACAAAATAACCGCATGCACATTTCTGAGGGAAAACCCCAACATTGGAATATTAGTTTATTTCAAGGGTAAAAAAAAATTCTGATCGAAAAATTAAAAGTTTAGATATTCAGGTTGCTCAAATTGCCCACAGGTTGGGAATCGCTTCGTTGTACCTTAAAATTCCTCTGAGCATGTAATGTGGACTAAGAAGATGCAAGGCATTCAGTTATCCACTGACTCAAGAAACTTTGGGCAATAAAACTTGAAAGGATAATGGAATGAGGGCGCACGTGCTGTTAGGAACGGAATGAAAGGGTAAGTGGTCTACATTACGGTAACTCGTGACAGGTCCTAAGGATTTGGTCGTATCACCGTTCTAAAGCCCCACGTGATTGCTCTTTCGTATTACAGTTACGTACAGTGAAATGCACATTTCTGTAGCAAATAAATACATACTAATCGAAATGGAAAGCCCAAAAACTAACACACAGTATATGTTTGCACCGTACTACTGCACGATGATATATGCTCATTTTATTCATTCTTGAGATTAACAGAAGTGTTGCTGTGTTGTATGATGGTCATAAACAACCGAAACGATAGCTGTGGTGCAACCTCTCATAACCATGGCCGCGGGAACGAGGGGTGCTGAGGATGCTGCAAACCCCCTGCTGACAGCACGAGAATTTCAAATTATATGACTTGAAAATCCACCACCTCCACCACCCCCCCCACCCCATCCCCGCAGCACCCCCCCCCCGACCCATTCCCGCAGCACCCCCCTGATAAAATGTTCCCGCGGTTATACTGTCCTACTCTGACATACATACCTATGAGATGTGTTACGCTATTTATTTAGCAGGTTGCCTTTGGCGTGGTCAGGGTGTTCAGTTACCACTTACAGTCAAGCCTTAGACACACTTTAGCCTCAGGAACAGGGGCGTCGTTAGACCCTTTTTACTTGGGCACGTGCCCCAGTATAAATCTGCTGTGCCCCAGTAAATCTTAAGTTTGATTTTTAACAATTTACTTTATTAGTCAGTACATTAATTTCGGTTGATAATCCCGGAAAAAATTGTAAGAAAACATTACAAAGTTAAAAAGTTTCTAAATGATAGGCCTACCGATCATCTTATTTTTACTAAAACATAAAAACAATACTACATGAAGCAAAAACAAATTGTATGCTTGCATTAACTATGGATGTCCCCTGCCAAACCTGATACCAAACTTGCCTCCCTGAACTGTTGTATAGTGGGTTAAGCAAGGGGAGTGTCTATAGCCTCATAGTGCATTGTGCGCAGCACGCTTAAAAAAAAAAGGGATATGAATAGGGGCCTGTGCCCCAGTACAGTTTTATGTCTAACAACGCCACTGCTCAGGAACCATTTGATGGCTATTCTTAGATGATGGTTTCAGATGTAGTCTACTCAGCCATACATTAGATTAATGTTTAGACCGTTCAATCATAAGAGTTTTACCGGCAGCATAAGTTATGATGCACAGTAAATCCTGTCTCATGCATAGCTGTTGAATAGCTTATCATAATATGTCTAGGATATCAGCAAAGCAGATAAAATACTTTGGAAGTGATATGATTAGGTGATGATCACGCATGTATACAGAATAACAAACGTTACACATGCACTGTAACCAGATATACATTTAGAAGAAAGAATAAGAAAGAAAAGTGCTTGATTTAAAAAAACGGTGTACTATAAGGTGGTAACAGACAGTGTTTTTGTCGTTTTATATTATGTGTTGTGAAATTCCAAATAAGTTGTCTCGACGAAACAAATCTTGTGACGAAAATAAATGAGCAATGGTCAGTTAACTCTCATTATTGAGCTTCTTTATAATCATGAGATGACCTCTAAATGGACCCACACGAGACCCCCATTAGCAACTCCAGAGTGCAAACTGCAGATCACATCCGAAGTTCAAACTTCAAAATTAACGGATGTTTGAAATTTGTGACCTTTGTGATCCTTTGAGCACATACATTTTCAGATGACACATTTCCCCGTAAAGTATTTGTGTTTACGTGTGTGTTAACGACACAACACTCAGACTGTGTCTAAAAGTTTCAAAAACACTGTAATTGCTGAGCTCGTCGTTTATGAGTTTTGCTCGCGTTGAGTCTGGCCTGTGTAAGTGTGAATATCTGTGCTTTGATGCTGTAGGGTGGCCTACTTCTGTAGCCCATAAAACCCTGCAGAGATAAAGCAGTTCAAGGCTGGGGCCCAGCTGTCAAAAAGGAGGAACCTGGCTGACACCCCAGAAACATGCCAGGGGCCTCTCAGATAACAAAGGGAACCACAAGAGCTATGGGGCACTGGGGCTGGATATTCACTCCTGCTAAAATTGAACTATTTGAAGGAGCAATTCAGGCGTAAAGTCCTCGCACCCTGCGGCGAGGATCTGTTGGCCTGGGTAGAGGTGACCAAGGATTTACATTACATTTGAATTTAGTCATTTAGGCGACGCTCTTATCCAGAGTGACTTACAGTAAGCACAGGGACATTCCCGCGAGGCAAGTAAGGCGAAGTACCTTGCCCAAGGACACAATGTCATTTGGCACAGCCAGGAATCAAACTAGTAACCTTCTGATTAGTAGCCAATTCCCTAACCACTAAACCATCGGATTTCCTTCTGAGGGATCGTTGATGCTGATTCAATAAAGGTGGGGGCAAAAAACAATTCACATTTGAATCGCGATTCAGTCTTCTAGCGATTCACATCGATTGAAAATATAATTTTTTATCAATTCGTGACCCCAAGAATCGAATCAAATCTTGAGGTGAGTTATGAGATGAGTGGAGCTTGGGAGCTTGTGAGGTGGACTTCAACGGTTTTGTCTGAGGTGTTACATTGTTTTACATAGTTTGTTTGTGACCGGATCAATCCACAAATAGACAGATATTGTAGCTCAACATTAGTCGTGTTAAAACAAGGTCACAGAGCTAACACTAACTCATGTCGAATACTCTAGACTTTTTTTGACGGGGAAGCAAGATCCTTCTGGGTGTGTCAGACCCAGATTCAAGATGTTCATAAGCTTCAGTACATCTATAGCTGCAATTAATCACAGACCGTGATTTAATATAATAGAAATTCATATTTTATTTCACGTCCACAGAAAGAATCAAACAAACATTACAAACATACAATGGACACAGCAAACAGACAGAAAGGAAATGTATATATGTCCATCAAGAGCTTAGAGGCATTTTCTCTCCAACATGCAACACATTATACATCCCAACTTTTAATTATTTAGCTAGATGCTTTTCTCCAGAGCAACATACATGTCAGTGGGATTTGAACCGGCATCCTCTTGATCTGCAGTATGCATGTAAATACATTTAAATACTCCCTCGGTATGTGCCTTGTTTGAGGAGCCTGTTCTTTTCACTGTCTTTCTGTATTAATTTGTATCAAGTGAGATACATGCCTACAATAACCATGCTTAGCTTTTCCAGGTAAGTTATAAAAAAAAATATATATATATATTTGCATATCGCAATTATGACTCTCTTAAATGTATGTAACTCAGGCATCATCAATCTGGTTTCTTCACAATGGTGCATAAAGACTGCATACCTATCCAGAAGCCTGGCAGAATCTTCTCTTTCAGGGGAGTCTGGATGCTGTGCAACAGCCTGACTTCTTTCTCTTCTCCTTCCGTCTCAGCACTAAGCAGGAGGGAGTTCACGATGCCAGTGGGCTGCTCTATGTAGAGCCCCAGAGTGAAACAATGGGGAACATTGCGAATCTCCTCGCCTTTGCCGTTTAACCACACCTGGAAGCAGGAGCCAGAGCAGCCCAGGCCCCAGGACTCCTCGTTCTCCCTCAGCCCACAAGACCCACAGTTGGCCCTCCTCCCTGCTCCTTCATAGGTGGCTCCGATGACCACCCAGCCTGTGTATTCCACCTCCCAGTAGCCCCTATCGTTCCAGATACCATCCTTGCTCACCACCTGGAGAAGAACAGAGAAGAAGATCATATATGGTTGCATCCATGTGGATGCGGCAAATATCTAAATCATGTCGGTTGTTTATTTCCCATGTTGCAGGATCTCTGGTGAATAGCTCTTCATTTTTTAGACATTCATACATTTTGTTTTCTTTCCTTGTTTTCAGATGATATTTGTATGTCCTTACACTTCATAAGATCAGCTCTACATGTTGGTGCTGGGACATTGGGGTCATGGACGAGGACTGGTTCTGTAAGAGAGATGTAGAGATTGTATTTTTTATTGTAGATACATGAAAGAGCTCTATCACAACAATAAAGTAACAAAAAAAGTGTTTTTATTTTTCCTTTTTTCAACCAAAAGTAAAGTTGTGTCATTAGAAAAAAAAAAAATCCTGCTAGCGTTTTTGCATTATGGTCAGCTTTGGTCGTTTTTCCTCACGGTGAAGTTAAACATACCAACTTTTGGCAGGGCAGTGAGTTACAGTACAGTAGGGTCACCATGTCACAGTGTCAGGTTTTGAAGTCGGGCACAACGGAGACTAGACGTTCAGTGGGTTCAAAGTGGTCAAGTTTACGGTTCTTAGAAAGGCCAGTGCCATGTTCAATAATAGTTTGGTTGAACTTCACAGTGACCACAAAATGCCTGGGCAGAAACCATCCATCAGTGTTACAGGCAGCGAAGTTATAAAATCCTACTGATGATTGGGCTATTGATAGTATGGGTGGACAAATACCTCATTCTACTTAAGCCTCACACTCGCACGCCACTGACACAACTACACAAACACACGCTAACTTAATATCTTTACTATCGTATACCGCAGATTAACCCTTGTGCTGCCTTCGGGTCACATGACCAAAAGGTTCATAACGAACCATTGATGTGTTTACCCAATTTTACCTAATACAAAAGCAGATAAAAATAATTTTCTTTTAACCTTCGCAATGTGGGGGGTCTGAGACAGCCCAACGGTTAAAATTACAATGACTGATGGGTCAGAATGACCCGAGGATAACACAAGGGTTAAGTCATTTATGTCCCAGAGAAGATCAGGCAGGGCAGGAAAATATATCGGAATAGTGGCGATGACAAGATGCTTCACTAATCATGGCTCCCCCTAAAGTTCTGTGAAATCACAATGTTTTATTTATTGTTGTTTGCCTTATTTGATAACTTTGTACAGCACTTTGGACAACTTTCCCACACCCAGACAACTTTAAAGACAATGTTGTTTGCATACTTTCATGACTGGTGCTTCCAAGTGACACCAGTTTCAGTATCTGACATTGAGACTCTTACTCTTTAAAACCACCAGCTTGTGTTTAAAAATGCAACGTGGCTAAAACAATCAAGTCAGTGAGTTTGACTTTATAAGAGATGTAGGTAAACGTAATCAGTTTGAGTTCCAACCATAATCTGATGAAGGTGGAGACACACAGAAAGGGAGGATGGATGATTGAAGGGAAAGTAAAAGCAAATGTACAGTTTATTAAGCACATTTTCCTCAAAGCATTATCATGAGAAACAATCCATCTAGACAATGCCTCCAAAAAGGCATTCCTCACCGCTGACCACTGGACGAGGAAAACAAGGTCAATCAATGTCAATTTGGCAGTTTATGATTTTGCTGTAAACAACAGGAATCACTTAAACTTCGAAAATATCTCATTGCATGGTGGCATATGTAGGTTAGGTGTTGAAGAGGTCGATGTTGACCCTTTTAATTTTTTCAAGACTTTCAAGGTTATTTTTGAAGTGATGTACATAACAAAAATCACAAATGTAGTTATCTACTTATTATACACCTTGAAATCCTGTACAAAGTCATGTTTTATCGTATGAAAACGTGCTCTGAAACAACAGTCCGTACCTGGCTTCTTCGTCCCTGGCATCTTGAGGTTTTCTGCTTCCCCATCTCTTGCCTCGGGACTGCAACACAGGACACTCTATAGGGTCTCAGAAGGGAGGATGGGTTAAAGGTGCCTGTATGGAAGGAAAAGGGGGTGTTTGAGGTATTTGAGGGGCTGAAATAGTCACTTGTATGGGGGGCAGGGGGTGCATAGTGTTGCACCTTTTGAGGATGAAGCTTTGGACCTAAACATTCATGGCATGTAAGATTCCAAGGAGTGATGTCACTAGCTCCAACCTGCACTTCCATATGAAAACTGAGATTCCCTATATAGATCTCTGCATGTGACATACAGCAAAACAAGTCTGAAGGAAACTATAGTAGCCCACTTGCTGACAGACTAACATAGTTCAGTTTACCCTGTCAAATACCAGAGAGGCCACCACATGAATATTCTTTTCCAAGACTTCAAGCCTACAATATTCCAACCAAAAAACATGTACTGTATGAATTTATAAAGTGGAAAATAATATGCTGAAGCTTTGCAGTAAGTATCAAATGATCAATTAAAACTGATTCAAATCGTCCAGATGAAAGCCAGTCGCATGTACCCATATCACACTTCTTTCAGTCAAACAACTCCATGAACGTTTGTAAGCCGTGTAAAAGCTGATCTCAACGGAAACCTGGGTGAGACAGATGAAACGAGAGTAAGGTTGGTGAAAAGATGATGGATGAGAGAGCAGAGATCTCTACTACCAAGAGATTCAGCACAGTGTGAACACACGGAGAGCAGAACAGGCTCTGCCTTGGACAGCAGCTTCGTCAATATCTTCGTCAAATCCTCACATAAACACAATCCTTTTGCTTTGGAGTCATATTGGAAAGTATGGACAGTGATATGACAACAGGATGAGGTGCGTTAAGGATTGAGAGAGATGAATAGGCGCCCCCGCCCGACCAAAATATACATGTTGATATACATGTTGACCATTCCCTAGACCTGTGGAATTGGTTTTATGGTACTTGGACAAACAAGTCCCCTGTCTGTTCCTGTTACAGTACCTCCACATAAACAGGAGACCACTGTCAAATTTTGTGTTGAATGTGTTACCTTCTTCTTAATTACTGATTATAAAATGTTATTTTAAAATGAATTTAAAAAAACATAACAGTGTAAAGTTGAATAATTTCCTGTTTTTTTGTTTCAGAACAAGCCAAGAAATTCTATGAAAATATTTGTACATGATAATTCATTTATTATATTCATACATATTCAACATGCATCCAAGTCTTTCCATCCACTTTCATTCATTATTTTTCATCCTTTGCTAGCATACCCCCTTTACAATACAATAGTTATATAAATACATCATCATAACAATGATAAATAGTAACATTAAGAGTGGTTTGTTACTCATCCTGCATATTTTTAATCTATCTCTAATAAAAAGGCAGATTCTATATTACTACATTACATAACAATTACAAATACAGAAGTTGTCAACTAACATCCGTTTCCCTCTAAAATAGCTGCTGTTTCTTAAAACAGAAAGGCAGTGAAAGCTTCTGAGTGGGACAGATTCTGAATCTCATTTTGTCTGGGTATTGGATGTAATTGGATGTACCTGGATGTAAATCCAATTGCTCACAACAAATGTACAGTATTGGAACACCTTCCGTTAAGTTTATGTGTCTTTTTTCACTATCGAGCATGAGGACTGCGTCCCCAACCACAACCCCGGAAGCATCTTATCTTTGAAGGAACACTTGACTCTGTGAAGCAGCGTGACCTCTTTCCGCTCTGCGCTCTCCTCTCCCTCCTTCACTTCCCGCACTGCATAGAAACTCATAACGCCAGCAGGCTGGTCTAGGTACACCCCTATGACAGTAGACTGGGGGTTATTTACAATCTCAACATTAAAGCCTTTGTGCCAGGCATGGTAGCATTTCCCTGCCCAGCCTAAGCCCCAGGACTCCTCATTCTCTCCAAGGCCACTGGGCCCGTCGATGTTCCTCCTTCCTGCTCCTTCGTAGGTGGCTCCGACGACCACCCATCCTGCATACTCCACCTCCCAGTAAGCCCTGTAGCCCATGATACCCTCCTTGCAAAGCACCTGAGAGAGAGGGAGGGAGGGAGGGAGGGAGGGAGGGAGGGAGGGAGGGAGGGAGGGAGGGAGGGAGGGAGGGAGGGAGGGAGGGAGGGAGGGAGGGAGGGAGGGAGGGAGGGAGGGAGGGAGGGAGGGAGGGAGGGAGGGAGGGAGGGAGGGAGGGAGGGAGGGAGGGAGGGAGGGAGGGAGGGATAGGGAAGGAGAGAGGGAAGGAGGGAAGAGCATTTCTCTGTGAGTGATTAGCCAATGTTAGTATAGTCATTTTTGGAAGTGGCTCTTTGAAAGACTTACTTGTGGGGCGTGTTCATATCTCTCAGGTTTGTCCAGCACCGGGCACAAGATGCTATCAGTCATGCGAGACACCTTGGTCCCGCCATCTGAGATCCAAAGCGTCTTATTGGCAGTGTTGTCATTCAGGGAGAGGTTGATCCAGTCTTTATTTATAATAAAAACAGATTTTTTTAAATTATAACATGAAATGTGTTTTTGATAAAAGTGAACAATATGACGTAGCGCACTGTACATTAAAGTACAAAATGTGTTCATACATTTCAGGAGTTCTGCTCTGCAGGATGGCTCAGGTACATTGGAATCATAGACAGGAGTTGTTTCTGGAAGATAGACGAATAAACAAAAAATTAAACTTGAGGGCTGGTTCTAGATTCTGAACACCCAAATAATGCCACAAAAGGTTAGTTGTTCCCCACAGTAACATGAATATAATCCATCCCAGAGATGGAATGTAACAAAGTACAAATACTTTGTTACTGTACTTTTTACTTTCACTACTTAAAAAAAAAAAATGTACACAAATATCTGTACGTTCTACTCCTTCCATTAGGTAAATTCCTGGATTTTTTTTTCCTTTTTTTTTCCAAAGAGATATTTCCGAAAACTAAGTTTCTAAAGTTTGAAAACAACAACATAAGTTTTCCAAGGATGAAAGAAAAAGTTTCCCAAATCTATTTTAAAAGTTTGAATACATACTTTTAAAATATTTTCTGAAAAAGTTTACAAAGATTGCAAGTTTCAAAAGGTTGAAAAATATTTGTGAAAAAAAAGGTTTCGGCTATCTCTGATCTAACCTACGTGCAAACTAATGTCAGATTGAGACAATTCAGTCACATGTACAGGATATACAAGTATACAAGTACAATGAAAAGCACTGAGCTACCTACAACAGTGCAGTTTTAATAATCAAATAGACAGTAGTGGACAATAAAAGATAGACAAACCCTACAGGTGAGGGTCCACCCTTGACTTTCTTAACTAAAAGAAAAGATAGGAAACATGAAGGAAGTTACAAGAGCTTGAAACGCGCTTGTGTGACAATTGCTAGTCTAGTAAAAGAAACAGGCAGGTATTTCTCATTCTCAGATAAAGTCATCATTCTCTGTCAAGCATCATTTATTCATAGACACCAATCTGTCACTGCCCGATATGCTTTATGAAGCATGTGGTTTGTTCAGGCCAGAGGGTTAGAATAACCAGGGTACTTCACATACTACAACTCTGGTCACCTTCAGTCCAGCGCACACTCAAAAAGATAAATCCCTGTCCAACTAAAGCTATTAAACATGAGAACAAGCTCATCTTACAGGTGTTTAACCCACATGGACATGTTTAAGAGGTTTTGGCAAGCAGTGGCACAGATTTCAGTGATGTTGGGTGTCCGATTGGCTTCAAGGACTTCTTGCTATCAGTCCTCTGCTTAAGGGAAAGAACCTTGGTCTGGATAACGTATGTGATAACCAAGTTGTCCTGAGAAGGTTGTGTCCTCACTGGTTCGTGGAAGGACGTATATAAGCAGTTAATCCCTGTACCCTTGGAAGCTGCCAAAATAAACTAATTATGAGACCATGCCAAGATCATATCGCCTCTTCAAAGAAACAGTTTCCATTTCATGCGCATACAAGTTGTCTCAGTGTTGCAGTGGAGCGTGTTCTAGAGGTCATCGAAGCACCTACTACCCCAGATGTTTTTTTAGTTTGTCTAATTTATGGTTTGCAGATTTACTCTGTATGTGACAGGGATTTCCATAACCATTTAATGTTATAAATGTAATCATTTTGGAGTGTAACCATGTTTAGCTGTGTGAGCCTTTTTTTAATGTATTCTGTAGCACTTGAAGTGAACACACAGTCTCTTAATCAAATGTAAATGATTCTACTTTAAAACAATCAACGGATTGAGACAGAGTAGATACTTAGTTGCGTTCATGCATTTTTGTACCATAAGACATCATTCAGTCCTCCTTGTCACTGTGTCCGTAGAGAGGAAGCCAGTCTAACAAGGCATGAAATTATGGCCAACAGTTTGCACATAGCACAAGTCAATGACAATAATAGCACTGGCTGGCTGGCACAATACAAAACATCAGAATTGGCAAGCTTTAGACTATTGTTGGCTTGTTAGTAAAGTAGCATATTGTGACATTGTAGAATTGTTTACTGGGCAGTTAGGTCTGTGTTGTTACAATCATGGCTCTTCTGGAGTGTGTTCTTTTGTCAATTAAATTGAGGACTAAGAGAGAAGATTTAAGAAGGCATAGGATTGCTAAAGTAATAATACATCTTTGAATGAGTGCAGAAACTGAAAATTCCCTATGATGGGATCAATATGCTCTAATCAATTGATGACTCTTTTTGGTGTTGGTTGGTTGGTTAGTTAATTCTGGATGCTATAATGTGTATTCCAAGTATGAAAATAACTTTCTGTTTCAAAAAGAATTGTTACACAAAACATTTTTAGATTTTGATAATAAAATGGAATATGCTGTCCTTCATAACCACCCTTTATAATACAGTGCATTACAGTAATACCTGTCTGTCTACAACTAAATATGACATACCTGTCCGGTATATCATGAGTAAGGAAGTACAGTATGTCAGTAGGGTCTGGCTTGTTCTCACTACCACCATAGTCTATAAATATGGTCCCATCAGTTCCACTAGAGTTACGGAGGGTACTCAGAAGGCTTTGGTGCGTGCTGAACTGCCTTGTAAAACGCACTGACCATATATCTGCTTCTATTTGTGCCCAATCATGGGATCGCAGTAAAGAGCAGCAGTCTATTGGTCCAATTAAACGATTGTGTGGTTGAGAAGTTGAACGTTGTTAATTATTTGTATCAGTCATGTGGAACAGTTTCAAGAATGAATCTTTAAAAAGATATAGTCTAAAAATGAGTGTCTTCTGCAGTGTGAAATGAAAAAAGTCTTTAACAAGAAAGTCTATCGTTATAGTTCAGGCAGATTGATACAGTGTTAGTGTATGATGATGATGGCAACATACTTGGCTTCATGGTGTCAGGCAGGATTCTGGTAGTGGCGGGCATTTTGATGTTTGGCTTGAGTTTGGAGCTCTTCTGGCGATTGTCTCTCGGCTTTGATGCTTCTCTTTCAGTATTGTTCGCTCAGTGTAGGAGCGCTTATATACCTTTTAAGTGGGGCAGGGACGGGGGTTAAGGAACTCGGATTATGTGCAGGTGCATGTTAAATAAAAGTTGACAATGTGTGTGTGTGTGTGTGTGTGTGTGTGAGGGGGCTGCTGAAGGGGGCATGGTGTTCATTGGAGAGCTGTCCTGAACAGGCTGTCTGATGCTTTTCCTTCCTTTCGGACTGTCTGAATGTCTTTGGGTTCTCCAAGTAGGACACTATGGCTGGTGACACAAATTTGCGCACGCACTTGTGAACGAGCACATTTGATTCCTCTCTTCTGAGTTTGCTGCATGGGATAGTGCCTCAAAGTGCCCCATTTCTTAATGTGTGTTCTAGACAATGTGTGTGGTTGAGTGAACACGTGAAGAACACCACTGTCCCTATTTCTTAGGCATGCGCACCTCAGAAGGAATGATTCCTTGAAGATTTCAGTGAATGCGTGTTTTGGGTGATTCTTGACCTATTTGACCTATTCTAACAAATTAGAACAAGGCTAGGGTAATGTCAATAAAACATAGTGAAGTATTTCATGTTTCCTAGTAATGTCTTCTTTTTCATTATTATTATCATTATTATTGAAAGATTTTAATCTCACAAGCTTTGACATGGACATGGGCCAAAAAAACACCCTATTGCCAAAGGCAGGTCAACAACTTCCGGTAGCGATCTGTAACTACTGAGTGTAGGGTTGATAAGAGAGCTAAGGGTTAACATGACTTGTTCTGGTTACTAAAAGTCACGTTGTATTTTCACTGGGAGTTCTAGAAAGTCTGGTAGTTACGCAGGTTACCTCTCTTTACATGTGCTTACTTTGGCACTGATGGACACTTTGTCTGAACTCCGATTGCTCAAATACATTTCGCCGTGAAGGCGAACTGTTTGGCTTCCGTGGTGTTTTTAATGTTAACGTATGATAAGCGCGATTTGGAAGCGTTTGCTTCCTGTTAATATTCTTGTGAGTACTATTTTAAACTACTTGTAAAGTGTGCACATTTTAAGCATATAGCCTATTAATCCTCGCATTCACCGATGTTCAAATACTTGACCTCCATCAGTACGGCAGTTATTTGCTGTCAGTAATGCTTGTGTCCCAGTTCAGAAGTCGGGCTGACCTTTTGGTTCTAAATTGTGTTTTGATGTACTTACTCTGGGCTGCTCGCGTGGTGTGTCTCAGTCCTGCGTGAGGCTCCCACCTGTCCAAGGCTGCCCCCTCCATCATATCTCTTTTTCACGCCCTACTTCCACAGAATGTAATCCAGTACAGCACTTGTCAACAAATCTATTTTAAAAAACAGAAGGGAATGTATTGCAGATGATGAATGTTAATATGACTGCATGACTTTACTGTCCGAGTTCCTTTGAGTCTGCACTTGTTGGACAACAAGGGGCACCTGGCTTTTAAATGATGTACTGACAGGATTTGTTTGTCAGGTTGAAAGCTTAGAACTCAGACATGGTGTACAAACTACTCTGTTAGACCAAGGTTAAGTTTGCCCATATTCACTGGGGAAAGATAAATGTTTTTTCTACATGTTTGAAAGTGAATTTTTTTAAAGAATCCCTTTGCATTTAACTTTTGTATTCATTCTACAGAAACTCCATTAAAAAGTGGTTTGAAATCAATTGCAGAAGGACTGTGAATACAGTGCGCCTGTTGTCCATTTCCCATACATGTTCATATATGAAAGGGAAACAAGGAAAGAGGGGGAAATGCAGTTTTCTGTTATGTTGAAAAAGCAAGAACTGGGAAGGCATCGGCTCATATTTTAACATTTCAGATTCTGTACAGTAATGTCTAGCACAATTCCTATGGATTTGTATAGCACAATTTCTGTCATTTCTTTTGAAAATTTGTTTTTTTTTACCACAAGTGAGACATGGCTATTGCTCACACAAGACATCCCATTGGAAGGAAGGAGAGGGAAGGTTACAGTGTTAAATTATTTTATGGTTTGCGTTTTAATTTCCATGTGCATGCATGTGTTCCTCTGGATTCATAATGACTCATATAGTTGACAATGTGTTCAGGGCGCCACACATTAGCTGTAAGTGAATGTGGGTTAGTGGGTCAGTCTCTAAGTCTGTGTTAACGCATCATCACGGGATGGTGTCATCCCTATGGCACCCTCATTGCCACTTTTTTTTTAGGTTTAGCATCATCCAAATTCCACATTCTACCCTTGCTCCCTCTTTCATCGCCCTTCCTCATCGCCCTCTCCCGAGAGTATTTAAAGTGATGACCGGGACCGATGGGGACAGTCCTTCATAGCTGACACCAAGCTAGCTACAGCTAGACACCCTGAACTCAAGAACCAGCATCAAGATGCCTACTAGATCAAACACCACCCGTAGCATTCCTGCTTCACACAAACCAAGTAAGGGAACGCACTTTCTAACTCTTGGACGATATGTTCTTAATATTAAGCAATTACAACTACATAGTTTCATCAATTCAAAACTATGGAACAAGTAATTCTGCTGATGTTAAAGTTATGATAAAAAAAATATATGCATAAAATATTTGAATGTACTGTAAAGTAAATAGCAAAGGTTCCTCAGTGAAATATATATATATATATAAAAAACTCATAAGTGATTGCAATATGATTTGATCAAATATGGAATATCGATACATCTCATCATTCAAGTTCTTGTTTTCTAGTGACTAAGTCAAAGTTGGTGCCTCTTCCCAAAGGTGAGATATTCCTGATCACATACAGTACCAGTCAAAAGTTTGGACACATTTTCATGTGTCCAAACTTTTGACTGGTACTGTATGTCCCTCCAATCTGTACATATAAGAGTCTTTAAAATTAGCATATTTTCCTATAGCAGCTGAATTACATTATTATCTTTTTGTTGGCACATTTTAAAGAGCTTTCCCATTTTCTTACTTTTCAGAGATTGTCCCTGTCTATGACACGAACGCCCCAGAGCCCACAACCAGAACCGACCTTCTGAAATGTATTTATAAAGATACTGCATTCATCATTCACCTTCTTTTTGCATCCTCCATCTTTCGAAATTCCCCCTTGGGTTTCTTTGCCTGTTTCACCATCATCTTTATCAATCCTTCAGATTGGATCAACCTCTCCCTTGATGAAAAGACAGCCAATAAGGCGCTTTGGATCTCAGAGGGCGGGGCCAAGGTGTCTCGCATGACTGATGAGGTCTTGTGCCCGGTGTTGGACAGACCCGAGAGATACGAAGACTCTCCACAGGTGGGCTGCTTAAAATAGTGCAAAGAAAGTCTCAATAAACACTGTGTAAAAATAGGAGGATCAGCTTTAAAGTCCCTTACAAAAATTGTGTCACTTTTGATTGAAGGTGCTTTGCAAGGAGGGCATCTTGGGATTCCGGGGCTACTGGGAAGTGGAGTACACTGGATGGGTGGTCGTCGGAGTCACGACCGAAGGAGCACCGAGGCGCAGCAGGCATGGGACCTGTGGCCTTGGGGAGAATGAGGAGTCCTGGGGCCTGACCTGGGCTGGCTCCCACTACCAGCTGTGGCTCAAAGGGATCAACAAAGAAATCCGCAAGGTTCCCCAGTCCTTAACCATCGGGGTATATCTGGACCAGCCGGCCGGGTTTGTCTGCTTCTACTCCGTACAGGAAGTAATGGAAGGAGAGGGGGGCACAGGAAGGAAGGAAGTCAAGCTGCTGGGGAGGGAGAAGTTCTCCCTCAAGGAGAACATGCTGCCTGGTTTCTGGGTGGGACCAAACTCATCTTGCTCAATAGTGAAGAGAAAGGAGTAAAAAAAAAAACTGCACTAATGTGCTCGTTGTTTTGTTCAATGGTAAGATCGGAAACAAATATTTAGATATTGTATATTTTAGTAGCGTGGTTGAACGTGATAAAAGCAGACAGCTTTTGAAGGAAACTCTAGCTAAGGTTGAGTGAAACTGTCACTCAGTAAACATTTGTAAATTTCAGTTGTGTGATTGAATGTGATGAAAGCAGACAGCTTTTGAAGGGATCTCCAATAATGTATGGTACATAAAAGGTTTTATTTAATTGATGTAGACTTATTGAATTACACTTGTATGTTACAATTAATGTTTATGTTATATATATATATATATATAATATTATTTTTTATTCAGTTAGTGATTACTTCTCGTGACATGGGGCACTGGGAAGTTTTGGGTCCCTTGGGAAGATCACTCATTGGTTCAATGGTAGCACTTACCATCCAGGCAGTGTGGGTTCCAAAAGGGCCCCTTTATATGAGATTTATATTTTTTGTATGGTTTGAATGATGTCTAATGTAAAACACATTGAAATGTTTATTTTGATGGATTTACTAAATAAAAATATATCATTAACAGTTTTATTACTACCGTATTATTTAATGTTTTCCAATACTTGTGTAAATGTTGTGAGCCAACTCTTTGATTATTAATAGAGTTATAGATGGAAAAACTGACAGACTTTTTATCTATACACTCTGAATATAGCTTAACAGTGAGCCGGTTCAATTCCCGTCCGTTCCCAAAATGACTTTGTGTCCATGGGCAAGGCACTTCACCCTATTTGCCTTAGGGGAAATGTCCATGTACATACTGTAAGTCGCACTGGATAAGAGCGTCTGCTGAATGTAAATGTATAATTACATTAAAAATACTTTTTCTGATACTTTAAAGTCCTGATTATAGTACCGCTTAATAAAATGATTAGTGAACCATCCTAATCTTTCAAGTTCCCATTTTGTTCCAGAATAAATCTGGACTCAATATTGCCTGGCAAGTTCCAGAAGTTTGTGGTCTTTCCTAGATGGTTCAACTCTGAGTTTGCCTGCCCTCTCTTGCAATATGAAGACGTACATCAACGGGCTAGCGGTAAATCCTCGGTAACTACTTTGTTAGTTATTGTCTCCCTCTACTGCTCTTTCTCATCAGTTACAGAAGCATTGGGAGCTTCCATATAGTTTACTCCTTCAACAGGCCAATAGAACACTGAGTTTGTCTGCCTTTTGGTTGAACTTTGATCTCAGCACACTATTGGAGTAACAGACACTTTGGGTGGTACTTGTTTGTTCGGATAAATGTACGAGGAGAACTGTGCAAGAGGATTTTGAGCTTTTTTTCAGCTATTGTCTGAGGAAACCTTTTTCAAGTGCATCAATTTGTTCTGTACAACTCCATGCTGTTGTTGAACTGTTGTTTTTGACCCTGCTTTAGTAACTTGAGCCTTAGACTAACAAATAATTCTATCGTGTACTAAAACGTTTATAGAAAAACTCTTAAATTGCCTAACTTCATAAACTGAGAGTTTCAGTTTTTTTTTTTTGCAATCCGATACAGTAGATCAGTGGTTCTCAACCCTGTCCTCAGGGACCCCCTGTCCTGCTTGTTTTAGATGTTTCCCTGCTCCAACACACCTGATTCAAATGCATGTTCGTTACCAGGCTTCGACAGAGCTAGATAACAACCCTTTTATTTGAATCAGGTGTGTTGGAGGAGGGAAACATCTAAAACATGCAGGACAGGGGGTCCCTGAGGACAGGGTTGAGAACCACTGCAGTAGATAGAAGTTATAATTAGGGGAACTGTCTCTTTAAAAACCACATACTGTTATCACCCACCAGATGGTGCCATGTGATCAGAGTTCACACCCAGCATGTTCCTTGCCCTGGGAAATAATCACTCAACTTTTTACTTTGTAGGAATATGATCTGATATTTGTCAAGACTGTCATTACCAATCAAAAAGCAGAATCAGTGTAAAAAAATGTTCAACAAATACTTTTTTTATTGAAATGTTGTCATGTTTGATAACCATGTAGATCAATGTATGGAGAAAAGAAAAAAATTACTTTCATATACAGTGTACATACTATGTGTTACAAAATAACATACTTATAATTTACAGTCTAAATACAAAAGGAAGTAGGCTGTTAAAGACTAAAAGGACAGTACAGCACACAACACACAGTCACAGCCCTCATAGCTAGATACTTCTGGCAGTGCTTGGCAATCAGAACTGTCAATGGGGAAACGGGGTCAGATGATACTTTCTCTAACTAGGGTTTATTCTTATTCTGTCTCCCCTTTGCTAAATGCATAGGTAAGTCTAGAGTTGCATTTAAAATAGGTCTTACATTCCTAGAGATAATTACAGGTTTCATGGTGTAAATATCTAACTGGAAGTGGTAGTGTTTTAAGGGAGAGATTATTAATCCGTGAAATGTTATTGAAGTGAATTGATAATTGGTTTAGTAATTGACACTATAGCAGGTCATGGTGTAATGTTATTAATCCTCTGCTAATGGATTGTTGACCTTTAAGTTTCCAAGCGAGTCTTTAAAATGTATGTTTGGGTTTGGTACTGTCGTAAAATATATAATATTTTCTTTTGTGCTGGTACAGGTAGTCACCGCTACTACTGGTAGGTAGCCTACGTAAAATCATTCAGTACATTTCCTATTCCTGATCGAGATAGCTGCAATCATCTTTTTTGTTTTGTTAAGTCCATTATGTAACTTTCAATTGCCTTCCTCCTCAGACCGGGTCTTCCGAATTGTTTCACAAAATAAGTCAACACTGACCGAGCGTTGAGAAAAGTATTGGGGGCGATGCTTCTCTATAAATGTAGCCTACTGTATTTTATAACACAAATTGCTGCTTTAACATCAACTGACTGTCGACAGTGAGCTCTTTCCATCAAACAGTTGTTGAAGGCTATACACACCCCTTTCCTTGTTTCTTATTCCTCGCACTCTGTCTCCAGCTACCATACCTCGTCCAAACATGCCTAAGCTTTCCCATGCAAGCATATCCCTCGGTGGGCTGTGAATAAGAGGCTCCTCGCTTTCACAGATTTACACTAGCCGACATCAGCGGGGGACTTGTCCCCATGGCGACGCTCGCTGTCAAACCGCTAAGATTCTGTGAGCTGAGAAGGCGCTGACGAGCAGTAATGAAGACCTTCCTTAGACCTGCATTTATACTACGAGATGTCAGAACTATTAGGTAACTGTGCTGCTGTCCAGCCAGTTGACCGTTATAGTGTTGCGTTGAAGTGCCTTATTGGTAGTTTGAAGCGGACGTGCAGAGGGATAGAAATGCACAAGGGAGAAGCTACTGTTTAGCTAAGGAGGAGCATGACGTGCAAGTCGTGCTCTCGAAAACCGCAACATCATTTTATTTGTATTTCCTTATAATTTATTTTCCTTCATATTATAATTTTTTGTTCACTTGTTAATATCTGGTTGGGTGTACTTTCTGCTATCAATGGATTCCTTTGTGAAATACATTTACAAAACAGAATAAGTCTCAGAACAATTCAATAACCGGCATAAATTAATCACAGAGTGAAAACGTGATAAGACAAGACAAGGCTGTTGTCATGTAATAAATCAAATGGACCATGGGGATGTAACACACTACCGGTTGCTGGGGTGTTGCAGTGGTCACCCTTTGATTATTGGTCATGGCTAATGGTAGGACGTAGTTAAGGTGATGATTGGAGCAACTTCAGTTCATGAGGTGTAAGATCTGGGGTTAGAAAACAGGTCAGATGTTGTTAAGCTCACAGCTTACCGTAGTTATCCAACCCAACATGACACTATTCAACAAGTTTGTTCACTCAATTAATCTCTCCGTAAAAGTGCATTAAACCACATCTCATCACTCCCTCTCCAGTGTCTCTTCCATTTTGACACTCTCTCTGTGTAATTTCCTTGGAATTTTTTAACAGTTTCAAGTGTCAGCCTCTCCCCTTCTCCTCCTTCTCTCTCTGACTCCCTCCCTGTTGGGCGAGGGCCTTAAGTGCCAAGAAAGCTTTGGATATCACAGAGAGAGAGAGAGAGAGAGAGAGAGAGAGAGAGAGAGAGAGAGACAGAGAGAGAGACAGAGAGAGAGAGGGAGTAAGAGAGAAATAAAAAGAAAAATCCCTGCCAGACCTCAGTCTTGAAGACGACAGCAGAAGGTAGTGGGATAATCATGTCCGAAGCAACGGATGCAGGTATGCTGACACAAAATGACAGGATCATTCATTTTTATCAGACTGGGGGAAATACCATCAGAGACAAGATAAATGATTGATTTAAGGTGGAATAGTGTATGCTAAACAAGGGATCAAAATACTGTACCGTATTATAGAGTACCATGCAATAGGAGCCTCATTACATTAAATACATTTATAATAAATACATGTATTTATAATACATGTTTTATTTAGGTTGATTTACAAGCATATTCCTTGTGTACCAGCAGGCTCTGCTTCAGAATTAATCAGATAGGGGGGCATTTGGTTTCCATAAGGGGGTATTTTGTGTATAGCTGTTATGGAAACTTATTGCTAACATAATAGAGTGTGGGGAGGCACAACATTCCATTTTGGGGGGGATTGCCCGTCAATACCCCCCTTGGAGCCGACCCTGGTACCGGACAGATACATTTATTGATATTTTTGTCTGGCATTTTCCCAAAATACATATGTATTCTCCCCTAGTCGAAACATATAATATAAGAAATCACAACCTGCAAATACTAATAATTATACATATCAAAATAGTTATTATGCAAAAAGTTAAGCATATATGGAATTGAACATAATCTAAATGCTTTACTAAGTACTTGCTAAACTAGTTGCACGACAGAAGAAACAAACCTATAAACTGCTTAACATAATTTGGTAAAATGTTGAAATCTCAGAATAATACTGATTGATGGTTTTCAATCAAGACTGTTATTTGTTAAAACTTCTACCATGTATCAATGCAAATTATTTTTTAAACATTCTGTCATGTTCCTATCTAGAAACAAGCAAATAATATGAGTAGCAGACCAGAGAATATATATGGACAGTTGGAGGGGAGAAAATAACAGGGGGAAAGCGGAACCCATACTACATGTCTCTGAGGAAGATAGAGAGAGGGCCAGATGGTGATGTTAACCTAGAAACATGGGACAGGGTTTGGGGTTTGGTGCTCATGTGATGGGACAGTTTGGTGAGACAACAGTAGGTAGCATCACTGACTGCCCGGGTGGATCTCTAAGACATATGACATCTAACATACTGTAACTATACGCTGTTGTGTGAATTAAGTGCAACCCAGGAGGATATATCAATGTTTGATGAGTTAATCAGACCATAGAAATATACCAAACTCATATGACAGTTTGTTGACAGTTCAAATGACAAATACAAATGCTTGTGTTGATAGGTTGTTTTCTATGTAAGTATTCTTCCCCTGTATTCTGAGCCCATTATTGCAAACTCCCAAAAATATTCTGTTCGCCTCATAGAAAATATAAACATCCTTTTAAATGCGATACGTCAAAGGTAACTATACCTCACCTGTGTGTACTGCACAGGTAAATAGATTGACTCGGTTTGTTTTGCAGTCCTTGTGTTTAGGACAGCCTGTTAAATATCTATGAAAAGCTATAACCTAACCGTGTAGTGTTTTCACACCAATGTTCATTTTATTTAGTATATCTTGCTGTGATCTGAGATGTTATTGGGGATGATATGAGACCCAGAACCATCCGACCAGTCATCCAAATCCACGTGAAAAACATGTATTGTCAGTGTGAAATACTTGAAGTCATCACAATTCCAGTTGCGTTTAAATATTTTAAATCAGATTGGCATAAATTGGTTTGTTGTGTATTAATTGCAAACAATCAAGGGGTTTACATAAAGCATTCATTGAAAGAACATAGCCAATATTACATTCAAAGTTATAAAGATTAACATCTTAAAATTAGACTGCCATTTAGTGAACTGATAATGGTATGCTATGTCAACATTAGTGATATGAAGGTTCATAAGCAGCCGCCCTCTTGTCGTTAAACTTAATTCTCTGAATGTGGTCGTTCTAGTCACAGTTGGAGAATCACTTCAAGAACACTGTTAAATAACTATCCTTTAGGCCTCATGAAGCATTGTGGTTAATAAAATCAACTATTAATGCTAGCTAACGCTAGTTAATGCTTAGGAAGAAAATCTACACATAGAACAAGCAGTTTCTGTTATCTATGGGCATTACAAACCTGGAAGAGCCAGATAACCAAAGCCTCAGCTTCTGGAAAGATTCGTTGTCTTAATTCATTAAATTTCATACGTTTTTTAAACGTACGTTTATAGCTCTGAACAAATATTCTATAAACGGATTGTGATGGGTAGTTATTATTTAGTAATGCAGTGTCTGGTTTCCTGTCCTCAAAGGAGCCATATGGGTTCCCTCTTTTACATCTACTTTGACCTTGTGTCACTGTAAATCATCACGGTGTCAGTCAGCTGAGATATATAGACACTGGAGAACGTGAGAGGGAAGTTTCGTTTTAAAGAAACAGAACAGGGACTATGTCATGCCCTCACTGTCAGCTCTCTCCTTCTCTAGTGTTTTCTCCACCTACAGCTTCCATATTCCCTTGCTACATAAACTCTTAATTGAGAGTATCTCTGCAAGATTGTTTTTAACCTTTTCTCAAGCTATTACCTTTTCCCCATCTCAAAACAAATCATCCTTTCATCCCTAAACAGTAAATAGGTTCCCCCTTAGGCCAGTGCTAGGATAATTTCATGGATATGAAATTTCTATCCAGCCTATGTATGTACCCCGTTTTCCAACCAGCTAAGCCCTGCCCTTACTCAAACACTGACCTTTGACTGAACAGCTCAGATTACAACCTTCAGTCTTCCTGATTAATGGGGTTCCTCAGATTGGTTTTTACAGAGAATACCCTAAATATAACTTATTTAACTTTAAGTGCAATGACATTGACAGTTCGTATTATGATTTTACCATCCATTGGATGAAATGCAATCTTTTGTTGCCTCGTTTTATTTATATGTGTTTGCCAAGTGTTCTTGCAAAGTATGTGTCTACAAAATATGTTCTTAAGATAACATGTAGTTTTTTGTCTTTTTGTATGTTTTAATTTTCCACAGTTTGGTAGACTATACCATGACATTGGGCAGAATAGAGATATGAGGTATCAGAGATTTTGGAATGAATAAGTCAAAAACTATTTGGAAAGTTTGCAACATTATGGTATAAGTTGTTTACAGCTCAAACCCTCTCTCCCTCCACAAATGTTCCATCATCTCTGAGTTATTAATGTTGATATCTTTTATAGCTCTCCTATTTCATGTTATTTTATAAATAGCCCAACTTCACCTCTAACCTTTCACTCTACATTTCTTATTCTGCCTTAATAAGTCCCTACCACCAGATTTATCACATCCATTTTGCAAGATTATATTTTTATCACTATTTATTACATCCTTGCTTATTTCAAAAACATTATATCACTGTGTGTAGCAAAAAGAAGACTATCTTTCCAATTTAGGATTGCTTTCTAACTCACTCTTTCGTCACCCTCCTGTTGTCAGTCGAAAAGGCATGACAGCCGTGGAATAGTACCAGTGTTTAAAAGGAAATACAGGAAGGGGGTAAGGGATGGTAGGGGAGGGCAAGGGAGGAAAGGAAAGAGGAGTGGCACAGGCTATAATTCCTTTCATCATTGCACTTGGACAACACTTTGAAGTGGCATATTAAGTCCTCTGACGCATCTTTCATGTTTACTCCCATATCAGACACCTTCTTTTCATCCCTGTTAATTTCCCCAACTGACAATAGTTTTTTGATGCTCAGCTAAACAAATCCACTGAAACTCAAAGAGTGATGCTTCCTGAGATTTGATTATTAGGCTAGAAATGCTTCATTCATGTGGCATACACATCTGCCTCATTCTTTCATTTTTTGTTTTTCTCTCTAGAGTTCTTTAAAGAATGCTATCTGGTTCCCCACCCGCAACCTCCTTTAATATTGGACTTTGACATTCAGTAATACTGTAGCTTGAGCTCTCTAGAAAAAAAAAACTGCTTTAAGTAAACAATATGACTGATATCAGTAAATTATATCGTCAAGGCTGTCAAATAAAACATTGGTGACTTGCCATAGGCTTAACTGTTCCTCCAGATGTAGTCATGTGTGAAACGGAGTGTCCTGTATTCGTTTCTGTAAATGACCATAGTGTATGACATCAAGCTCACATGCCTTGAGCTAAAGATAGCTGTCATGCAACTAGATACACCTGTTTCTACTGTATGCACACATTTAAATGCATTTTATTCAGTGTGAATAATCACTCCTTCCACATCCTGTACATTAACTGACAAGTGACATGATTCATTTTGTATTCATTACATTTTAATAGCCTAAATATCTTAATTGGTGAGGATAAAATATCAAAAGAGGGTGATTTGGAACAGTTTACAAGTAATATTAGTAATATTTTATTATTTTCATTTTTTTAAATTCTATTCAAATTATATAGTATTCTATGCAAGTCGAAGTCCAAGACAGATAAATACATCATCAGTGACTTCCGTGTGTTCCTATGTCAACTTCACGGGCGCATGGCTGTCACTAGAGCTAGCCGGTCGTATATGTTTAACGAGGGTTAGGGTTAGTCATGGGGACCTGTCTCGATGAGACACTGGCAGTAAATTATTGCTTTAACTTGTTGACTGTTTCCGTCTGTTTACTATGGCTCTGCATACTTGAGCTCCTAAGTGATGAGAGTAAGGACAAACCGATAACGTAATGTGTATTTCTAACACTAAATAGTTTATGAAAGCTATTGTATTACACTACAAAAAGCGGATCAAAATAATCTATATTTAAATAATGTCAAATGTTTCGATGTTGGTGTAACCGGTGTGAATCGGTGAAACTCACTCCTCGGGTATTTAATGGGCCACCCGCGTAAAGAAAGTGCTAGCTTTTCTTCGTCGTAGTTGGTAGTGGTTGCGCTTGGAAGTTGAGAGGTGGTAGGTTTGATTCCCGGCGGGAGTGAACATTGGCCAGTATGCTTCTGACGGAGCTTGCAAGACCACTTCCGTTGCATTCCCGTTACAATGGTGCCGTGACCCGGAGCTCACGGAGTTACCATGAGCTAACCGCCGGAGTGAGTTTCAGAGATGTGAATTTTACCGGTGTGAATCGGTGAAACTCATTCCTCAGGTATGTAATAGGCCACCCGCATGATCTGATAGCTATCTTTTCTTTGGCGTAGTTGGTAGAAGTTGCGCTTGGAAGTCTAAAGGTGGTAAGTTCAACTTCCCGTGGGAGTGAACATTGGCCAAATACCTCTGACAGAGCTTGAAAGACCACGTCCATTACATACCCCTTACATTGGCAGCTACAGTACTCACAGTTTCAGATATCAAGAAAGTATCAATCAATGAAAGAGCTTCGAGCAGATTGAGAGAATAGAACTCGGTTCAGAACTCCATTCTATCAAGACCATTCTGTAACCTCCACAACCTGACCTGTAACCTACTGCGCACTTAACTGGACTTAGTTTCCCAAATGGATACTACTGGCATACTGAAAAGTGCTTTGCAGATTTACACTTTAGTGGCAAGCTCTTCTCAAAGTGGCATGTCTTAAGTCAAGTCTTCTCACGTTATCCAGTGCTTCGACACCATAGTCGTCGCTTTAACAGTCAATTACAATCCTTCCACAGGTTCTTTGTCCTAAAAGTTTCTTACAAGATTTTGTGGAAGAATTAAGTAAAAGGAGACTTAGGAAAACAACATTTTAACATAGCCTATTTCATTATTTTGTGCTGAACAGTTTATAAATGTAGCTACAGTTGAATGTAAACAAATGCATAAATAAGTGGAGTCAGATGGCTGAGCGCTGAGCGGTGAGGGAGTCGGGCTAATAATCAGAAGGTTGCCGGATCGATTCCACGCCGTGCCAAATGACGTTGTGTCCTTGGGCAAGGCACTTCACCCTACTTGCCTCGGGGGGAATGTCCCTGTACTTACTGTAAGTCGTTCTGGATAAGAGTGTCTGCTAAAATGACTAAATGTAAATGTAAATAAGTTAGCATGTTCTTTAAAATTTGACTTGAGGTTGAAAAATCAGTATCAGAGGTCACACTGGCCTAATCAGAGCAACCCTGGACAGTCCAGGGTGCCTGGCAGGACTGGGAGGGATTGGCAGGGATTCAGTGAGATCACACAACACCATCTTTGGCCTTTAGCAAGAGGTTGTAGAAATGCAGCCCAGCCCAGAGAAACGCTCAGAGACTTTGCTATACGATACTTCTGATACATCTATTTCAGAGAAGCGTGTTCTTCAACCGGGTTTCAGACTCCCCCTGGCCACTATCATTCCTTCCTAACAACAGACCATAGACCAGCATTCTCTGACCTCCTTGGTCAACAAATGTCCATCCAAAAAATGTGAGTCATACGTAGCTACTAAAAAACGTTTGTGACATTAACAGGTAATCTGAGAAAGGTTTCGGTCACTTTAGGGCATTAGATTGTTTTCAAAAAGGATGTGTTCCGTTCCTTGTTTTACTACCTCTTAAATTTTCCAAGTGACGATTTTAAATCGTGCTTTAAAGTCCTCTTGCTTGGCTGTTTGAGTTCTAGGATTACATCATAAAGTAGTGATCCACACGGTGAAATAAGATATGAAATCCAATAAACATATAAGAAACAACCGATATCTTACCTATTGCGAACAGACAGCTAAGCAAGCACAAATATGTATTTGTACTACAGTTAAAACAGACACTTGACATGTACACAAAGTTTGATGACATGCTTCTACTGAGGTGTTATAGAACTCATCACAGATGTAAGCTAAAACTGAGGTGTCTCATAAATGTGTCTTTGCATATGTCTGAAGCTATGTATGTGTTTCTGCATTGCAGTGCCACCGGAGGTGGAGGGTAAGTTCCCCAAAGCACATGACCGTAAATGTAGCATACCTTTTGTGTTTCCTACTCCTAAACGTCCTAATGCTGCTAAAACATTCTCCTTCTATGTTTTGTCACCTTATCGCTGTCTCCATGTCTGCGACACCTGCCCATGCCATGCAGCAGAACAGGCAGCACCAGATTCAGCCCCTGCAGAGGGTGAGTCCTCACACAGCTTTACCATTTGGAATGTATCATAACGCTGTATTGTGAGTTGTCTGTTTACGTATATGTATATGGTGCACAAGAAACATGATACAATCTATAGAAACACGCGTAGTCCTACCAGTGATATTTAAGTCAGTATTTTTGGCATAATTGGCATACTGAACAAAAACTCAACACTTGTTTTTGCTCTTATTTTGCTCTTACATGAATCTATGGTCAAAATGCACAAATGTCTACTAATATCTCAATGTGGTCTTTCAGGGGAAGCACCTGCTGAAGGTAAGCATGTGTGATCGACGTCATCTCAACACTCTTCTCTTCTGTTCACTTTTCTGTTCTTTAAATGTAAATGTTTTACAACTGATCCCACTTGTTTCTGCTGTTTTTTTGTGTGTGTTACAGCTCCTGCCCCAGGTAACAAATAAATACATGTGTGTGCTCATTAAAGGCAGGCAGGACCGTTTAAGTTTTCGTCCATGTGGACACTGGCTAAAATAGCTTGCCATTGTTGAAAACGATACGCTTCTGTCCTAATAGAAGAACCACTACCTGCAGAGGGTAAGACTGTGCACCATGTAAACTGCTGTGACACACCTGAAGTATACGTGTTTTACATGTCATTGTACCCAGTCCATGTGTCACTGACTGTACCCAATGTACTGTATGTGTGATTATACCCAATGTGTGTGTCAATGCGTCAATTATATTGATGACAATATAACTGGTCAAATCAGCTCCTGTAGCTGAGGAAGGCCCTGCAGAAGGCCCTGCAGAAGGTGGTAAGGGAAACCAACATGCATATGATGTGATAAAGTGCTGTGATTCCATGCAACCGAACAGTGTGTGTAGAATGTAAAACAACGTTCGTCTTTGAATTTGTTGCTCTAAAGAGTGTGAGGTTTGAGCATACAACAGATAAAGTGGAACCAAACACAGTACTAGTTTGTCCTCTTGAAACCCAACCATGAATGGACGTCCACCACAGAGCACACTGACTGGCCCAGGGAAGATGCCATCCTGGGTTTTTCTACTGAGGTCACAAATGTGAAACACCTCGGGAATGGCCATGTAACCCAAAGTAGTTACTGAAGTTATACATGCAAAACTTTAACCCCCAAAAAAGGTGTGACATAAATGTACCTTTGATATATGTTAATTTGCTCAAATGTTAATGTTAAGCAAAATGTAAACATTGCGCAAACCTTATATTTCGGGTGACCGGAGTCTAGTTTGTAAATGCATTGTTTTACTCCTTACCAATTGAGGATGAACAGTAATGGATTTGTTACCCTAAGTCAGAAGGCTCCTTGGTCTAAGATGTACTGTTCTCTGTAGGCTGCAGTTTGTGTGTGTGCAGAGATGAAAAACCTGCGTTTGCATGGTACCAAAGGTGTCAAAGTCCGTTATATGGATAGTTTGCCTATTGTCAAGGCCAGATTAGTACCCCAAAGGGCCCCTGGGCACTAAAGTTCATGGCGTTCATCATGATACTTCATATTTTGTAAAAAAGTAAAATTTAAAAAATCGAATTGCTTAATCATCAAGATTGACGGACAAGTACGTTTTGTGTAGACTGTGTTTATGCAGCCCCCCCCCCCCCCCCCCCCCAAAAAAAAAAATGTATCCAATCACGGAGGGCCCCTCTATGCCCAAGGACCCCTGGCCACGTGCCCAGGTTGCTCTTATGTTAGATCCGGCCTTGCCTTTTGTCAGTTGAATCTACTTGTTTCTTATGTTCTGTTATCTGTTTGTGTGTTTCCATGCACAATAATGAAGAGTAGCCTGGTCAGTGTTAAGGCTCGTTTTTTTTGTGTGTCAGGAACAATAAGAATTAACATGTGTCTGTGCTATCTCTCTGATGTTTGCATGTAAGGATATATTGTGTGAAAATTGCTTCCAAATACCAGAAAGTTAAGTAATTTATTTTAAGAAATGTGCACTCATTTAAAAAAAAAAAAACATGACATATTTGTTAATGCAATTATCTAGTCACATCTTAAATTGGCCCAGGTCTCATATACAATATTTAAACCTGTCAGTGTAATGTTTTTTTTCCCATAGGAGACGAATCATCTGCAGAAGATGGTAAGGGATAGTTTTATCTACAACCCTGTACACTGTATATGTTCTTGTACAGTATGCATTACTCTGCATGTGATGTAATATTCACTCACCTACTTTCCTTACTACTATGATCAAACCAATCACTGTGTCGAGTTCAACTTACATAAACATATTGTCCTTTACTCAGTAGAGCCTAAATATGTTTCTGTGTGTATATACTGTATAATAGTATATTTGTATGTTACATTTGTGAGTATATTGTATGCATACAAATGTTTATCATATTGCCCTGAACAATATGGCCTATGTACAGTACAATGTCGAGTCTAAACTCTACATACAACGGGATATTTGTACGTTGTAAAAAAAAAGAAACACTAGTACTGTATATATATTTATATAGCTATATATATATATATATTTAATGTACACTTTGTTGTTAACATATATGTGTTTTAGCGGCGCCTAAACCAGTAGCAGAGGAGGGTAAGCGTAATAGAATTAATTTAATGGGATTGCACATTGTGTAATGTTTGAACTGTGTGTGACTATGTGACAACAGTATGTTGTCCTTGAATACATGCAGCACACAGCACAGTGTATGTATTCATGTCAACTGTTTGCTTATCTGTGTTGGTTTATTTTATTCTGAAATGACTGTATGTATATCTGTACAGTACATGTCTGTGACAAGTGTTTGTTTGTGTATAGCAGACACATGAGACATACAGTAAATCATGCTGCTTTGGTTCGGATAAGATTGATTATGTTTTCAGAAACTGTGCTGTAGTAACCATCCGGTTTCATGTGCCTGTTGTTAATGTGTGCACTATGTTGATTGTAACTATGTCATGCAGTGCTGTTTTGGTGTGCCAACATCTAAGGAAAATACTTACAGTAATTTTACAGTGATGTGTGAAATTATCTTGGAGCTGGTTGCATGATCCTGTCTTAGTCTCTGAACATTCCCTCATGAGCTTAATATACAGTAAACGCCCACGATTCTGTCTGCATACATGAGGATCCCATCACAGTGAATACCACTTATGTTGGTTAAACTGCTTCCTCAAAGAAGCCCCTCATAGAAGCCCAAAGAAGCAATATGTCTATTGTAATGTTTGATGTTTATACCAATTTTGATGGTGCCAAACTGAATGAATATACAGGGAGTACTGAAAGAGGATGTATCTAATTATAGTGAAATAGATCATGGGAATATTATGCAAAGAATCCTTTACTGCTTATTTTTACTTGAAATCTGAAATTGAAATTGCTTGAGTTTGATTTGTTTATCTGATTGACGTGACTTTGTTGTGTGTTATGTTCCCTGATTGGTGCTTTTGTTTTGTTGGAGAATTTAGCTTTGGTTTGTTTGATGGGACCTGCTTAGTCAATGAAGGGGTTTCCATGCTGTGTAGATTCTTATATTTTGGAGCAGTACTTTGTGCAGTTTTATTTGAAAGGGGAGATATGCTTTGATCTTGGACATGATGGTTGTTTTGGATAGGTTTGGCATGATTCCACTACAACGTACAGTTGTCAGAATTACAGTATGACATTGCTGTGCCAGGTTGTCAGTCATAGGTTGTCTCTAAGCTTGCCTTGAATCTAGGTGATTGATTGAAATATCTTTAGTTTACTTCTGCTTCCTGCTAGTGTTCATAGGAGGCATAGCATACTGTACATGTTGAGCTGTGTCTAAAGACCATGTCATTTGTTGGTTTAAACAGAGAGCTCAGAAACTCCTGCAGCCACAGGTGAGAACAACATTTGGAAAAACATTTCTTCACCTGATAAAAAATAAATATGAATATTAAGTCTTTGATATCATTGATCATCCTAATCAGAGACAGCAGACACCCCGGCACCTGAAGTGGAAGGTGAGAACGAAAACCATTTGTCTGAGTTCAACGGAGAAAGCGAGGTCTGCCTCCAATAACAGCTGAGAGTAGAGACAAATAACACACCAGATCAGAACAAATGACCTCATCAAAGGCTTTAGAGTTTCCTGTGGAGTGTCTCTGGAGCTTGAAGTTTAAAGACCCCCAATTGTATATGGAAGTCAGTAAAACTGTACAGTAAAGGGCGAAACAGTTGCATCACAGACACTCACACACAGTATATAGGTCTTCAGTCAGCTTTGTCTCTGGCATAGGGAACAGACCTGGGCCCTCAATTGCCTTAAGACGTGGACCCTACAGTACCCCACAGCACCATTTCTGGACATAGGTCATGTACGTCTCTTGACCTAGAGATGCAGGCCGCTTGACCCTCTCCAACTATAGGCCCCTTCAGTGCATTTTTAAACGTATGATCCCTGTCTCCTGCCATAGGCCCTATTTACCTCCTGACCCACGCACCCATGCACATCTCTGGCCTGGCCATATAGGGCCTCAACAGCTGCTCAGACATTTGGTGAACCCACGGGGGGGAAAGTGGTATGCGTACAAGACTGACAGCAGTCAAAATCTAAATGTGAAAGGAGTGATTCTCATCATTGATCGTCCTTGGTTGTTTTAATTAGGAAGTGCAGAGAATTTAGCCCCAGAAGCTGCAGATGAAAACATCCGAATGTTAAAGTTACTTCCTTCCATTTTACAGTTCACATAGAATTATTCTGTTTTCAAATACATGGTGATGATGAGAAATTATTATGAGGTCAATGGCATTGCTGCCTGGTTTGTGAAAGGAAACCTTGTCAAAGTAACCATTTGACTGGTTTTCAGAAACCCCAGCACCAGAAGCTGAACCTGGTGAGGCACAGAGAAAGTTTATCTCTGGTTGTCATGATTTATTTGCACCTGTTGATCCCAACTCTTGCTGTTGGTTTCAGTTGTTCCACAGAATGCTTTTGTGAATGTTCTCACATACTGTAGTTGTCCGTGGGTGTGTGTGTCTGTGAGCACTTTGAACCTCTTCTATTTAGTGTTGTGGTGCCAACCACTGCAGTGTTCACCATGCCTGTTTATTTTGTGTGTTTATAAGTATCTACAGTACATATTTTCGTCTCTTGCTTTACATGTTTTGTAAACTGTAAGTTGCAGTGTTGAACACCCACTGACGTTGTTCTTGAAACTGTTTGCCTACACAGCTCATTGTATATTGTGTATTTATCTTTTTTGTCCCGTTCATTTACTGTCTATATGCACGGAAATGTCGGTTGTTATGGCGACAGGATACAGAGACACTTAATTCTCCGATTGAAGTATTTTTTCCAGTGGTCATCACACGGGGGCTGTATGTTTGTGGCATGTGTACGTTAGCATGTGCGTTGACGTTTGAGAGCGTGTCCTCAGTTGTGTCTGCCGTCACGCAGAGCCGGAGAAGACGGAGCTTAGCGGCCTGTTTTTGGAGAAGCCTGAGACAGCCACCGTTGTGGCAGGTCAGAATCACACGCTCTGCCCCCAGACCCACACACGCACACCACATGAACATGACACGTTCCCCAATTGAACACGCTCAAATCAAATGCAGTCAAAATGGCTCGCCATGGTGACATTTTGAATCAGTAGTTGTGTTGGTGTTCAGCTGTGCAGCTATCAAAGTGTGGCTTTCTGAGTGCTGGTTGTGTTTAACAGGGAAGGACGTGATATTCATTGCCAAAGTCGACTCATCCAAACTGACGAGAAAGCCAACCATGAAGTGGTTGAAGGGGAAGTGGTTGGATCTGGGCAGCAAGGCCGGGAAACACCTGCAGTTTAAGGAGACTTATGACAGAAACACCAAGGTGTGTATGTGTGTGTGTTGGATGGAAGAAATGTTTTGAATTTTGAATGAAGGCATTGAATACTTAAAATTGAAATTCAAACACCACTGAATTTGTTGGTTTTTAAATCACTTCTTTGACATATGAATGTATTTCAGTCAGTGTTGGGAACGTTACTTTAAAAAAGTAATTAGTTATAGTTACTCACTACTTGTTCCAAAAAGTAACTGAGTTAGTAACTGAATTACTTTATTATAAAAGTAACTAATTACCAGGGAAAGTAACTATTTGCGTGTAAAAAAAAAGTTGCTGTATGTCAAAGAATTTGGATTTTCTGAGCGGTTTTCACAAGTCAGCTGAAATGAGTAGAACAGACAAGTACTTGAACATAACCTTCGATATTTATTGCACATACAAAAGTAAACAGTTAAACAATATAAAGTGTGTTTAACTATGTGCATATTAAATAAATCAAACTCTCACAACCTGAGACAACTGGTCAAGTAAACAACATGTACTTAAGTATTTTTTTCAATACAAGAGTAAGCATTTGAACAATATAAAGTGTGTTTAACTATGTGCATATTAAATAAATCTAAATCTTACAACCTGAGACAACTGGTCAAGTAAACAACATGTACTTAAGTATTTTTTTCAATACAAAAGTAAGCATTTGAAATTTAAATTTAAATTTGAGTTGCTAACAACGGATGTCGACAAAATCTTCCCTCCCGGACATAGTGTACACTTTACATGCACGTTCTTGCCTTTTTCCTCGATTAATTGGAAATAGTGCCTATATTTCCACCTTGTAAATGTCAATTTGTCATCGGATTGCTCCGAACTCGCCATCTCGGCTGCTGTTTGGTGTGTGTGGTGCAAGCAGCGCGTCGCGTGGCCTGGCTTGTGTGTGAAAACACTGGCTCCGATTGGCTACCATGATGACGTGACTCTGCTTGTAGCCAATCATAATCGCTAAAAACCATGCAGTCTCCTCACTAGCAGTTTGTGTAGAGCTAGGAGGAGTGCGTTCAGATTACACAGTTTATTCAATCAATTCACAGTAACGCACCGCATTTAACGTTCAGTAACGATAACGGCGTTGTAACGACGGAAAAAGTAATTAGTTAGATTACCCCGTTACTGAAAAAATAACGGCGTTACCTAACGCCGTTATTTTGAACGGCGTTATTCCCAACACTGATTTCAGTGTAACAAAATCTGATCAAAGAATTTAAGGTTTGCAAATTCAGGTTACTCAAATTTAATTAGTAATATTCAGATCCCCCCTCCCCCCAAAAAAACAAATTCAAGTCTCAGAAATTGAAATAGAACAAAATTCAGGCTGCTCAAATTCGAATCAAATTTGAGGCAAAAAATCGCAAAAAATCGAGCCGGAAAAACTCAGTTTGCAACATCTGGGATACCAAGGATAGGTAAGGTTATCAAGCCTGAATGCAGTTGAACCATCTCACTCAAAAAATTTCGCCTCAACAACAGTAACATTTTTGGATCTGATTTTACATTGAAATACATTCATGTTTCAAAAGGGGTGAATTCTAAACTGACAAATTTGATGGTGTTTAAATTTCAATATTACATATTCAATGCCTTTTAAAAGTCACTGATTTGCTACCATAGAAGGGTGATGAGTGCAGATCATGTTTACTTAAATCATCATCACACACTCGCACACACATACACACATAATGTTCAAAGTACCCTCACCTCTCTACAGATCTACACCTACGAGATGAAGATCATCAAAGTGGTGGCAGGTGATGCAGGTGGATACAGGTGTGAGGTGATCTCCAAAGACAAATGTGACAGCAGCACATTTGAGATCACTGTGGAGGGTGAGTCGGAGAGAACCTGATATGCTGTTAAGTCCCCTTTGAGAGAACAGTTGGACGACCTGTCTATGTGTGTGTGTGTGTGTATTCAACACATGACATGTATATTCTGTCGCAGCTACTGAAAAAGAGGAAGAGGCAGACATTCTGTCAGCTTTTAAAAGATCGTAAGTGTGCGAGGGCTTCAAGTGTCAGTTAGTTAAGATCTCTGAATGTTTTTTGTGTGTGTGTGTCTGTCGTGTGTGTGTGTGTTCGTATGTGTATGTGCGTGTTTGCATGTTTTAACTGACTTACACGGGCGGAAGGGTGCGTATGTGTGTTTCTGTAAGACGTGTGTGAGACGTGTGTTATGTACGTGTCATGTGCCCGTTTGCACGCGCGTCCCTGTGTGTGCTACGTGTGTCAGTCGTCCAAGTGCATGTGGCTCACTATGTCTTTCAGCATGTCCACGAAGGAGGTCTGAGTTTGATTGCTTTTTTCGGCCCTGCAACACACTTGATCTGCTTGATCCAGGGTGACAAGGATACTGTTTTCATTCTCAGAGGTGCTGGAGAGGACGATGGAGACCTGGACTTCAGCGCCCTGTTAAAAGCCACCAAAAAGTGAATCGTTTTACTTCGTGCAGAATAAGTATAGACCACAGTCAAATTCAAGACGTTATTTTCTTTCTTATCATGTGGATTTTATGGTTTTCATAAAAATTTTTTAGACAAGACGGATACAAAACCATTTTAATACCAACCGTGTGACACCGGGCTACTTACTGTTTTTTGTGTCTCAAATTTTCTTTTTGAATTCTTTATTTTCTTCTACACCCTCTCTTCATCACCGGCAGGAAGAAGAAGCCTCAGCCGGTTGTAGAAGAGAAGGATGTGTGGGATATCCTTAAGACTGCCCATCCCAGCGAGTATGAGAAGATCGCCTTTGAATATGGCATCACAGATCTTAGGGGCATGCTCAAACGTTTGAAGAAGATGAAGACAGTGGAACCCAAGCAAAGTGATGGTAAGACACAGGAGAGGAGAGAACGAAATGCGGTTGGTTTGACATTTTTCTTGGTTGTTGCAAAAATAAATATAATCTTATTTCATCTTACCCTAAGCTTTCCTGAAGAAATTGGAATCTGCCTACTCTTGTGAAAAAGGAAAGAAGATTGTTCTGTCTGTGGAGCTGGTCGACCCCAACGCCCAGGTCAAATGGTTGAAAAATGGGCAGGAGATTAAACCCTCTGCCAAGTATGCACTCAATCACTCTCATCAGACCTCAATTCAAGACACACTTGTATTAATTAGCAGAACATTTTAGAAGCTACCTTTGCTTCTAAGTCTATTTCCGGCTTTCGCAGGACCAGCTCCCAAAGTCTTATATGTATCACCTGTCTGCACCATAGTGAATTACAAGATGAAATAGATTGATTGGCCCGTGACCCCTATCTAATTCACTGTGGACTATTTGGTGACAGTGGCTAGAAGATTCCTATGGCGCTGGAAAATAGCGCTCTAAAATTATCTGTACCACAACACCATATATTCAAATGGCGCTGCCATCAACACATTTTATTTATAGGGAGTCATGATAAGGCCCAGAGGGACAACAACATGGTGGCAAGTTCTGACCTGACTATGAAATAACCGGTGGATTAAGACTGATATCAGTTACATGTATCAGCATTTCATAGGAGATCCTCTTGTTTTCCTTTTGGTACAGTAGTTGCTTCATGAAGCATTTTTATCTGGAGCGCTATCTTCAGCACTGCTAGGATGAACGAAATTAGATCGCATCACACAGACGTCGACATCTCTACTCCATTGCTGGTGAGAGTGTCACATCATAGGCCCTTTCTCTGTCATGCCAAACTCTCCTGTCTCTCTGTCTGGTTAACAGGTATATCATTGAGTGCTTGGGCAACGTGAGGACACTCACCATCAACAAGTCGACACTGGCTGACGATGCTGCCTACGAGTGTGTGGTAGAGAATGAAAAGTGTTTCACAGAAGTGTTTGTCAAGGGTAGGGAAGCCATTCTTATTCGTTTCACATCCCTATTATTAAAGGACTGTTTTGCATTCCTAACCGTTAAGAATTGGCGCAATGTGTTTGGAATGTATTTCATCTAGCCGTACACTGCAATGTCACGTTTACGTAATAGACACTTTTGTCAAAGTTTATGTGTGGGGGGATTTGAACCTGTGATCTCTTGATTTACTGTCAAATGCTCGACCACTGAACAAAACCTGCATTGTACTTAGTCTAGGAGCAGTCTTATATCAGACAATCAGACAATATTGCACAGAATGCTTGGCTTAAACAAACACACTGTAATGATCACAGAGTAATAAGAGATGAAACATGAAGCTTGTGATCTGAAGTCGAATATTGTTGTCTTCTTCAGAACCCCCAATAACTATCACCAAGCTGATGGATGACTATCACGTCGTCGTGGGAGAGAGGGTGGAGTTTGAGATCGAGGTGTCTGAAGAGGGGGCCCATGTCATGTGGTTAGTACACCATACTGACTGTGTAGCAGAAAGTCAACAGGGATCTTAGTCATGGCATTTGTAACTTTGTATCGGGGCTTCGCGTGTGGTGAAAGGCATGTTTGTCCTCACTGGTCAGCATGCCCAGGTCATCTCAGGGGTCTAAAATGTGTACACAAAGCTGGCATTAGTTCTGTTCTTTCCTCAGGGCTTATGAAGACCAGGAACTCTCGAGGGATTCACAGAAGTTCCGCTTTAAGAAGGATGGAAAGAAGCATTGGCTTATCATCCAGGAGGCCACCCTGGACGACATCGGAATGTACCACGCCTGGACAAACGGGGGGCACACCAAAGGAGAGCTGGAAGTGGAAGGTACCATCTATTTTGTCTGGATTGAACTGTTTGAGGTGGGGATTTGAAATAACTCATCACGTCTAGAACTCTCCCTCCCTCACTTCCCTGTCTGCGGTTGCGTCTTTCAGAGAAGGAACTGGAGGTGTTGCAGAGCATCGCTGACCTGACTGTGAGGGCCACAGATCAAGCCATGTTCAAGTGCGAGGTGTCGGACGAGAAGGTGACTGGGAAGTGGTTTAAGGATGGTGTGGAGGTTCTGCCCAGCGACCGCATCAAAATGACTCACATTGGCAGGTGAGAGACAGGGGTGGAGGCTGACGGAGGCCAATGATAGGTACAGGACAGGTTCTGTTGCACAGATGTAGCAAGAGCTCCCACAAGGGTTAGTCAAGATGCATCTTTTTTTTGTTCATTAATTTTCATTAATAGATAAATAACACCACTGTACATAAATAGCACATCTATACAAATGTCAACCCTCATACTTTGTGTTTCCACCCACAGAACCAGCCTGAAACCACATTAAAATGACGTCTCATTAAACTGTTGAAGTGTTTCCTGTTTCCTGTACTGGATCACATGTTGGTGTGTTTCAGGATGCACCGACTGACCATTGATGAGGTGAAGCCGGAGGATGCCGGAGATTACACGTTTATCCCAGACGGCTACGCCCTCTCTCTCTCAGCCAAACTCAACTTCCTGGGTGAGAGAAACAAAAATGAAAACTAGATTCTTTGCAAAACGTTTTACCTCCTAGAGGGGAGCTAGTGAAGAGGATATGTACTGTGCATTGAGCTATAATACCTTTGATTTCAACTTCTGTCACATTGACATGCATTGTGCCATGACTGATACGTTCTCTTTCTACGTTTCTGTACAGAAATCAAGATTGACTATGTCCCTCGCCAAGGTCAGTAAAAAAAAACATAGACCTGTTTATTTTTATATCACAATAGCACAGCTGTTTATGAAATATACATTGATTTTGTGTGTGTGTGTGTGTCATACAGACCCTCCCAAGATCCACCTGGACACGACAGGGAACATGGTGTCCCAGAACACCATCATCGTGGTGGCAGGAAACAAGCTCCGCCTGGATGTGGAGATCAGTGGAGAGCCTGCCCCCACTGTGGTCTGGATGAAGGGAGATCAGGTGAGGGCAGGAACTCAGCCAATCAGGGAGCAGTCTGTAACGTTGGACCCTTACGTGGCCGAGTTGTGAAACTGTGTAAACAAATACTGTCAAATCAAAATGCGATACACCCACGAGGGTCTCGTAGGACTATTTTGAAACGGAAGTTGTTTGACTTCCTGTCTCTCAGCCAATCACGGACGTTGAGGGGCGTATGAGGGTTGAGGCCAGGAAGGATCTGAGCTGCTTCGTCATAGAGGGAGCGGAGAGGGCGGATGAAGGCAACTACAGCATCACTGTCACCAACCCTGCGGGAGAGGACAAAGCTAACCTGTTTGTCAAGATTGTTGGTAAGTCTGTCTGTATCGATCACCTAACTATGATGGACACTGCGGAAAACTAAATCTGAAGTATATCCATAGTCACATGAGCTTTTACTGACGGCTTAAACCGCTCCCTCTTCTAGATGTGCCAGATGAACCAGAGAATGTCAAGTGTACCGCGGTGGGAGAGGACTGTGCCACTATTGTCTGGGACCCACCCAAGTTTGACGGTGGTGCACCAATCAAAGGTACATAGCGCATGACATTCCGCTTTTCAAACGACCCATCAGCATTCACACATGCCTGGACGTTGTTCAATGGCAAAAGGCATTGTTTTAAAAACACGCCGTTCTCTTTTTCTCTGCTCCAATCCCCTCTCTTATTCTCCCTCACTCAGGTTATCTGATGGAGAGAAAGAAGAAGGGATCGTCCAGATGGACAAAGCTCAACTTCGACGTGTACGAGTCGACCACCTACGAGGCTAAGAGGATGATCGAGGGCGTGCTCTACGAGATGAGGGTGTTTGCCGTCAACGGCATCGGCCTCTCCCCCCCAAGCCTCAACTCCAAACCCTTCATGCCCATCGGTACGTGGTGAAAAGCAGCTTTCACTACATCCTAAAACCCACATCTTTTTTTTCTCTGTATTTTCATCACTCTCCTGTTGTCTTGTTAAAACGGCTCCTTCCTCCCACGATCACACAGCCCTGCTTACCAAGCTTCTCTCTCCCTCCCAGCCCCGACCAGTGAACCCGTTCGCCTCATGGTCCACGATGTGACAGACACCACATGCACCCTCAAGTGGCTGGCCCCGGAGAAGATCGGAGCGGGAGGCCTGGACGGCTACATTATTGAGTACTGCAAAGAGGGAGGTGAGGGTGAAAGACTACATATAGCACTGTCAAATATGGATGATAATTACAATCACTCGGCTGTCAAACGAATAGGGTTCAGTTTGATTCGAGATCAAGTGTTAAGTATTGCATGATTCAATAACTGAATATTATGCATATGTCTATTCATAAGCCGATTAAATAAATACTCATTCTAAAGCCTGAGGGACAAACTGAAGCATCTCTGTCGAAGCACATTTCTCCATAGGGCGTCTTGTCTACGTTGGTTGCAGGTACTGAGTGGGTGCAGGTGAACAAGGAACTGTGTGAGAGACAAGGCTATGTGGTGCGGGACCTTCCTACGGGGGAGAAGATCAACTTTAGAGTTATGGCCAAGAACATTGCAGGAGTCAGTCCCCCTGCATTGCTTGCCCAGTCTGTCACCATCCGTGAGATCATGGGTAAGTGTGTGTGTGTGTGTGTGTGTGGGTCTTCACAGCCATCTCCCCAAGCACCCAACAGACCTGACCTAGTTTAAACTTACCCTACATGTAAAAATATGATCTGCAGAAATTAATACATTTAGACGTTCTAAATATAGTATGTGACTATTCTGTCTCGTGACAGAAATGTGTCAACTTTTGGGGGTTTTTTGAGCTTGTGTTTCTCTGAAAGCCATCCTTCTCCTTCCTCCAGAGTTGCCCAAGATCCGTCTCCCTCGGGATCTAAGACAAAAGTACATCAGGAAAGTCGGGGAAAAGATTAATCTGACCATCCCTTTCCAGGTTGGTTGTTTGAACAAACCCACTGACCGTCATAGAAAAGTTGGCTCTAGTCACTAAGTGCAACATTATATCAATATCCTGGACTTGGCACAGTAATTATGATCTCAACAGGAGTAGCTATATGCAGTATTACCTCTGTAAAAAAATACATGTATCACTGCATAACAAGACCAAAACAAGACTGTCCGTTTTCTGCATGTAATCAAAGCATGATTTTCGTGTCTGACAGGGTAAGCCACGTCCAGTAGCGACATGGTACAAGGATGGGGAACCCATCGACCCCAAGAAGGTGGGTGTCCTCAACTCAAACGTAGATAGCATCCTCTTCATTCGCTCTGCGGAGAGAGAGCACTCTGGAAAATACGAGCTGGTCCTACAGATCGAGAACATGGAGGACAGGGCCTCTCTTGAAATTCGTATCGTGGGTAAGGATTGAACAAGAGGACTTTTTCGTCTTTTTGTTTGTGACGGTGTGCTTTCAGAGATTACTTACAGCCAACCGCTGTGTGTTTCTCTCAAATCAGACAAGCCGGGGCCTCCTGTAGGAGTGAATGTGGCCGAGGTTTGGGGCTTCAACGCAGCTCTGGAGTGGAAGCCACCCAAAGACGATGGCAACTGTGACATCACGGGCTACACCATACAGAAGGCAGACAAGAAAACCATGGTATGAGATGGTACAGTACACAGGGGACAGAGGGGCAAGACAACTTCATTACCCAGGATGCCTAGCTTGTTTTATATACAGTACAAGGTTGAGAGACCAGTACAGGAATAATGTAGTCCTGCAGAAATATACTCCGTGGTGTGATCTGATTCTAATAGGGTCTTTGTTTCCTTTCTGGTTCAGTTCTGTCTCATTCTGATGTTGCACATTTCGTCAGACTTTGTATATTTTCCAGTACATTGCTCCATTTAGAGCATTGTATGTGTGTGATGATGTCACTCAGAAACATAATATGATGAACATTTAACATGTGTGAACATCTTGCCTGTGGGCCAATCTACATCTCTCTTCATGTCAGCTCCCTGTGCCTGAGGCTATCCACTTCATCCTGTTTCTACCAACATCTGATTTCTCACCCTGTTCTTACATTTAGTCATTTAGCAGACTCTCTTATTCAGAGGGACTTACAGTAAGTACAGTGACATTTCCCCCAAGGCAAGTAGGGTGAAGTGCCTTGCCCAAGGACACAACGTATTTGACCCGGCCAGTAATGGAACCGGCAATTTTTCTGATTACTAGGCCGGTTCTTACTAACATCTGATTCCAGTTTTCCTTCCTTTGTCATTGTATCTGTCTCACTCTTGCATTATCTCTCTCCCTTTCTCTTCTCTTCTTCCCTTAACTTTTCTGTCCTTGGCTACACAATGGGAGATAAGTACTACAGACCTCTCTGGACAAATAAATGAAGTTGAGGAACAGAGATAAAGCAACAACAACAAAAGCAGACAGACAGCTTTGCCATCATGATTCTCTCTCTCTCTCCTTGTCTGTGTCTTGGTCTTCTCCAGGAGTGGTTCACTGTCTACGAGCACAACAGACGACCAAACTGTACAGCGTCAGACCTGGTGATGGGGAATGAGTACACCTTCCGTGTCTACAGTGAGAACCTCTGTGGTCTGAGCGAAGAGCCATGTTTCAGCAAGAACACAGCTGCGATACCCAAGATAGGTCTGTGTGTCTCTGTGTGTCTCTGTGTGTGTCTGTGTGTCTCTGTGTGTGTCTGTCTGTGTGTCTGTGTGTGTCTGTCTGTGTCTCTGTGTGTGTCTGTGTGTGTCTGTGTGTGTCTGTCTGTGTGTGTCTGTGTGTGTCTCTGTGTCTGTCTGTGTGTCTGTCTGTGTGTGTGTGTCTGTGTGTCTCTGTGTGTGTCTGTCTGTGTGTCTGTCTGTGTGTGTCTGTGTGTGTGTCTGTGTGTGTCTGTCTGTGTGTGTCTGTGTGTCTCTGTGTGTGTCTGTCTGTGTGTCTGTCTGTGTGTCTCTGTGTGTGTCTGTGTGTGTCTGTGTGTGTGTCAGTGTGTGTCTCTGTGTGTGTCTCTGTGTGTGTCTGTGTGTGTCTGTGTGTGTCTCTGTGTGTGTCTGTGTCTGTGTGTCTGTGTGTCTGTGTGTCTCTGTGTGTGTCTTTGTGTGTCTGTGTGTCTCTGTGTGTGTCTGTTTGTGTGTGTCTGTGTGTGTGTGTCTGTGTGTGTCTGTGTGTCTCTGTGTGTGCCTGTGTGTGTCTGTTTGTGTGTGTCTGTGTGTGTGTGTCTGTGTGTGTGTGTGTGTGTGTGTCTGTGTGTGTTTGTGTGTGTGTCTGTGTGTCTCTGTGTGTGTCTGTGTGTGTCTGTGTGCGTGTCTGTGTGTGTCTGCGTGTGTCTGTGTGTGTGTCTGTGTGTCTCTGTGTGTGTCTGTGTGTGTCTGTTTGTGTGTCTGTGTGTCTCTGTGTGTGTCTCTGTGTGTGTCTGTGTGTGTCTCTGTGTGTGTCTGTGTGTGTCTGCGTGTGTCTGTGTGTGTCTGTGTGTGTGTCTGTGTGTGTCTGCGTGTGTCTGTGTGTGTGTCTGTGTGTCTCTGTGTGTGTCTGTGTGTGTCTGCGTGTGTCTGTGTGTGTGTCTGTGTGTGTCTGTGTGTGTCTGCGTGTGTCTGTGTGTGTGTGTCTGTGTGTGTCTGTGTGTGTCTGTGTGTGTCTGTGTGCGTGTCTGTGTGTCTCTGTGTGTGTCTGTGTGTGTCTGTGTGTGTGTCTGTGTGTGTCTGTGTGCGTGTCTATGATATGTATGAATGTGACGGTTTATGCATGAGTCTGTACTCTATGCGTATGCATGTGTTTACGTACAGTAAACAAATCTAGGCCATACGATGATTATAACTGAAGAACGAGTCTGTCGACCAATCGGTGATGAATAGAATGTCATATCTAGGTGTGTTTTTCCCTATGCTCAGGACTGGACTACAACCGGGCTCCTTTCAAGGAGAAGGACATGAACGCCTGTCCAAAGTTTACACAGCCCCTGCAGGACAGATCTGTAGTGGCAGGCTACAGCACGGCCATCAGCTGTTCTGTACGAGGATTCCCTAAGGTACAGGCGGTCCCTCAAAGCTCTGGAAGGAATCCTCTAGCCTTCCTCTTTGTGAATATTGCATTAAATAGAAATTTGTGTCCTACAACTACCCAGATCTCTGATTTAACAAGACCCACTTACAGAATGATCATATGAAATACCTAAACACCTAACTGTGTTATTGGTGTGGTTCCCTTCCAGCCGAAAATCGTCTGGATGAGGAACAGGATGATCTTGGGAGACGACCCCAAGTTCCTGATGCAGAACAACCAGGGGGTGCTGACCCTGAACATCCGTAAGCCCAGCCTGTATGACGGGGGGAAATACTCCTGCAAGGCGGTGAATGACCTTGGAGAAGATGAAGTGGAGTGTAAGCTGGAGATACGAGGTAAGGAGAACGGGGAAGGAGGGAGGAAAGAGAGAGAGATAGACAGGGATAAATATACAGTAGTGAGCGTGTGTAAGTGTGTGTGTGTGTGTGTGTGTGTGTGTGCGTGTGTGTATGTGTGTGTGTGTGTGTGAGAGTGAGAGAGAGAGAGACAGAGAGACAGAGAGGGTGAGAGGGAACAGCCTGTGATTTGATGTATTGAAAAAGACACACTTAAATGATTGATTTATTAAATGAAATGAAACACACTTAGGGATATTAAATACAATAGATATCCATCTAGGCTTCAAGGTCAGTGTGTAGTATTCATTGGTTAAAAAGACAAGTCAGTTGATTTGGTTATCAAATAAAATGATTAAAGAAATAGTACTTAAATGGATAGAATGCTGGAATACAGAGGCTCAACTGGGTTTTATTTCATGTAACTTGTTATTCCTTATTTCTCTTCCCAGCTGTCCCAGTTGAAAAGACGGAGAAAGACTGAGAAGAATAACAATATTTAAATTACATGAACCAAATCACAATGACGGTAGCTCTGGACAAAATACATATTTGTCTTCATCAATAAAACATACTTGAAGTGTTTATGCATCCTGTTTTATCACAATGATATAAAACTATAAATGAGTCGAACAAAAAACATTTGCATTGAATAGAAAGCTGTGTACTGAAAGTAGAGCATATTCATTGATACCAAAAACACATAAAAAATGCCCTAAGAAGTTACGATAAGATCAAATAAGATAAGAAAAAAGGAATATGGTAAAGCGCTACATCAGCACATTCAGTGTACTACACCACAAGCATGGAGGATCACATCCTACACCTCTCTAGAGTAACGGTGTCCTCTCTTGCGGATTAATAGTCCTGTACTGATCAACAACGCCACCACCAGGACTGCCACTGCAACTGCAAGTGCTGCAATGATCCCTGAGAAGAGAGAGAGAGGGAGAGAGAGAGAGAGAGAGAGAGAGAGAGAGAGAGAGAGAGAGAGAGAGAGAGAGAGAGGGAAGTGAGAGTCAGGGGTAATGAGGAAGATAAAGATAAGTACATCAGGCACAACTGCCCAGCCTGTTATCCATCCTCAATTGGTCCAGCTCATATAGCTTTCATAATATGCACATGCAATATGCGTACGTCACTATGGAAACAAAGCATCTGCTAAAACAGTAAAAGGAAAATAACTTGAGCATAGGGGCAATAGTATGTTTGGTTAACCAGGATAGGCAGTTACTTTTCCAGGCTCATCTACTACCGCGACAGGAAATACACAGCTAGATGAAGTTACCCAACCTGTCTTTGACCACGACTCCACAAGACCACACTCAGACTCCCAGTCATCCGTCATGACGTCCTTAACCGCCCCAGTGAACAGGGTCAAAGGGCAGGGGTTCATCTGGCAAGCAGGCAGGGGGGTCGGATACGGGTCATGGGATGAGTCATTGCGGTAGTATAAATCCAGGGAATATGATCTAGAATTTAATGAGGCAGGCCTGATCACATTTAGAAACATTCCATGGCCATTAAGCCAGTTTAGCAGAAATTACATCTTGCGTAACTTACTACCAGCTACATAAACTGTACATACTGCAAGGGTAGGATTTAATTGTAAAACTTAGTGACTTCAAGAAAAAAGTTTTTGTATTAACTGACAAAACGGCTGTAATGTTTACTGAATACGAGAGGTGTGGGAACCACAGAAGTAGAACTACGTTACCCATCATGCTCCTGATAGAACTCAAAGAGTTGACAGGCAGCATAGGGAGGAAACAGGCCGTTGTAGATATCCAGTGCAGCCTGCAGGGTGATGAGGGTGGAGTCGTGCTACAGACATCACACACAAGATAAACAAGGATGGCCTTTTTAACGTTTACATTTGTAAATTCACTGACGAGAAAATATATTTAAATCAATCTTGGTAAATCAACTTGGATACATTCTAGAATATGCACATGTTTCTAAATGCTATGTCTCCCTTTTTTTATGAAAGAAAAAGGTGCAGTGGTCTCTCATTTTTTTTCCAGAGCTGTATATGGTACAACAGATATGTTCATCTTACTGCAGAATACATGATGAATTTGAGGCTGCTCCCTTCCTCCATTGCCTTATAGAAATTTCTTAGGATGGCATTTATTAGGACCCCTGTTAAACAAAGTGCAACGAAGCAATTAAATATCACATGACATGACAAATAACAGGAACAACCAGCCAAAACCAGTTCATAGTCCACACAATCCCCAACCTTCACGCAGCGTAAGCACAGTCTGAGCCAGTAGTCACAAACTAACATTGACATCATAACATGATTTCAAAACAACCAAATGAAAGTCTGGACTTGTCGGGGTTGACCTCTGACCTCCTGAAAGCCTTGCCTTCTCCTTTCTCTTGTGAATGAGCATGCTGTATGTGACCTCAAAGGATGTCATATCCTTCAAGGTGTGTAACACTTCCTGTGTGGCCCAGCCAGGAAGGGTCAGGTTGTGGATCTTCTGTAAGGAACAATATCATATTCAATAATTGTCGTTTATAAAATTGAGCCAACTGAATGATTCAATATAGCACAATGAGTCACATGACATAGTGCGCCCATGGTTGTGATTACTGCATTTTGTGGTTTCTGTATGTCATTAGTACCTCTATTTATAGCCCCTCTTCTGAAAATAACAGATGCTCGTTTTGTATGGGTGTATTGGCTTACTAAATCTGGCCCCTCGTTCACCTTCATACAACATAGCTTAATTAGCATTTCAATATGTTCTGTTGTGGTGTAAACAGGGTGTTGATGTGCATGCACTTGTGTGTGTGTGTGTGTGTGTGTGTGTGTGTGTGTGTGTGTGTGTGTGTGTGTGTGTGTGTGTGTGGTTAGCAAACCTGGCATGTTAGAGTATCGAAGACTCTCCAGACTTTTCTGCCCACCAATTTGGACACAGGATAGCCAGTGTAGTTTGCAAGTTTCTGGATGAAGTTCTGAGGGTTACAATAGGTTGAACATTTTTGAGAGCTGTCCTCAGGTTGAAAAAAAAAGTTTCGAAGGGTTGGAAGAAAAAAGAAAGAAAGAAAGAAAATGGAGAACAATTAAGTTTCAAAAGGTTTAAATATATTTTCAAAAAAAAGTTTCGAATGTAATCTTTCTGAACTTTTTATCCACATCTGAACCTGATCGTTGTCGTCAGAATGTGACCTCCATGTTAAATGGCTAATGTCTGACACACAAAACTATCTCAGGTGAATCCGAGGTCAATGTATAAACAAAAGACAATCACTAATCTGGTCAACAACTGGACCTGGGCACAAGAGGTCACACATTTAGAAAGCTGTCGTCAGGATGCAAAAAGAAAAAAAATTGTCAGAATATTTGACATCCCTATTTTATGTCTGAAAATGTCTGACGCGCCAACCAAACTCTGGGTCTTTCTGTTCTGAAGCAAGAGCTGGCTATAGACAAAGTGTGAGGCTCCATTTTGCTTGCTGCATTCTGCATGTTGTATCACAAGCTTCCACCAGGGGGCAGATGAACTCACCAAAGGGGGGTCCAACAATTCCAGAAGAGTCTTTAATACGAAGCACGATGGGACTCAGTTTAATTAAAATCTTTTCATTGTAATTCTTGATCTAATTCAATCCTGACATTAATTAACAGCTATGAGAATGTGAGAGAAATTGCACAGAGCGGCTTTTTGGAGACGACAAAGCAACTGTGACACAGAACATCGCAGACGAGCATATGAAGTCATGGAAATAGCTAACAAGGTCTCAAAACGAACGAACATCCGACTACATGAAGCACAATTCACTTGTTGTTTTGGTAACAATTGAAAACAACAACCGAAGCAAATGTAAGGATGGGGGAATCAATAATTTGAGCCTGAAAAACAATTTACCCTATAACACAAAATCAAGTCAATATGATGAATGCAGTACATGATTGTGAAGAAAATTCGTTTTCTGTTTTTGCAGTCAACTCAGGTGTTGTGCTTTCACTATGAGATCATTTCACACAAATGACCAGTCATGCATACTAGTTTGTTTATCATGTTATCATGGGTTTAAAGTACTGAAGGCTAAATACTGGAGGTTAAATTGTAACGTAATCTCAGTGGATTACTCCTTGTGCATACCTCATGGGTCTTGAGGAACGTCTGGTATGGTTTGCTGTCCGAGACATCAGTCATCAGGTCTCTGAACCTGGGACAGTGTTTGCTTGGAGATTTCAACAGCTAGTGAAATAAAAACGAACACTTTTCATTGTATATATTCAATTTAACTGTCAAATACACTAATGTTCTTGCTAAGGGAACTATTAGGATAGATATCATTTATTAATACTCAGGTCTTGTTCCTATCCCCACCATCTCCCAGACATGCTCCTGCGCTGTAGGACATGCATTCAGAATTACGGTCACTGAACAGAAGCATGTTGTGACAGCAGAGAGAGCTTTAGACTAAAGCGCTATACTTACTCTGCATGCACAGGTGGGTGAAGGCCTGCCACTCGTGTCTGAGTGTGTGTGTCTGGATACATGTGTGTGTGTGTGAGTTTTGTGTGTGAGTCTGTGTCTGCCCACCTTGTCCTGGGCTCTGGGGATGGTGTGCACTGGGATGGGCCGCCATGGTAACTGGGGCATGATGGGAGGGGTGCGTGTGTTAGGGGGGAACATGCCCGCCAGGTTGGACTGGGCACTCATCAGGGTACGGTCATAGTCTGTACTCCGCACGTACATCTGGCGGGAAGACACCATCAAATATATAGAGTTACAATTCTAGAATAATGCATTTTTTTCTACAAAGCTTTTTCCTTGTGTGTCAGTTCTGTGTGAGATTCCAGTGTTAGGAAGTGTCGTGGTTTATTGATTATTGGGTAGGGTGGCAGGCATATGTGTGATGCTCAGAGATGAGAGAGAAAGGCCTAGGTCTGAGCGGTATGATGTGCCCGTAGAGAACATGTCTTGGACTAGTCTCAGTCAGGAATATGGAAGCAGGGGTTTTGGAAGGTTGGGAAGAAGACAGCAGATATGGTGCCAGAGGAAGATAGAATGTTCTCGAAGGAGAAAGAGGGGTCAGGGTGAATCAGCATTATGGGAAACTATGAGGCTGTTATTGTTTTAGGAGTTAGTAAACAATACTCTAGGACAGTAAGAAAGGGAGGTGCCATGGGTTAGCAGCTGGGGAAACTCCTAATTGAAGGCCTTGTGGCTCAGTTACCCCTTATTCCAGGATCTAGGTCCTTAAGAGTGGCAGGTCAACCTGACCTAGCCAGGGAAGTGAGGAGATATAACAGATGGAGGTCTCATTAAGCGATTAGGGGTGAACTGGGAGTTTGATGAGGAACTGGAACGTAAGAGGTTTTAAGGAGACTTTAGAGATGCGCACGCATGTTGGCTTTATCTCTATTTATTTCTCATTTAGGCTATATAATACAAAGTGCTCACGTGTGTAATTGGTCTTTGTGTCAACCTGTATTTCTGCTGCCATGCTGAATAAACATCAAGCCATCTTGAGCTGAAAGATATTCTCCTGTAGTCTCCAAATACTCAATTTTTGATCTAAATCCTTCTGAACTGAACTCCTACACAAGAGATGTAGATGTATGTTCTCCTTTTTAAAAGGTTCTTGGAAAAGTCGATTTAGGGCCTATATCTCTGGATAATACCTACTGTATTTTCCCCCTTCTACCAAAGTCAAAGTTGTGTGGCAGCCTTTAACAAAATACAAGTAGACATTGTGCCTCAATCGTATCTGACAGTTGTCTCTTCTTGTTTTTTTTTGTTCGTAAAGTCGCGTTTTCACACTATTAAATCAACGTTGACAACACGGGAGGTGTCTGGGATGTTGACAGTTTGAAAGAGGTGACAAGCAAGAGGAAGATACAGAGTGTGCGAGCGCTGAGGCTTCGGCAGAACACAGATCATTAGCAACAGGGAATGACGAAAGTTGTTATTTCAGTGGTAATTGCATATTACTTAATAGTAGATGGGGGGGGGGGCACAGAGGATGGAGGGGACGCAGAGGGAGGGAGGAAGAAAAGGAGACCGTGGAGAAGAGGAGGAGAAGAGAGGGCAAGAGAGGGAGAAGGAGCCAAGGGATAGAAACAGATAGAAAGAGACAGGAAGGGAAAGCAGAAATCAGATGTTGGTAGAAACAGGATGAAGTGGATAGCCTTGGGGCACAGGGAGCTAACATGCAGAGAGATGTAGATTGGCCCACAGGCAAGATGATCCCACATGTTACATCATATTACGTTTCTGTGCGACATCAACTTGAGTCATGTTCCTTAACCTACACCATTTCAGACGTTTACCCACACAAAATGTTGACACAAAAACACGCACACATGCCTGTGCACAGACACACACACACACACACACACACACACAAAGAAATGTTCTTCCATATATAGTCATTGAATGTGTCTTCTGGGGTGCTCTCACTACATAAATGGCCAGTTTAGAGCTCACCTCTTTACTGTTGTAGTCCTTGCTGAGGAAGTGCCCATAGCGCTTCTTCAGAAACCTGCCCAGATCAAACTGTTGCCTCATCCCAAGCTGAGAGGAAATGTGGGAAACAAATTGTCTAAATAAATTACCAACATCATTTTGTGGTTCTATTCATTGATAAAAAACTGATGCATTTTCTTGTACAAATCCTCTTTCTTTCAGATAAATCCTTCTCACATTGGAACTGACGTCGAGTGTTAAATGAATCAATAAATCATGATACATGAGATAGCTATTACATTCCATGTTAGCGTGTCAGTGTTTTCTCCTCCAGTAGGGGGCAGTACCTCAGTCAGCTGTCCGAAGCCCTGGGCCCAAACTTCCTCTCGGTGAGGGTCCCTGGGATAAGCCTCAATGGGCGATCGATCGCCATGGCGGAAAACCTTATACAAGTCACAAAGGTTGCATTATGTCATGAGCACTGAAGCCAGCTCAGTCATGAAGCTGACCATGTGACACTGTTGTTCGACACAGTGGTAATAATGTCTAAAAGAAAGCATCTCACATGCAGTGAAGGATCAACCCCTGTACTGTAGGGACGACATTGTAGTCACACAGGTACTGCTTACCACGTACAACTATTACAGCCTATAACTACACAAGAGATTCTGTGTGACCTTCAAATCAAAGGGTTGGGGTTGACTCCACAAACTTACGGCTACAATGAATTTCAGGGTGCGACATTCAGTACCGACGATTCCAGAGAGAAGAAGCAGCAGAAGCTTCTGGAACGTCCACATCTTCTCGTCTTCTCTTTTGACAAAGGAAGTAAGAGAATACATTTACATTTATTACAGACGCTTCTATCCAAAGCATTGTGCAGATAGAGCAGGGGGCCTTTGTTGCGTCATGGTAACTGATCATTAACCTTCACATAACAGGCCATCACTGCCTTTTAGTAAGCTGTCTGACGTAAAAATAGACTAGCCTTCAGAAAAGTACTTAGATTAGTACCTAATCAGGACCATAAATCGTTTCAATAATGACAAATACACCTGCAAATGAATGTTGATCCGATCTGAAAGAGGAATGTTAGGTGTGACCTATCAAAGGTATTGCGTATTACCTTACCTTACACACCAAAGATGTAACCAGTGCAGTGGATTTGTAGGATGAAACTAGAAATGAAAAAGGACTTGCAGTTAAAATCATCTCTATAAACAAAAGCTGAGTTGACATTTAGTGCATGTTCCACTAAAGGAACCACTGCTTTGTATCTCACCTTCCTGACCTTCGCTCTCTGTATATATATTTTCTAAGCCCTCTTCTAGGTCTTCTCTATGGCAGTCTTAAACCCCATAGTCTCCTCCTCCTCCTCCTCCTCCTCCTCCTCCTCCTCCTCCTCCTCCTCCTCCTCCTCCTCCACCTCCTCTTCCTCTTCCTCGTCCTCGTCCTCGTCCTCCTCTTCCTCCTCTTCCTCCTCCTCCTCTTCCTCCTCCTCCTCTTCCTCCTCCTCTTCCTCCTCCTCTTCCTTCTCCTCTTCCTCCTCCTCTTCCTCTTCCTCTTCCTCCTCCTCCTCTTCCTCCTCCTCTTCCTCCTCCTCCCAGGGATCGCTCGTCAGATCTCGTTTAGATCTCTAGTTGTGTCTATTTCCACCTCTCCTAAGAGAAGGTGGCAGAACAGGCTCAGCTCCAGATGCATGCTACAACTGCTAATTCCACTCACCTGCGGGTGTGTTTTTCTTTCGAGCGCCCGTGCACATGAGTACACGTGCGTACGCAGCGATGGGGACACAAACAGACAAACACATTCACGCAAGCAGGCGTTAGACATCCTGGGCACACATAGTCACACACAGACACGCACACACACACATAGGCGAAGCCAAGGGCCACAAACACTCATTATAACTGGCTATGTCATCCATCATGGGTTTTCCCCTAAACCCCTGAGCCTGTGGTGTTTTCCTTGACTTAGCTAACACATAGTTAGTGATCTGTTAGCATCAAAGTGGCCTTGTGGCCTAGGCTGGTTATGGGTCATGGTAGGGAGCTACATTACTGTTTCGTTCAAGTCTAATCATAATTCCATCTGACTGATACAAGTGAGCAGACTTATCTTAGGGACTCATCTTCTCATTACTGTTTGTTAAGTTTGTGTCAGAGGATTGAGGAGAGCAGATTAGAACGAGTTTGTGTGAAATAGCTGACAGATTTTGAAATGCATCTGTTCTCATGTCATGGTTATCCCTGCTCTGTTAGGTGGAAAAACTAAAGTGAAAGGTACTCAAACACACACACACGCACACATGCAGACAGACACCATAACTGGTACTGGACATAGATCAGGTTTAAAAGGGCATACCCTGTAGAAATGGGTCAGTGAGTACACCTGTGCTGATGCTGTAAAAAATAAACAGAAAATAAACAGAAAACAAACAGGAACACACAGGGGTCAAACTAGGAAAGAGGAGTAGAAGGGTATTCCACCACATGATGGAAGATGGCACTGCAGATGCACTAGACACACACACACACGGAAAAAACACACACCACACACACACACGTGCAAACACGCACACACACTGCTTTTAGAGGGGGGTAAAAATGGTTGCTTTCCTCAGCCGCGCTGTATTTTGTCTTTGTTGCAGTAATTGCCTTGATTTCCCAGGCGTTGTCATGGCAACGCGGTGGTTGATGCATGTTGACAGGATCTGTTGCAGGGAGACTGAGAGGCTGAGAATGAGAGATAAGAGAAGGAGGATGGATAGGCTAGTCCAATCCTCTTGATGAATGAAGATTACCAAACAGTACCGGGCATTTCAGCTTCCAGAACCTGAGATGGGAACGCCTGAGACTGGAAACACAGGAGGGAGTGAGGGGAGAGACAGAGAGAGAGAGAGAGAGAGAGAGAGAGAGAGAGAGAGAGAGAGAGAGAGAGAGAGAGGGGGGAGACAGAGAGAGAGAGAGACAGAGAGAGATAGAGAGAGAGAGAGAGGGAGAGAGAGAGAGAGAGACAGAGAGAGACAGAGAGAGAGGGAGAGAGAGGGAGAGAGAGACAGAGAGAGAGAGAGAGAGAGAGAGAGAGAGAGAGGGAGAGAGAGAGAGAGAGAGAGAGAGAGAGAGAGAGACCGAGAGGGAGAGAGAGACAGACAGAGGGAGAGAGAGAGAGAGAGAGAGACAGAGAGGGATGGATAGAGGGAGAGAGAGACAGAGGGAGAGAGACACAGAGGGAGGGAAAGAGAGACAGAGGGAGAGAAAGAGATGGAAAAAAGGAGAGGAAAGCGCGAGCTATTTTAGGCCGGAGGTTGTCATGGAAACAGCGGCCTCACTACAAATGGAGACATCTAGAACGCATGGATCGGCAAACAAATGGCGTGCGCCGAGAATGGACGGGCACAAACGCCAGCGCCGTGCGACTCTCGGGCGGATCAGGTGCCGTGTGACTCTCGGGCGGATCAGGCCCCTGTGATAACACTTCGTCTTTCACGGAGAATGAATATCAATGGGACAGCCTTTAGTGGGGACAAAAGCTTAGAGTCAGGGGCTAAGTAACAGGCAATAGTGTCCATTCAGTCAGCCAGTGAGTCAGCCACTCCATCTCTGTCTTTTAATTAACAGTCTTTTAGTTTGCTTCCTTCCCCCACCACCCTCTGTCTCTCTCCCTCTCCCTCTCTCCATCTCTCTCTCTCTCTCTCTCTTTTTTTCTCTCCCTCTCTCTCTCTCTCTCCCTCCCTCTCTCTCTCTCTCTCTCTCTATCTCTCTCCCTCTCTCTCTCTCTCTCTCTCTCTCTGAAGGACGGAGGTATTCCCACATTTCTCGGTTGCTATAGCAACACTGCAGCGAGAAAAAAGAAAGAGGGGACGCAAGCAGGGAGAAGGAGGAGGAGGTGGAGGAAGAGGAGTACAGAGAGAGAGAGAGAGGGGGGGGGGGGGGGGGGGCAGGCCTAAGACGAAGGGATGCTTGTGAACAATGCTAACGCTAACGATAGCAACGCTTCTCCCCCCCCCTCTCCAGAAGGAGCCCAGGGCCCAGCCTCACATGTCATCCATATTTACATAATTGTCGATGGGAATCTACAGTGTTTGGCGTGTATCATTTCATATTGATATCTCAAGCTGCTAGAGACCAACAGCTATAAGCTGTTTCTGGTTCCGGTAATTTGTATCTTTTGACAATGGCTGGCTGATGTAACTGTGTCGAATTAATTTATCTTACAAGCGTCATTCTGGACCATAGGGACATGACATTGGAGATGTATAAGACTCTGCAACAATTCTCTCTCTCCATGGGGGGGGGGGGGGGGGGGAATGGAGGTCTGGGGTGGGGGGGGGGGTCATGGATGGAGAATGAAGACTGGGACCAACCCACCTCTCCCACAGCTCCATCACAGCCGAGCGGCGCAGGTCAGAGGGCCTGTCGGGACGCAGGATGGATCTGGGCTGAGTCGAACAAATAGGCCTGCTGAAACATATACAGTTGAGACCTCTACCGTGTCCTATACGTGTCTACGTTCCTGCAGAGGGATGAGACGCCGTTAGAATAGTGGATGAGCGCTACGAGGCCTCGTCCCAGAACGGTGTCTCCCTTCCGCTTTGACACAGAGACTCCTTAAAGAGTCGATGCGTGTGCAGTCAGCTTGAACGCCAAACATGTGTGTGTGTGGGGGGGGGGGACAGGGACATGATTGTTGTTCATGTACTAGTGCCAATGTGGTAGACTTGTAAACATGTCCCCTTTATTTATGGCCATTTGCTGCAGAGTAACATGTGGAATGTTTGGGAGACCCACAACATTTACATTTGTGCATTTAGCAGACGCTTTTATCCAAAGCAACTTCCAAAAGAGAGAGAGCAATTTACAAGAGTGCATAGGTCACTGATCATAACAACGAGATAGCCCTAAACATTGCGAGCAGCCAAAACATGAAGCACACATTCTGAAAAGCAAATAAGTGCCAAAGGGAAGAACCATAAGAGCATGCAGTTAAACATGTTACAATTAAACAACATGAAACTCAAAAAGTGCAAGTGTACCTGTAGAAAAACAATCAACAGTAAAAAAATAAATAATAATAATCACAGCGAGTACAAGAATTTAAATCCGTTACAACCAACCAACAAGAGCGTATGACAACATAACTGTTCACCTGTGAAGGATGGTTGCTGTATCTTGGAGGGACATACATGCGTATGAAGAAAAATATATTTAAATGTTACAGACTGTGTTACGTGCACGTTTGTCCCTCAAAGATTCGGCAGACTTTACATCACAGACGGCTGGACGGCTGGACGGAGGGACGGCCGGACGGCTGGACGGCTGGACGGAGGGACGGCTGGACAGCTGGACGGCTGGACGGCAGGACGGCTGGACGGCCGGACGATCTCGTATACGTTCTGCATGTCAACTGTCTCTCTGTCCTCCCTCCTCAATCAATAACTCATCTCTTGACGTCAATACTGTTATCCCCGTGGGACAGAAATGTCCTTCTTTAGGACAAATGCAGTATGATGGGCAGAAAGGGAATGAGACAGAGAAAGAAAAAGAGAGAGAGAGAGAGAGAGAGAGCTTGTTTGCCTTCGTAGCTCATCATGTTGTGCATAATATATTAGACGCAGTTAGAATGCTATGTCTTTCCTCGCTCTTTTCCTTAAAGCCCCCTTCCTAAACAAAACCCTCTGCTCATTTTCCAAAGACAAGAACATGGGTTCAGATGGACAGCATCAGCAAAAAAAACTAAAGGTTTGATTTATGGGACTAATCTTGTAGGATTTCATTCAGACGTGTGACATATGGAACGTACCACAAAGGTCACGTACAGATATGTAGAATATAGTGTGTGATATGACTACAGTTTACCCACTGTTTCAAGACTTCAGATAAGAATTGATGTCGTCCCTTTGCCACAGTTCTAGAAGTGGAGATCCAGTTTTTTCCACCATGTTCTTGTATGCTTTTAATCATGCATGACAACTTTGTGTCTGGCTCCTCCTTGCCTGACACAATTCTAAAACAGCACACCCAATAATACCCTGTGTTGTATGTCCTAATTACAATAGGTTATCCAAGAACCTTGTTACCTCATCCCCAAAATGTATATACATATCTATATATATAGATATATATATATATATATAAGCTCCCTTATGTGCTTACTAATCAGACCTGCATGTGGAAGACCATACATAATGTACAGTATGCCAAAGAGAACATCTTCAAAGGCCAAGGCCAGTGGTTCATTCTTAAACCCCAAACTCTTTTAACAAGGCATGGTGGGATATTTATGGGTTGGCTATGCTTGTAGAGGCTCTGTATTGGTAACGTCTTACATGGTTAGAATGCATTATGAATGAGATCATAACGCGTCACTGCATTCGGGAAGTGTAAGCTATTTTGGAGTGCGTTCGAGATGCAGCGCAAAGGGAAATATATTTCAGGAGTTGACCCGTCACTGGAAATGAATGACTGGAAAAAAAGAGTCTTGCTATCTGCAAGATGTGTGTCTTAGCGTAATTGTGTCTTGAATCTCTTCTTTAAAAGCAGAGATAGATGTTTATTGCCGCTTGACCAGAGATGCTACTGTAACCTTTTAACACTGTTTTGCAGCCCATACATGCATGATACAAATGCCCCCTCGAGTCTCAGGGTTCAGATTAAATGTACAGTATGGTGGATTATAAACAGAGTACAGAGTTTAAAATACAGTGTTTAAAACATGTAACTTTGGGAACGTTTGTCAACTGACAGATTTGAGTCTGCACAAAAGTAAACACAAAAGACAACATCAACACCCAAAACATCCTCGTTTTCTCTCCCTCTCTCTTCCTCTCTCCTACACACACAAACCATTATCAACTACACAAACACTTCCACAAAGCTCCACAAATCATTCATTCGGTTTCAATCCGACACGTAGATTTCTGCATTGTTTAGAGAACAAACCCAAATATGCAGTTCTCTGAGGTGACGTCTGAAGCTCGTGGTTGTGTTGAGAGCGTCCTCTCAGGAGACAGACATCAGATGAGGGGGAAGCGCTGCCCCAGGGGAGAGGGGGAGCTGGAGAGGAGGGCTGGGTGGATATATGGGTTAAGAGATATGACTAAAAAGGAGTAGCTTCCACAGCTTGGTGCGTTCACTCTTTAGAACATTCGCAGATTCCCACATTTTCATCCCCCCCCCCCCCCCCCCCAAAAAAAAAAAGATAACTTTGCATAATGTACTTTCTAGATCAGAGGCTGTGTTTTACTGTTGTCTCAGTCTATGAACAAATACAATGTACTATCTAAGAAAGGAGACCTTATTTGCACCCTGTTTTGCAGTATAATGGGTTGTCACACTGAAGGGTGATAAAGAATACTTTTGTAAAAATATCAGTCGATGAAATCGTGTTGTATACTTCATCTTTCATGTACAAATTAAGTCCCGTTTAGTATTATTTGGTATGTCCTACTTCCACTGAACTGTGGTTAATCAATTTAAGATACAGAAACAAACAGAATATGGAATAACTAGGCCACAGCACTCATGGATAACACACATAGGTACAACACCAGTGCCGTAATCCGTTGTTTTATAACAGAGAGCACTCCCTCTCGGAAGGAAAAACTGCATTTTCAAGGTTGCAAAGCAGCTGAGGTACTGCCTACACAGCCTGACACCTCTGCTTCACTGTGGAGTTCATGTTCTGTCAGTCTCCCAGTAGACTTTGCAGTCTGTCTGTGGGCCAAGGGAGAGGGGGACTCCCTGGAGGAACACGGCTGGGAGGTTATTGAATTTGAAGGGAAACTAAGAACCGACAGAGGAAGGAGAGTTGGCTCAATGAACAGCTTAGGCAGACGACCGAAACAGACAGTGAGGGCAAGGAAGCCTTTCACAAAAGCAATCCATGCTATTCGACTTCATTAGCTGCCGCACAATTAGATCATGATTAAAATAATTTTACAGAGGAAGTAACCTGAAACGTGAGCATTTATGCCTTCGCTGGGAATGGTGAGGTTGCCGCTAGACTCAAGATCACCTTGCACCGCCACATACGTCCGTGTTAAGATCACACGCTTCTCTAATCACATTTGCATTCCAGCATTTCACTTTCATTTTTAGTGCGGATGCGTGTTAAATTTGTTCTTTGGTGCTGCATACACAACACTCTGCTCTCTTCACGCCACCTTAAGAGTATTACCATATGTGATACCTAAATCTGCCTGTTCTCTTGACTTAAAAGCAGCTATTGCAGGACTGAAAATGTAATATTTTTTATATGACATTTTATATTACCTTTCCCAGTCAGCACTACCAGGCCATGAGCTTCTGAGAAATCAATCTCAAAATGGCAACACAAGATTCGCAGCATTTTGGGGGTGTTGGTTCAAATGCTTTAAAGTCATATCCCAGGTCATGATTTTGCGTATCATCTATAATCAAATGTGCTTTGCCACTGTTTTATATTAATCTTAATATAAAATACATTTGCTAGTACAGCCGCACTTAGTTAACAGTGAACAGTGTTGTTCATCTAGTATGGTTGTAAGGTACAAAGGCCGTAGGCTACTAAAATCGACATTGTAACCTTGTGTTACATTACAGCAATCCAGGTAACAATCATAGCAGATGTGTCTTAGCTGTAGCTAATCCACTTTACACAATCTTAACCCTACTTCATGGTCATTGCTACAGTAGCTCACAATATTATTAAATAACTGAATGGCTTTGTATTAGATAATTGCAGAGTGAATACACTCATCATAAAGCATATTCCTCTAAAACGTATGTCAGAAAACCTGATGCGATCTATGTGGATGTCTGGGGATGCAGGTGGATGGCCAGGTACAAACATGCCCCAGAGTTTGGAACTTTATCCCTACCGATTGTGTGGCACCTTGCTGAACATAGATGTGCACAATAAAAACACATCACTTAAACAAATTAATTGTTTGGTAATTTTCGGTAAATAAGGCACCTGGGAAATCGGGTGATTTAAAGTGAATTTTCTGTTGTAAGGATTGTCATGGTTTGTTTATTATAGGGCAAGTAGGCAGGCATGTGTGGTATACAGGGGTACTAAGGACACAGGCCTAGGGTTGAGCTGTGATTTCTGTGCAAAAGAAAAACGTGTTTTGAACTAGTCTCAGTAAGGAATGTGGAAGCAGGGGTTTTGGAAGGTTGAGAAAAGGACAACAGCAGATATGGTGCCAGAGGAAAATAGAATGTTCTGGAGGGAGAAAGGAGAAGCCAGGGTGAGTCAGCATGATGGGGGACTGTAGTGTGTGCTTGTGTCTCAAGAACAAAAAACAGTGAATTCACCAAGGGTTAACCTCTGGGAACACTCAGAACTGAAGTAACTCAAACACTGGACAACAAATCTATGTTCATTTGGGGAGAATAGGGGTATTGCCAAAGTTTAGAAGCAGAAACACATAGAACCGAAGCCAGAGAAAAGGGCTGGGGATCGGAGTAGAGGGGGGTGAACTGGGGTTTGAGGAGAAAAAGGAACATAAGAGAGGGTTTTTTGAGTGGATATTAGAGATAGCGAGTGCGCACGCATGTTGTCTTTATCGAAGACAGGTTGGCCTTGGCCAAACGTGGGCCGGAACCTTCTAGAACCTTCTAGAAACATTGTGAAATCGTAACAAGCAGGGCGGGAGATAATCCTCATATCAGTCTATATAATAAGATGTGTTTGTGTGTCATTGCTTTTTGTGTTGTTCCTGTACCAACTGAATATTGTTGAATAAACCATCAAGCCACCTTGACTGAAAGATATTCTGTCTCCGACTCTAGTTTTGATCGTTGGGCCTTCTGAAGAAAAACCCTGCAGGATAATTACACAAATCTTCCTGACTTGCTCAGTGGAAACTCTGCTGGGTACAATATTGCAGGTGTTAAAACTATTTGAGGTAGCAGCAAATGGACTTAATTGAAAAAGGAAAAAAACACAAGACGGACTGGTCTCTCTTAACCTCTCGAAAATAAAGACTCACGTGACAAACACCAATATTGTTCAGAAATCTTTCATTTTGTCAAATAAAATCCCCCTATGAACGTCACAAAACATTGGCATATGGACCATGCCACTGAGACTGTTAGTGTAACTCAAGTTAATAGTGCAGACTTTGCCATTGTTGTTGTTGTATTATACAATTAATTCATTTTATACACATGGCAACACTTTAAGCCAGCATCCATTGACAAAATTGTAAAGATGAATCAGTCTTAGTCCTTATTACGACAATAACTGAAGTGTAAATACAGTGTGCCAATGCCAGTGCTTCTTTTGCCATGAAGCTCACCATTTGGGCCAGAGTGATTAATTCAAAGGGACATCTGTTGACAGTTCATAATAATCATGTCAATATCACATTGAGATACCATCAACAACAAAAAAGAACAAATGAACACAAAAATGCCATTTTATTATTATTTTGCATTTAAAGAAATCTATACGTGTTCTATAGCTTAACATCATTCTCTCAGTTCATTTAAAAAGCTTTCCAAATAAGTTCATGTTTTCACTTTTCTCAAATGTAATACTGTATCTTACCTTTTAAACTACCGAAAGGTCAGTCCACGGTTCACATTTAAAATATTCCATTTCATTTTCTTGCTATTTCTTTGCGAAGTTCAGATAAATCCACATTCGAAGTAATTTTACTTCAAATAAAAAAAGACATCTGGGATGAGGCCTCCTGTTTTAGAAAGGGGCGGTACAAATGACAGGCTCTCCATCTGTTGCAACATCAAGGCAATAAGCAGCATTATATTATGTTGTGAAATACAGTCAGAAGGACCAAGATAAGCCAGTTTGATCTTCTCTGGAGTTGTTGAATGGCGACATCCTTTTGTGATTATAGTGGCTTCCATTGCGTACTTTCTCTATCGTGTTCATTAATAAGAAGAATAAGAATAAAATAAGAATTATAATATGATTTTTTTGAAAACATTTTGACAAATGAGTTGAAAGGAACATTACAGTAAATCAACATTTTGTTCATCAGAAAAAAGACTTACCAAAGTTTGATAATAGAAACACTTGTTATGCTGTTGCGGGCAGCCATTTATTCTCGAACGTGGTGTGCTCTGAGGTATTGAATATGCTCTTTGAAATCTGAGGGCACAGTTACCAAATGTAGCACATTGACAGAGCGGCCATATGCTGCCTTTTTACCCGTCATTTATATTCTAGTAGCGTCTCTGTGGGGGAACAGTTGAACTCTGCCCAGGAGAAGGTGTCTATGGGACCACAACATTACTACAATATACACTCATCAGGTACAATGTAGAGGGACCTTTTGTTTGAACACTTCCTGGGTTATATCATTAATCAGTGATCCTATTTTATCTTGTGGTAAATCCTTCATTTACATTTACGGCCTGTAACTACTTAACAAACTGATCAGAGTGCAAGGACAACACCTCTTTTCCAGATCAGAAGGAGTAATGACTAACTAATGTTCTGCATGTTCCTTTCAAACATTGTCCTATTGATCAAACTTAAATAGTTTATCTCTACTATCTATATGTTAGACTACAAACATAAGTAAAGATAGTAATTGAATGCATTTTGAATTACAAATACTGAAATGGTTTTAAAACTCAGTGCTGTTTTTGACATTTTTGTTGTCATTATCATTGATGCTGTTATTATTGTCGGTGTTGTGGTAGTGGTGAAGGTTCTTGTTTTGGTAGTTGTTGCTAGTGTTGATGTTGGTTGTCATTATTATAACTACTCACTGTGGCTTCATTATAAATGGAAAGGCCCAAGCTCACCCGCTCAACACAATGGCACAGAAAGTTTGAGCTGCATTGAAAGAGGGGTGCAACAAAAACAATTGCTGAGTGGATTGATCTCTAATTACATAGAGCAGCATGTTGATGCAACAGAATCTCATATACAAGAGCTAGCATCACAGGTAATCCCCAATCTCATTTTCACAGGCCGGTTCACTGGAATATGTTTGCTTTTCCAGTTTGTGCTCAATTGCAACAAACATTTTAGGTTCCCTGTTAAACCACGACATGAATGGTAAGGTCGGCATAAATTGTCGTCTTTTTAGAAGTTGCATGTTGCCAACAGTACCTCGATATAGGTATGACTAAAACCCTTTCATACAATACTGTAGGCATTTTACAGAACATATCTTACCATAGTATTACGCACAGGTGAATCATATTATACACCCAACCAAACCCAATCCAAACCTGTATTAAACTGCTTCACTCTAAAAGTCTGTCAGTTTTTTGCCAGTGACCGCCACAACCCAATATATGACTGATTTATTTCACACTTAATGATACATGGCTAGACAACTGTACACATTATATCAAACTAACAAAATAAATGAATACATTGTTGAAACGCAAGTAGCGTAAATGGCATTAACATATGAAAGTTACATTGTAAAAATGTGGATCTTACATTTGTCATACAACCAAACATTACTATTATTATACATTTCCATTCCACTAAACCAAGATGGATGTAGAATCCCCTCTGAATACCACTGTTAAGACATTTAATTGTCCTTATGACAGCATTTAATGGCATGGCATGATCACGGTAACCATTAGCAGTGAGGCAATATCAAATTCCTCACTTAAAGCAAATTTCTGACAACTGATCTGCTTCGAATAACACTTTGTCAACACTTCCCTGTTCCCATATAGTTCTTTGCATTAGGTGACCTCAATGTTTGTGTTTTCACAAAATAGTTTCACCTTACTTTGTTGCTGGCATACAGTATGTATCAGAGCTGTCATTTTAAGAAATAAGTACCTGGCTATTTTCAAAGACAGAGAATACTCTGTAAAGAAAACAAACTTTTCTGTGATTTAAGTCTGTTATGATTACTGTTGAAGAAGTGGAACACAGATTAAAGTTGGTCAGAAAGACAATTGTTGGTCCTCCTTCCGTTCTACAACATTAATGGAGTTGTGTTTATGCCACGCAGCCAATTCAAAGATTCACAATGAGTGTTGCAATTGAGCCCTTATGTTTTTGAGTGGTAGCCAAACTCAAAACATATACATCATATAACCAACCTTCACAATTACCGCCCCCTGATTATTCACACAGAAGAAAAAGAAACAACTATACCAGCTCTTACATCCCCCAAAATATCTCTGCATTGGAGTCTGCAATGTTACATATTCAAATGAAAATATATTTATATAATTTGTGGATTTTTCACAGTAGTTTGTACTGCTCTGTACCTTTGTTTCCCTCTTCTTCTGCCTACGTCATAGTCACCTTGAGGGATACTCTTTAGTTCACTTTAGAGTGTCTGGCACAAGTATTTTCTGTGAAGGAAGAGAAATCTCCTCCTATTTTGTCCTGTAATGTCTTCTTCAGTGTTGGTAAGTGCTGTGCATGTCACAAGTCCTGACTGGTCAACAAAGACTTGGGGATTGAGCTACAGTACTTGGAAAGGCTACTCTTTTCCTATGTGAACACAACTTGTAGAAACCGCAAGAAACATTTGCTTTGGCACAGATTTACATTGTAGCGACGTCCATTCTTTTAACTCCATTGCCTTGATCGTTACTACAAACACAAGTGGCCCATTGTGGTAATCCTTGGCTCAGTGCTCAGTCGCAGACCAGTCTATGTGTTTGTGTATTGCAGTGTCAGTCTATCCTCTCTCCTGGAGTCAATGCACTCTAGTGTCTAATCGTTGAGGGCATAAACCAGCCATCAATCCCCTCTCTGTCTTTCCCTCTCTCTCTCTCTCTCTCTCTCTCTCTCTCTCTCTCTCTCTCTCTCTCTCACTCTCTTTCCCTCTCTCTCTTTCCTCTCTCTCTCACTATCCTCTCTCTTCTCCCTCTCGTTCTTAGATTTGAGTCTCTTGAACGTTTTCCTTTGAGTTTCCTTTGAAAAGCAGAGGCTCCATTTGTGGATTGGGGTTCTGGCCCATGAAACCCTTGAGAGATCCATGTATTCCCATAGTGGGCATCGGGAGGGACATCGGCAGCGGTGGAGACACAGAACTGAGGTTGATGCCATTGCCAGAAGTGGAGATGGGCACTTGAGTACAAGAGATGGGGATGTCTTGACCTTGCTGGTTGATTTGAGATGGGTTCTTATTGTTAAGGATACCCCCCGATCCAGCTCCTTCACCAGATCCAATACTCAGACCCATAACGTTGTTGTTGAAATGATGGGCTTTATAGTAGTGGTTGAGATGATCCGATCGACCGATGTTTGGAAGGTTGACTATCTCCGGGTGATGGATCCTCAAAGTTCCTTCTCCCCCGCAGCCGGAGTTCATAGTAGAACCCCCTGAGATTCCACTTCCTGCCCCGGCTCCAATCTCATCCTCCACATTGATGATCTCGATGGCTCGGGCGGGGCCGTGGTGTTTGTGCAGCTGATGCTGCTTCCTCAGCTTGTAGAAGACCACCAGCATCACCGCTGCCATGAACGTGATGGCCACAAAGCAGCCGATGATGATCTTGGTGGTCTTCATGACGTCATCCAGGCCAGGTATGTTTGGAAGGTTCATAATGGACACAGTCACTGCTTTTTCGGTGCCTCTAGTGGCTCGCGGAGAGAAGGAGGAGAGTGAGGAGAGCGAGGGCGATATGGTGACACCAGACCTACCCTCGCCCAGTACCCCTCCTGGCATTGTAGGACCTGGAAATTCGATGAAAGTCTCGTTGATGTACTGTCTGGCTGAATTCTCCTCTTGTACCGTTTCCACGGTTTCCACGGTGACGGTAGTGAAGTAGCTGTAGCTGTTGCTGGGATCAGTGGCGGACACGTTGAGGACGGCGGTTGCCGTGGTGTTGCCGGCGGAGTTGGTCACCATGCAGGTGTATTGGCCGGTGTCCTGGACGGTCACGTTGGTGAAGTTCAGGGTGCCGTCGTGCAGAACCGAGATGCGGACTCGGTATGATCCGTGTGTCATGAGGGTACCGTTTGGGGTGAGCCAATTGACGGAGGTCATCGAGGTACCGGTGCGACACTTCAGCTCGGCCGCCATGCCTTCGGTGACGTTGAGGTCGGTGGGCGGCTCCACGATGACAGGGGCGTAGCAGGTGAAGTGGCTCTGGTCCAGCTCGCCGATGTAGCGCCCCTTCAGGCCCGGAGGGGCGTGGCAGCGGGCGCAGCAGGTGGTGTTGCTGGGCACCGTCTCCTTCAGCCACCAGCTGAGCCACAGCACGTCGCAGTTGCACACCCAGGGGTTGTGGTTGAGGTGGACCCTCTCCAACACGTGCAGGGGGGTGAAGAGGTCGTGTGGCAGGCTGTGCAGGGAGTTGTGGGACAAGTTGAGCTCCTCCAGATTCTTGAGGTCGTCGAAGGCGTTGCGCTCGATGACCGTCACCCTGGAGTGCATGAGCCACAGCTTGCGGAGGGACACAAGACCCTGGAAGGAGCCGGGTCGGACGATTCCAAGCTGGTTGCCGGACAGTTCCAGCTCCTCCAGTCGAACCAACGGGGTGAGGTTAGGGATGTCCTTCAGCCCGCACATGCCCAGGTTCAGGAAACGCAAGTTGACCAATCCCTCGAAGGCGGCCTCGGAGATGTAGTCCAGCTTGCGCAGCTCGCCGAGATCCAGGCGGCGCAACGAAGGAACGCGGTTAAAGGCGAATGCCGGCAGGGTCTCGATGGGGTTGTTCCGTAGCCATAGCTCCCTCAGCTTGCTGAGATACTCGAAGGCCTGGGATGGCACCACTGTGAGACGGTTGTCAAAGAGCTCCAGGGTGTTGAGGTTGGGGAGGCCATTGAATGCCCCCACCTCTATCTGTCGGATATGGTTCTTGGAGAGCTGCAGGATTTCCAAATGCCTCAGGTGCTTAAAGGTTTCAGACTTTATCACCTGGTGATGAACACACATACATGAAAGCAAACTGTAGTCACACAGTGAGATTTATTTATGTGATTTTGTTTGTGTCAATAGTTTAGACTTTAAACAAATATGCTGAATAATGCCCATATTATTTACCTGAATTGTGTTCTCTTGTAGGTTGAGGTATCTCGTGTTCTCAGAAATGCTTTCTGGTACCCCATCTAAACTCTTTCTTGTACAAATGACACGGCTGGCCTGATTGGAGCAGGTACAGGGGCTAGGGCATGGGGGCGCTGCCTCTGTCAGCTGGGGTCCATGGTGGTGGAACCACAACAAAAACTGGACCAACCAGAGGAGGGGGGAGGGGGAAGAGGGGCTGGTCACCATGACAACACGCATGGCAACTGGGTCATGACCCACCCCCTATTTCTATGATATTGATCAAGTCACTTCCAGTAGAAGATATTTAATTTGTTGTCTTTGTGTTCATTTTCACCCCTCCATACCAGGAAACAGTTTTAAATGACTCTTTTACTAAACTGAGAGATTGATGGCAAATTAAATGTTATCTTGATCTATCATTAATGTTTCCCCATTCTAGTTTTCTTGTGTCTGTTTGAATTTTTGCATGTATTTCTTTTTTTAGAAATATGTACACTTAGTTCCCATGACAATGATTTGAATAAAAAATGAAAGTTTCTTGAATGGCATGTCTCAGTGATGTTTGATCTTCACTTCTGGGAAGAAAAAGACAAAGGGAGAGAGAGACAGAGATAGAGAGAGAGAGAGAGAGAGAGAGAGAGAGAGAGAGAGAGAGAGAGAGAGAAAGAGAGACAATGCGTGGTCAGTCAAGTGCATATTACCAGTATTAGTAATGTGCATAAAGCTGAATTCTGTAGCATTTACACAAAGAATGTGACTAAGAATTAAAACCGTGCTGTAACATTTCTTTATCATGTCATGTAGTGACACAAGATTGCATTAAATGCATGGCAGGGTTTAGACCATAGCCTGTGGCCTAACTGATGAGTCAGTTGACATTTTATTTATTGGTTTATATAAAAGTCTGGCTGTATGATCTCAAATGGTTTCAAATATTCAAACATTTTCTAAAGTTCAAAAGTACAGAGACACATCAGGTTGAGAGAAATTCTTAGTCATTGAACTGGCTAATCAATACTGTACATGAATTACAGTGCAAATGAACAATCTGCCTATTCCTTAGCAAGAAATAAGCACATGTTTTTTTTTTTTTTATCACACACATGCCACACAACATGAATTGGTAAAATAAAAATTTTTGATACAGAAATGTCTAAAATGTCCAAGCCTACACCTGACTCGATCGATCTTGACCCACACTACAGATAACAACATAGGCCAATACTGTCAGTGGATCGGGGTCATATTTAACACAGTCTGAAGAAGAGGAAGAAACTCAGGAACAAGATATATCCACGCCGTCCTTCCAGAGATATCATTGGGGTTTATGCTAGTCCATCCGAAAAATTCAAGTGTATTTTTCACGCTAATTTGCAGTCCAGGCTTTCTCTCACAAACTACGTAGGCTGAAAATATTTTCAGAATCATCTTCTGCATGCTACCAAGCCATCACTACAAGCGCTTGAATGACGGTAATGCCAGAATAGGCTCAAACACAAGAGCATACTGCCCTGTCCTATCTTCTCAAGACATAGATAGAACCCCTTAGTCAGAGTCACTTAAGTAGATTATGTAATTCGGGACTGAGGCTGCCGTTTTATGCACACAGCAGACATAAAATGAAACCGCCCTGTAATTTCAGACTTCTTCAGTGGTTTAACTCTCGGATGAAGATGGTGGGCTTCCCCCAGGCTTTTAGCTAGCCCACAGAACCTTCCCTGTCCTATGCAACCACTTGGATGCATGCGCTCCTAGAAACTCGGTTGCTGTGGCAACCGGCTCACTCACCATCTTGTGTTTCACTGTCCAGTGTCCTACCCTACAATACTGATGTGCAGTTAGCCAGTAAATGAACATCCATCATTTCAAACTGATCAGTTCCCTTGCCGTCAGTTTAATACTGTCAGCTGACACACAAGTTGAAGCTGTAAGCTGTGTAAAGTGCAGATTGACACATGTAAACGCACATACTTGGCAGCTTTGTAGAGATATCCTTCGTTAACAGAGGTAGCGACAATGGAGGCAGTTTAATGCTAAATATGTCAGACAAGGCGTATGGTAGGCTAAATATAGACTTGGGGTGATTTTCTCCACCCCACATCACACAACCACACTTAAAAACACCCACCCACATTCTGCCCGCCCCCCACCCCCCACCCCCATACACATACACTAACAAACACATCTCTATTGAACCAGCCACCACATTGTTAATGACATGAGAGAGAAATCCAGACAACCAGTATTTCATGTTTCATGATCTCTGGGTGATAAAACAAGATGAACAACACCAGTTTTCAGATCAAGAGACATCATGACCTCCACAACATCGCAAATGGTCCGCTCGCAAATCAGCGGACCAGTTCAGAGGCTTCACAGGTGTGAAGGCTACTGTTCGTGTTTCTCACACATTTTGTGGACCTCCCTCATTTAGGAGTCCGTCTCTCAGGCCAGAGTTTGAGGGGTGGCTACTCCGTCCCCTGAACTTAATCTGAGGTGTGTAATTGGACTTGCAAAGGTCACATTGATTATTTTTCACAATTCCAACTTGTGACTTGAAAACTTGTACAGCTTTAGATACAACGAAACATATAACAATGCCTAAATGTGATTTTAGCAACACATCTAAATCCCATTTAAACCTGTAGTCATTGACAGGGAAGTAATGAGATCAACTCTTTAAAACCGACATTCATAGATTCATGTGTGCCCTTGCTTGTTAGTAAACCAAATCAGATTCCCAAACAGACATTTGAAGCGCAGAATTGCGTACTCTTAATGCATCAAACAGTTGTAAGGACACTAGTTATTGTGGAAACCTTCTTATACACCTAGCTTAGATTTCAATCTATTGCGTAGATTCTATTGCCTACAATAACAAATGTCTTCCTTTTTGTTCTGTGAACCTTCATAAAACCATTTTATTATGAACCCCAGCCTTGCACGACATGGACTGGAAATTATTACAAGTTTTCCTATAAAAGCATAAAACAACCAAACAATTTGGATCTGTAATGATGAAACTGCATTCTATTGTACAGATATCTTGAAAAAACTATACTCTGAACGAGAAAGGTTCCCAAAAAGACCTGTTAAAGGAGTCCAATACTGCATTCGTGATTCGTGAAAGCGTCAATAGCAACAGCAACCAAAAATAAATAATAAAAAAAATATTAACAATGCACCATTTCACACCTTGACAAACTAAAACTACATCTTCGTTCACAGGAAGCGATCTGATGGCCATCACTGGTGGCCATTTATTATCATGTCAGTCATCCATCTAAACCTAAATGCTTCATAGTGGTGGTGTGTTTTAACCTTCTCAGTCATGCAGCCTCCTTTACCTCTGAACCTATTCATTTCCCGTGTCAAGAACTGGTTGCACCCATGTAGATATCGATCTGCTCAATCAGTGCTGTGGGAAAGCGCTCAGTCGTGAAAAGACAAATTAGCTGCAAGCTGACCAATTTGCTACAAACCAATCACATCATTGTAATCACGTTATTCTATCACTGCTTATTCTCCTGAGTTTAGATATCATCGTTTTCTGCTGAGCTAAATTCTGGCTTTTGTGTAATACACTGGATCCGAGGGCTATACGATGTGGAAATCTCGTACACAAGGCTCAATTAAACCTGATATTTACAGCTGGTCGAAGATGGGCACAAAGCGACACAGGTGCAGCAGGGCTAACATCATCTACTGTAACTATGACAACACTAAATGGATTCAGAGTTGTTGAACGTGGGAATCCGGGTAGGAGGAGGCGCCATATATTCACATGAACATTGAAAATCAGTGTGTTAGAGAAAATTAGGTTTCATGCCAAAATGTCGTTTGCTTTGATTTATTGCCAAGATTTAAATAGTGTCTGTATGGCTTTGAAACTTGGAAATACATAATTAAATAAGATTTTCCTAACCAAGTGTCAAACAATGTATTGCCTTTTTTCAGTAGCATTTTCAACACTATGATAACATAATCTTGAATCAATGCAGCCCTGCTCACTACTGGTACAGGTCTACTACGGAACGCAATTGAAATTCTTAGAAAAGGCCTAATTCTGCACATGCTGCATTACAAAATGGCTTGCATCGACTGACTGGAATATGGAATAATGACAGTTTAACTGACATAAAAATGAATAAATGTCGTAGCAGAGGGCACAAACATTATCCTTCAGAAATGTACGACATTAATAAGAGGGTCGCGATTTTACAACACCTTTTGGGGAAAACAATCATGTAAATGTCATTCAACATTATCTTGTATTGCAGCATCTAATAAACTGCAGTTTTTTCAATGTACAATTTACTAATGCCCTTTAAGTTAATACAGCGGTCTTATCAGCTGTAGTCTGCCATCGTTTCACGGTCCAAAAAAAGATAAAGACTGTATTGACAACGACGGCCATTTCAGAGATTTTCTACCTGTGTAAAATCTAAAAGGCATACCTTTATGTTTTAGTTGCTGCGGCGTTTGGTCGACGTTTTCTCTCCTTTCCTTCTCTCCCTTCTCGTCGTTCCCAACCTCTCTCCTTCTATCTCTCCTTTTCTCTTCCCTAAATTGATTCGCTCGCTTCCACGCCACGGCAATGAGCTCGGCTCTTGTTCTCGTCTTCCGCAGAGGAAACGCAACGAGGGGGCAACATACGCGAATAATAGCAGGTTAATTAATTAAAACGGGAATCCACAAAAAAGAAAATGGAGCAAAGAGACACAAGTGTTATTGAATATATACATCTATTAGTTGATTTAAAAACGAGGTCGGGAACGAAATGCATCCAAGCATCTTCTCATCCTTGGAGACGCGCGCAGGCAGCAAACGCGAAGGCGCCCGTTGGGCAGAGTATTTTGCGATCCAGCATAAGCGGCAGTTTACGCACATTCCGTAGGACTGTAGCTGAATGCCACGGATTGGACGTAAAGCTCGTAGAAGCGACCACGGGCCAGACGTTCATAGATGGCCATGACCAAGACATTTCCCATGTAGGCGATTTCTGACCACATATATCAATAATGCATTCGTGACGTCGAGGCTCAGGCTGTATTTGTGTGACAGTCTCGTTAAATGTGGATCTGAGAGTAGGCCTACATACACAGTCAACTCTGAAAACCCAATGCAATGGAGGAAAACCTTGACACATAGGGCCACAGTGACCACAGAGCAGAGAGGTTCTTGCTGATGTGACTCAGCAGTAGCACTGAGCAGTTGCATTGATCACTGACCGCCTGGATAACTGGAATCAGTGCATTCAGAAGAGGGGATCACGTTTATCTGCATAGAGTTGGAAACAAACTCAAGATGTGATATTTTCTTTCACATCCTCCTTCACCACAATCCCTCAGGGAACATCATTCCCTTAGGGCATAATCATTTGCAGGACCGTGGTTGAACAAATACAATAACACACCAGACAATTAGCACTTTGTGATGGTGGAATTAATGAACACAGCACACTGGCATTATTAAGGTTTCCTCCAAAGCCGAAGACTTTTGAAATAGCCAGGTTTCTAACATTCAAGAATACTGCTAAACACCAATGATCTCCTCGTCTGCGTTTAGCTTCATTTTAAAAGCTGATATGCTACATGAATCTAACCTGTATACCCTACAGAACAGATAGAGCTAGTGCCTCAAAACACGAGTGGGCCATGTGTGTTGTATGCATGCCCCCCTGTACAGCTCATTGTGAATTCAGCCTGTCTGCCTTAACAAGATAGTCTAAAGGCAAACTCATTTACAATTTTCCCAATATTGACTCCTGCCGTGTGTTTTTAATTCTCCTCACATCAGTGACCTTTATAACAATGAATTACCTTGTTCCTTCGATGACCATGCATCGTATCCACGTGGTAGTTTTGGATTGCAACACAGTGACAGCTTGTCTCAGCAAACATCTCCACCTAGCCTTTTTATCACTTTATTCAGTACTTTAACAAGATGCATCTTTTTTCTATTTTTGGTTTCATGTGTGAATCCCCTTCCCCCCTTGCCTCGTATGGAGTTAGACTGGAGACATTAACCAGAAGGACCCCTCACATCCTTTACTCTCTCTCTCTCTCTCTCTCTCTCTCTCTCTCTCTCTCTCTCTCTCTCTCTCTCTCTCTCTTTGTGTCTCTCACTCTCTCTCTCTGTCTCTCTCTGTCTTTCTCTCTTCCACTCTCTCTCCCTCTCTCTCACTCTCTCTCTCTTTCTCTCCCCTTCCTCCGTTTACCCCTCTCCCTCACTCTCCAACTCCTCCCCTCCCTCTCAGTGAATGCCGTAGTGAGCATTGTTCACAACCACCCAGCTCTGTTGAGAGCCGCACAGCAATGAGGTCTCTGTGCCTTTTGCCTCTCTCTTCCTCTCTCCCTCCCCCTCTCCGCCTCTGTCTCTCTCCCGCCCCTTCTACCTCTCCCCCTCTCTCTATTAAATTTCCAGTCACAGAGTGGTGCAGAGGATAGTCCTTCTTTCCCGCCGTCTCCCTCTGCCCCTGCTCTCTTCGTTCCCCTGCGCCACCAATGAAATCGTACTCAGAGCCCTGTCTTCCTTCCTTCCTTCCTCCCTGTCAATTGCTTCTCACTCTCTTCTTTCTCCGCGTGTCTTTTCCTCTTCCAACCTCCGCGCCATTTCAGATGATTCCACGTCGCCCGAGCCAACCCCACCCCCAGCCTTCCCTCTCTCTGCCCCTCTTTCCACACTCTGTCCTCACTGTCATTGCATTTGTGTCACCGTGTGTGCGTGCGTGTGTGCGAGCGTCAGTGTGTGTGTGTGTGTGTTTGTCTACATGTCTGATTCCATGTGTGAGTGCGCGTTTTGTGGGGGTTCGTACGCATTTTGGAATTCCAGATTTACACGTGTGTGTCTTATGCGTGTTTGTGTGTGTGTTTGAATGAACGTGCTTGTGTGTGGGTTTGCGCCTCGGAGTGTGTGTGCGTGAGTGTGTGTTTGTGTGCGTGCGTGCATTTGCGGCCATGCGCGCGTGTGTGTGGGGCGAATGAACAAACACTCATTGCTGTATTGCTTGTGTCATCAGTATGTGGAGTCTCTTGGACAGGAATACAGTGGAGGGCTGTAATCCGGCTATAGAGAGACGGGGTGTGCGGCCATCTCAGATACACTCACCCCAACCCATAAACTCTTAATGCTCTGTTAGGATCCACAGGGGATGAGGGAGGAGGAGGAGCGGGGCTTTGGCAGTGATATGCCATCCCAAGACACATGTAGCATGCAGATAGCACTAAAGAGGGGACAGCTCACGCTAGGGAAAGCACATAACAGGATGTTGACACTTATCCATCTCTTTCTATGACCCTTTATTTTGATGTGATGTTGTATTTCTGTCTTTCCCTGTCTCGTCAGACGTAGCTGAGGGCAACTGTCACAGTGGTGTGGCGATTCTTTTAAATTATTCAAAGTAAATAATAGTGTGTTAATATGCATTTGCACTGATCAGACTTTTCTGTCTGTTTGCTAGCATCAGCTTGGAAAAATAACATTTTGGCAAATGACTAAAGGATTATCTTCTGTTTTTAGATATGTGACTGAAAAGAGAATAGTGTTCAATGTCATCTGTGATAGAGATTGAGTGAGATACTGGGAGAATTTAGAGCTATTCATGGTGACAACCCAGTGGGCGTGTGTGTCTGTGTGTGTAAGAGAGAGAGAGAAAGAGAGCCAGAGGAGAGATCCTAGTGTCACAGTATCTTAGCAACTGCCTCCATCTCCTTGGAGACAAGACCTGACATCATTTCCCGTCTGTGAGAAATCGCTTTTAGTTTGTACACAGTGTGTGTGTGTGTGTGTCTATGGAAGACTATGGTGTATAGGTGAGTCTGTGGTCATATTTAAGTTCCCAGGCAGGCTTGTAATATGTGTGCAATATAGATACGATTCATTCCAAGCCAAATATGTACAAAATGAAACTATTTTGAATCACTATAAATCTAAATGTTATTTTAATATGTAAACACAACATTTATGTTTTAAGGCAGTGATCTTTTCAAATAATTGTAAAATGTAATGCTTACTATAGAAATGATTTCCGTGCAGTATACTGTTGAAAAACGCAGACACTTCCTTTCAAATGAGGAAAAAAACATAACTTACACAGCATATGTCTACTATAATCATGTTCAAACTTATTTTTACATTCTTGCTATTATTAAGACTCCTCTGTTGATGGAAACCAGATTACCAGTTCTGTCCTGCCATCTTGTGGAGAAAGATATGAACCAGTTTTATTTGTCTCTGAATTCTCACAGGCTACTATAGCAGGTTCCAGGGGGACAAGAAGTGTACCTTATGGTACATGAAGTATTCAAATATTGACGGTTGGAGTTCAAGACAATACACATTTTTTAACATTTTTGTAAACCAGAAATGACTAAACAAAAAGGATGTGTAGAACACAAAACTGAAATAGTTAACTCTAGGTGTTTCCTGGAAATGTATTGAAACTAATTAACCATAACTATGTATTACACAGAAAATTAAGAGGAATCAAAAGGAGTTTCTTAAGTTTATATGCAAGTTTAATTATGTTAATTACTGTCTGTTTGATTAAGTTAATTACTGTCTGAGTTCAATCTGCCCATTTTTTGTGAATAATGTGTGAATGTTATGTCCCTCTTTATTCAACCTAACACCCCTGTTATCTATCTATTAGAAGTCCTCTTACTGTCTGTTCAGTCCTTGAACACTGAAGCCAGAGTCCTCTGACTTCCTGTTCGGACCAGCCAGTCCTCCAGCACTGAAGCCAAAGTCCTCTGACTTCCTGTTCGTACCAGCCAGTCCTCCAGCATTGAAGCCAGAGTCCTCTGACTTCCTGTTTGGACCAGCCAGTCTTCCAGCACTGAAGCCAGAGTCCTCTGACTTCCTGTTTGGACCAGCCAGTCCTCCAGCAGTGAAGCCAGAGTCCTCTGACTTCCTGTTCGGACCAGCCAGTCCTCCAGCAGTGAAGCCAGAGTCCTCTGACTTCCTGTTTGGACCAGCCAGTCTTCCAGCACTGAAGCCAGAGTCCTCTGACTTCCTGTTCAGACCAGCCAGTCTTCCAGCACTGAAGCCAGAGTCCTCTGACTTCCTGTTTGGACCAGCCAGTCCTCCAGCAGTGAAGCCAGAGTCCTCTGACTTCCTGTTTGGATCAGCCAGTCCTCCAGCAGTGAAGCCAGAGTCCTCTGACTTCCTGTTCGGACCAGCCAGTCTTCCAGCACTGAAGCCAGAGTCCTCTGACTTCCTGTTCAGACCAGCCAGTCTTCCAGCAGTGAAGCCAGAGTCCTCTGAGGTGGTCTGTCTCTTCAGTGGCGGGCTGTCAGACACGTTTTGCTGCCTCTTCTCTTTAGATCCTGACACAGATAATAATATCCATGACACAGTCTGAATCCTACAGGTAAGTTCACCATGGGTTTGTAGTTAGCTAAACAATAAAAGGTCCCTCCTACTGAAATGTGACCATACAGATTTAGCTTCAGCTTTATGACAGGTATAGTTGATTACGGACACAAACTGTCTATACAAAGTCACAAACTTGAATTCATATTTTGTTATGAATACAGTTAAAGTAATATATGCATCATAGTTCACAGGACACAGTGTAGACTAAGAATCCACATGTTGACTTGAAAGGCCTGACAGTTATTAAGGCTATTCACATCAATATTTAATTTGCAACAAATAAGTGATAACTTACCTAGTATACCAGTATGTGCCAGCTGCAAAAGAACATTGGTATGGATATTAATTTAAGATGTTGTTTAAAGTGGAAGAAAAGTATGTCAATCCATATAATTATTCATATTCATATGAGTTTTTTCACAGTACAACTGTTATAAACATTTGACAAGTTGAGATTAGAAACACTAGGAGCAAGGCCAGAATTGCCTTGGAATGCTCTCATTTCCACTGTAGTCCGTCAAATCTTCTCATACATTATTAGAGGATTTTTGATAAAGGCAATATTCAATTGATTGTATTAACGACTGTATTCACATTAGGCTTTACATACCCTCTTGAGGATATCTTTGACAGCTGCTTCATTGTGAGGACATTTCAGTAGTCTTCCCTCACTGCTGTTAAACAGACAGTGCACTGTGAGGATGACGTCACTTCTGGTCACATGTCTGCTGATGTCAGGTATAGTGTGGTCGAGGTTGAAGTTGTGGTACAGCGCCACCAGGATGACTGGTTTACCTGCAGACAAGAATGGGAGGGATCACAAACATAAAAGGTAAAAGTGGAAATACAACCTATGAGCGTATATTAATTAGCGATGATTATTAAGATCATTATTCTTTGCTTTAGAGCAGCCTTTCTCAATCCTGGTCCTCTGGATCTCTTCCATGCATGTTTTAGTTGTACCCTGTTTCAACACACCTGGTTCAAATAAAGGGGGGCGTTATCAAGCGCAGAAGAAGCCTAATAACGACCCGTTCATTAGAATCAGGTGTGTTGGAAGGGGGAAACATCTCAAACATGCTGGGAGGGGGTCCCAAGGACCAGGATTGAAAAGGCTGCTTTAGATGACATTCTAATGTATTACATTACCTGCAGGGATCTTTTCACATGCCTCTTTCATATCAGACTCAGCACGAAATGGGACAATGGGACAGAAAGCTATGATGACATCACACTCCTTTTGTGTCCAAACTTCAGTTATTCCTTCCTTCGTCAGTTGACTCATTAAGTCCTTGTGAGATCCCGAAGTGCGCCCTGTTACAAAGGTGTAACAGCTCTCCATGCTCCCTGCAGAGAGAAATGCTTTCAGACTCATGTTCGTGACTACTGTGTTTATATATCAGTAAGGTCAGTGTTGCCTAAATGTATAATTGGGAAGAAATTATAGTTGAACTGTGGCTAAAATAATATGCCCAAATATTTATTTGTTAACTAAACTGAATCCAACTGCCCGTGAGGTTAAGCTACAGCACATCAATTAAAAACTATATTTGCTTATCCACATTCTTCCTTTTGAAAAACATGTTTTCGTACAACTGGTCAATACTCCTCCTTCACATCTCTCTTTAAGTTTACCTCCATATTTCTCCATTCTGATGCTGTGTTTTAGCTCTTCATCCTTCTCTCTCAGACTCCAGTCTCTCGCCTCCCATTCAGACTCTTGCTCCTGCAGCGGGACATGGAGGTTCTGTAGCTGCAGGTTCTTCTTCTCCTGGTTCTCCCCTTGAGGCTGCATGTTCTTCTTCTCCTGGTTCTCCCCGGGAGGGTCCAGCCGTCTCTTCTCGACCTCACTGGCAGCGTTCTCCACCTGGCTCTCCTCCTCATCGTGACCCCGGAACAAATACTCACACACCAATCTGTCTGTCTTGTTTCTTAGATCAGTCAGTTGCTGTGCTGTTATGAGAAAAACGGTAACAATAAACACTACTCATACTTTTGACAGAGTTAAAGTGATTAGCTGTTTGGAACAAATATAAATGTTGTGGATATTTCATCCTTTAGAGAACAACTCACCATTGTCCTTGGCAGAGGCTTCACTCTTTAGAAGGTATTTCATCAGATCCTTCAGTTGCTGTGCTGTTATGAAAAATACAGTAACAGTAAACTATAAGTAACAGTAAGAGATATCCACAAATATGCATACAAAGCATTAGCCTTTGGGCCAGGAGGCTATCTTAAAGGCCAATACAGCCCACAGTATGAGTGTTACAATAAATAGTGTTGTTTCCTGTTTCCAACCCCAAACTTAAAACACATACTTGTAAAGTATACAAAGAATGTTTCTTCTCACCAAGTTCAGCATTTTTTGATGGATAATTCACCACTTGCCGTTCCTCACATTTAATTTGGTTTCGTCTTTCCTTCAGAAGTTCATCCTGGAGGCTCTTCAGTTGTTGATCCCTCTTTTTCATTTGTTGCCTCATTGTTTCCAGCTCTGAGTTTCTAGCATCTAGTTGTTTGTTACATTCATCTAATCGTTCAGTCTGAACTCGCACTATGTCCTTCAGTTGTTCCAGTTCTCTGCTGAGAAGTGTTTGATTCTTAACTTCCGGTTGTCTAACTTGTAACATCGGTTTGTTGACCAACTGTTCTTGTCTCTGATTCATGTCATTCCCGTGGTATCTTTCCTTCAGTTGGTCCGTTATTTGGTTATGTTCTTGAAAGTCCTTTGTTAGAGCCTCCACCTCTCTCTTACACTCTTCCAGTAGTGGTTTGTGTTCTCCTCCATAACCAAATATACTTGTTTTGGTTTTCAAGGCATTTTCTATTAACGATCTGATCTTGGGAAGTCGTTCATTTATTCTCCTCAGTGTGGAGTCTCGCTTCATCCGGTTGGATTCACTGGTATACTTCTCCCCTTGAGAGACATTTATGAATTAGGCTACTGTTAAACTGATCGAGTCAATGGTTCAACCACATTCCTTCAGTCATCCATGTACATACACAACAACAACAAAAATGTTTCGGGTTTTAAATGAGCTCTTAGCCTGACAAGAGAGTAAACAAGAATTAACATCAAAATGCCTATGTCTAATTTTAGTATTTTAAAATACCATCTGTGTATTAATTTCCAGGTAAACCCCCCCCCCCCCCCCCCCCCCCCCCCCCCCACACACACACATACACCTTCCCGTCTGTTTACTTTCTGGTATGTTCAGGCTGTCTCTGTGTTGCTGTTTGTTTGTTTCTTCTTGTTGAGCGTTTCCATCTTGTGCTCCTTTGTGTTCTCTCTCTGTCTTGACTACACAGTTGGACCAATAGAAAACTGTGTTACAAGAAGTTAATTTGTCGGACGAATAGAAAACTATGTTACAAGAAGTTTAGTTACATTCCTCTAATCCATACATCCATTCATCCATCTGTCCATCCATCCAGAACATGTATACCTACGAAGTGACAAACTCATCATGCAAACACATTTCAGGACTGGGATTCTGCATGTGCTTCAGAAAGAATGCATGTATATAAACAACTTTGTGGTCTAAGACTGTACCTGCAGGTGGCAGCTGCAAAAGAGAGAACATTTCAGTTATTGTTCATTAACATACGATCAAACCTTGTAAGAAAGCTAACAGAATAACTAAACAAACTGCAGAAGTAAAAGGAACTAAATTCTGATGATTTAAGCCAAGGCATTCACCTTCCTAAGAATGTCCTTGACAGCTGCGTCATTTTGAGGACATTTCAGTAGTCCCTTAACAGTGTCATGAAACAGACAGTCCACCGTTAGGATGACATCATGCCTGGTCACATATCTGCTGCTGTTTTGGGAAGTGTAGTCTGTTTTAAAAGTGTGATGCAGCACCACCAGGATCACAGGTTTACCTGCAGGGTAGAGTTGGTTTGAACATTCGTGGAGACAAATATTTCCTTTTCAAGCTACATGCTAATACTACCCTACGCTCTGCCGCTAATTGTTAGTGGGGACGTTTCTATGGTGTATTTACATTGGTAGGAACATATCTTTACTGTGTGTCCATAGACCTATGCATATGCTTGAAATCAAGAGAGAGAGGATAAACATCAACATTGTAAATTGAGTAATATCTGAAACTGACTTTTTTAAAGCATACCCTTAGTTACTTTATGATGACAATACAATCCAGAGTCATGATCTGGAATATTTATGTTGCTTTGTGTATTCTGAATACCTTCAGGGATCTTTGTAAGGGCATCTTCAATATCAGTCCCAACACGACTGACAATGGGACAGAAAGCTATGATGACATCGCTCTCCTGTGGCGACGTCACTTTAGTTAAACCGCTGTTATTGACATGTCTGATTATGTCCTCATGAGAATCCAAAGTGTTGCCTGTTACCAAGGCGTAGAACTTCTCCATGTCTAGCTTCCCTGTAAAACATTTATACTTTATACAGAAAATGCCTTACTTAGATTTATCTGTAGCTACAGTATTTGTGTAGGCCTACTGCAAACTGTACGCATCAGAAATGCAAATTTTGCGTTTCAAAAATAACTTTGTACTGTATTGCTACGTCTACTGTCAAAGCAAATGTTATAGCTAAAAACATAACATTTCCCTGTGACTTATCGACCTTCGGAATCATCCATTTTCATTGTATCAGAAAACTTGGTAGAACATGTATCATGATGTTTAGGCAAACTTTGTATTTTTTTATCTGAAACGAACAAACTACTTTATGTAATCAGTCTCAAGCCTTTGAAATCTTTTTTTTTTTACAATAATAAAATGTGAAGGCTTGTGGAAACCGACACTTACCTTCACTGCTTCAAACGTTGTCAACTTCAATAAACGGCAAATAAACCGACCTAGTTTGTAGCCTACCAAACGCAAAATATCTACAAATAAAATCAATACACGGTGTCATGCAGCATATAATACCAGATGTACAATCATCAATTCAGCATCACTGCTTTAACAAAAATAAGTCTTGACCAGTTTTATTGAACACACTTTCAGTTTCATGTTCTAGTAAAGGTTGGAGATTAACCAACCGGCAGCAGAGGAAGCTCCTCCCTCTCTGTAGTGAGAGACGGAGCTTTCCTTCCCCTACAGCAGAGCCATAGAAAAATATATTTTTTCTTTTTCTATGGCTCTGCCCTACAGTAGCTAGATTGGTAATTTGGGCGTAGGTTTGGTTTGAACATTGGTGGGGACAAACAAAATCCTTAACAAATCCTTTTACAAGTTTGCAGGTACTAGCTAGCATAGCTTCGACCGCAACTACTAAGTTTTTGTTCAATTCCGTAGTTGTGTTGCCGTGCTAGCAAGGCTCGTTAACGTTAGCAATACTATACTATATTTTCAACAATAATATACAGGAGTGTAATATAGTTCGATTTATCGTTTATTATTCACTCAATGTAAACGAATAGATACCTTTAGCTGACAGGCTGGTACACATCATGGCATGCTGAACACAGAATCATTCTTATACAGGATAGATGTGTTACATCTTCAATTTTTCCAACAGATAATACGATAAATTAAAATAGGAGAAACAGAACACCTAATTATTGTCATTCTTGCAGGCAGCTACTAGACTACACAAACACAGTTTTTTACTGGATTGAAAATATTAATCTAATATTTTGATTAAACGAGTTGCAATAAAGTGCTCATATTAAGGAAAGTAAGGACTGTGTTCATAACGTGATATAACATTTTAGTTGACGTTGTCCAGGGCCCCTTAGATGTCATGTGCCCCTGGGCAAGTGCCCAGTTACCCTAATGGTTAATCCGGCCTTGGCTGGAGGTCAGGTCAATGGTGGGCCTGGGTGAGGTCGAGGTGGGGTCAAGGCTGGAGCTGGAAGTGGGACCAAGGCTGGGGCTGAAGGTGGGGTCAAGGCTGGGTCTGGAGGTGGGGCCCAGGCTGGGTCTGGAGGTGGGGCCCAGGCTGGGTCTGGAAGTGGGGCCAAGGCTGTGTCTGGAGGTGGGGCCCAGGCTGGGTCTGGAAGTGGGGCCGAGGCTGGGTCTGGAGGTGGGGCCCAGGCTGGGTCTGGAAGTGGGGCCATGCTGGGTCTGGAGGTGGGGCCCAGGCTGGGTCTGGAAGTGGGGCCGAGGCTGTGTCTGGAGGTGGGGCCCAGGCTGGGTCTGGATGTGATGTTGAGGCCGGGGCTGGAGCCAAACGGAAGGAGACAAGCAGACAGGATTGTTAAACTCTCTAATCTACAGATTGCTAATACTTCGCCTGCTTCAATAATTCAACTGAACTTAATCACTCAATAAATGAAGAGATTGACAAAACTCTTTAATCATCAATACATACATACAGTACAGGACTTAGTACTACTAACATGAAATAAAGCAATAACATTTAAGTGGTTCTTGACACCATAGTTGAACAGAAGAAAGCAAGGCTATAAAAAGAGTGAATGTGTGAAATAGTAATAGTAAAGACAGAGGACAAAGAGTAAGTACAGTAAAGGTAGTTTACCTGGACATGATGATACCAGCTGCAAAAGAAAACACATTTCAGGTATTGATAAGCACTCTGGAAGATTTTGAAACCTCACTGAGGCATGTAGACAAGGGGGGGGGGGGGGGGTCAGGGAGTTCAAACACCGCCCCCTTAATGCCAAAGCCCCAGAATTGAAGTCAGTTTTTGTATAATTTTTTAGGCATGCAGGCATGTAGACAGGGGTCGGGAAGTTCGAACACCACCCCCCCCCTCCTCACTGCCAAAGGCCCAGAATTTCCGAATTCCGTTTTTTTTATAACTGATAATTAAATAAATAAATAAAAAAGAAAAAACTGCAAAAGGGAAAAAAGTTTTCATAATTTTCAATATTTACAGTCTTGATCAATGTTTTGACAGCTGTGTCATTTTGAGGACATTTTAGTAGTCCTCCCTGACTGTCGTGGAACAGACAGTGCACTGTGAGGATGACATCACTTCTGGTCACATGTCTGCTGGTGTCAGGTATAGTGTAGTCTGTGTAGAATGTGTGGTGCAGCACCACCAGGATGACTGGTTTACCTGCAGACAAGAGATGGAAGAAAGATAAAACAGTCATAAGAATGTTTAGTATTCCTCTTCTGATGGCTAAAGAAAAATTATCTCAACAACCTGATCTCAATTGTCTAAATCAGGTGATCCTATGGATGTAAAGAGACAATATTGAGGATGTTTGGAATAATATAAATAACTTACTTTTAGGGATCATACTTAAGACATCTTGGATGTCGGTCCCAACCCGACTGATAATGGGACAGAAAGCTATGATGACATCACAGTCCTTTGACGAGCTAACTGGAGTTATACCTTCTTCAGTTAGTTTTAGCATTAAGTCCTTATGACAACCCAACGTGTTGCCCATTGGTAAGGCATAGCATCTCTTCATGTTTGGCTTCCCTGTGAAAAAAGAGTTTCATTTTATTAATAAGAGTAATAATAATACATTTGTAGTATGTAATAATCTTATAAAGGCGGGCAACATGCAAGAATTTTGACAAATATGCAATAATCTCCTTTTGGATTCACTTTAGAAAGCAAAGGAATGCCTTTAAAAATAATCAATGGTTAAAATAAGTGAAGACCGTGGACAAAGAACTAAGACATCCTGCATGTTGTTTCGCAATAGAGAACACATTGTTCTCTCTCATTACCAAAGGATACCATTCGGTCAACAGTTCATCATCACATCCATCCATCCACCAACCTACCCATATAATGTATACCAACCAGTGTGGGGCGGGTCGCAACCAGTGGGGGGGGGGGGTCGCAAGATGATTTCCAGAAATCAAGGAACATTTTAAAATTTTTAGAAATAGCATATTTTAGACAAGATTTTAACAAGTTAAAAATAGGAGTTAAATGAATGCATGCAAATAAAAAAGCCATCAGCCTTTTGATTTTCCATTCACTGTAAGTACGGCAAACCATCTGACATCCGACCAGGAGGAAGCATTAGTTGAACTGTCAAGCGACCGAACGTTGAAGGCAGCGTTCTCAAACAAGACACTGGCTGAGTTTTGGATTTCAGTGGAGAGAGAATACATGGCCGCGGGAACTAGGGGTGATGAGAGTGCTGCAGCACCCCCTGATAGCATGAGAATTAAAAATAATATGACTTGAAAATCCCTCACCGCGGCACAGCCCCGCAGTAGCGGACTGGCCATCGGGAGCACCGGGAGAAGAATAACGATGGAAAACCAGGCTAAGAAATGTAAGGGTGGGGCTGAAAAATTAAGAGACAAAGAGACATCACCTTCACTAGACAAGGTTTTACCAATTGAAAACTGCTATGTTTTTTTTACACAAAGCTCAAAAACTATTTTGTGCTCAAATAAAGGCCCAAAGATTTGGCTCGCGCGCTCTGATTAACTATCGAACTCCTGAACTAACATCACATCAAACACAGAATGTGCATGCATATATATATATACGTATACGGGGACCGGTTCTGGTGGGCCGGTCTGGATCAAAGTCCAGGGCCTATTTTTACTCCCATGTATACGTAAACCACCTCCGTGGATGGGGGGGGTCTCGAGTCACTGGCACCATTATTTTAGGGGTCGTGGGCTGAAATGTTTGGGAACCCCTGCTCTACATGGTCAGTCACCTCCCCCCCAAAGCTGTAAACCTAGGGGAAACACTGACTGCATGCATGCATACATACATACCTACATACATCAATACATGCATACGTAAAGACAGACGTACAGTACATTACAAGACTTTTCATCCTATTACATTACCTAGTACTGAAATATACATTGAATAAAGAAAGAATGTTGTCAAATATGCAATAAGTGGTTTTCGTTCTGGCCGTGGAACTGTGGACCAGCTCTACACCCTCGGCAGGGTCCTGGAGGGTGCATGGGAGTTCGCCCAACCAGTCTACACATGTTTTGTGGATTTGGAAAAGCCGTTCGACCGTGTCCCTCGGGGGCTCATGTGGGGGGTGCTCCGAGAGTACGGGGTACCGGATTCCCTGATCGGGGCTGTCCGGTCCCTGTACAACCGGTGCCAGAGTTTGGTCCGCATTGCCGGTAGTAAGTCGAACTTGTTCCTGGCGGGGGATGGACTCGGCCAGGGCTGCCCTTTGTCACCGATTCTGTTCATTACAGAATTTCTAGGCGCAGCCAGGGCGTTGAGGGGGTCCGGTTTGGTGACCTCAGGATCGGGTCGCTGTTCTTTGCAGATGTTGTGGTCCTGTTGGCTTCATCGGGCTGCGACCTTCAGCTCTCACTGGAGCGGTTCGCAACCGAATGTGAAGCGGCTGGGATGCGAATCAGCACCTCCAAATCTGAGGCCATGGTTATCGACCGGAAAAGGGTGGAGTGCCATCTCCGGGTCGGGGAGGAGATCTTGTCCCAAGCGGAGGAGTTCAAGTATCTTGGGGTCTTGTTCACGAGTGAGGGAAGAATGGAGCGCGAGATTGACAGGCGGATCGGTGTGGCATCTGCAGTGATGCGGGCTCTGCATCGGTCCGTCGTGGTGAAGAAGGAGCTGAGTCGAAAGGCGAAGCTCTATATTTACCAGTCGATCTATGATCCTACCCTCACCTATGGTCACGAACTATGGGTAGTGACCGAAAGAACGAGATTGCGAATACAAGCGGCCGAAATGAGCTTTCTCCGCAGGGTGTCCGGGCTCTCCCTTAGCTCGGTCATCTGGGAGGGGCTTAGAGTAGAACCGCTGCTCTTCCGCGTCGAGAGGTGCATCTGATCAGGATGCCTCCTGGAGGCATCCCTGGTGAGGTGTTTGGGGCACGTCCCACTGAAAAGAGGCCCCGGGGAAGACCCAGGACACGGGTTAGAAGGAGGGACTATGTCTCTCGGTTGGCCTGGGAACTCCTCGAGGTCCCCCAGGAAGAGCTGGTGGAAGTGGCCGGGGAGAGGGAAGTCTGGGCCTCCCTGCTTAGGTTGCTGCCCCCGCGACCCGACCCCCGGAAAAGCGGCAGATGATGGATGGATGGATGGATGGATGGAAGACCAAGGACAAAGTACTGCCACATCCTGCATGTTGTTTCACAGGTTTAAAAAGTCAAACTACAGTAAAAAGTGACATCCACATAATATACGATGGGAATGCTTAATACTCAACTTGTGTGATTCAGAACCATTGTGTGATTCAGAACCTAACCACACAAGCCTAATACCTAACCACCCTAGCCATAAACCACATTTTCAGACTAGAAAGAGAAAATAATGTGTTATTTGGCACCAATTCATTATTAACAAGCTAATTATTATTTATTTGTTTACCTGAATTTGATGGTATCTTCTCTGCTATCTTGTGAGTAAAAAACTGCCTGAAGTTCGAGGCTGTGTCTGGAGGTGAGATCGAGGCTAGGCCTGGAGGTGAGGTAATGTGTGGGGTTGGGGTTGGAGCTGGGGGCTGGGCTGCGGCTGGATCTGATGACGGATACAGGTCTAGAGCTGAGGTTGAGCCTCGGTCTGAAGCCAAACGGAAGGAGACAAGCAGGCAGGATTGTTAAACTCTCTCTCTAATCTGCAGATTGCTTATACTTATAAAACACAGAATTCAACTGAACTTAGTCATTCAATAAATGAAGAGATTGACAAAACTCTTTAATCATCAATACATACATACAGTACAGGACTTGGTACTACTAACATTAAATAAAGCAATAACATTTAAGTGGTTCTTGACAGCATAGTTGAACGTGTGAAATAGTAATAGTAAAGACAGAGGACAAAGAGTAAGTACAGTAAAGGTAGTTTACCTGGACGTGATGATACCAGCTGCAAGAGAACACATTTCAGGTATTAATAAGCACTTTGGAGATTTATCTAACTCACTACCAGTTATCTAACAATGTTGAGTCAAACTGAATAAATAAAATAAACTGTAAATGGTAAAGTTTTCATCATTCAAACTTTCATTTATATTTACCTCCTTAGAACGTATTTTCACCTCTGCTATCTTGTGAGCAAAAAACTGCCTGAAGTTCGAGGCTGTGTCTGGAGGTGAGATCGAGGCTAGGCCTGGAGGTGAGGTAACGTGTGGGGTTGGGGTTGGAGCTGGGGGCTGGGCTGCGGCTGGATCTGATGACGGATACAGGTCTAGAGCTGAGGTTGAGCCTCGGTCTGAAGCCAAACGGAAGGAGACAAGCAGGCAGGATTGTTAAACTCTCTAATCTGCAGATTGCTTATACTTATAAAACACAGAATTCAACTGAACTTAGTCACTCAATAAATGAAGAGATTGACAAAACTCTTTAATCATCAATACATACATACAGTACAGGACTTGGTACTACTAACATTAAATAAAGCAATAACATTTAAATGGTTCTTGACACCATAGTTGAACGTGTGAAATAGTAATAGTAAAGACAGAGGACCAAGAGTAAGTACAGTAAAGGTAGTTTACCTGGACATGATGATACCAGCTGCAAAAGAAAACACATTTCAGGTATTGATAAGATCTCTGGAAGATTTTGAAACCTCACTGAGGCATGTAGACAAGGGGGGGGGGGGGGGGTCAGGGAGTTCAAACACCCCCCCCTCACTGCCAAAGCCCCAGAATTGAAGTCCGTTAATGTATAATTTTTTATAATTAAATAGAAAAATGAGAGGAAAAACTGCAAAAACATCCTCTTGAATATAAAAACTCCTTCCACTAGGCTAGCCACGGGCCTGAGTTGTCTAACAATATTGAGTCAAACTGTATAATTAAATAAAAACTGTATTAACACGGAGGATTAAAAAAACTTAATGAAGGTAAAGTTTTCATAATTCAACTTGTATTTATATTTACCTTCTTGATCATTTTTTCAACCGCTGCATTGTTCTGAGAACATTTTAGTAATCCTCTCTTACTGTCGTGGAACTTTGGAGATTTATATACCTCACGGCCCATTGTCAAACAATATTGAGTCAAACTGAACAAATAAAATAAATTGTAAATGGTAAAATGTTCATAATTCAAACTTTTATTTAGTTACCTTCTTGATCATTTTTTCAACCACTGCATTGTTCTGAGAACATTTTAGTAGTCCTCCCTGACTGTTGTGGAACAGACAGTGCACCGTGAGGATGACATCACTTCTGGTCACATGTCTGCTGGTGTCAGGTATAGTGTAGTCTGTGTAGAAGGTGTGGTGCAGCACCACCAGGATGACTGGTTTACCTGCAGACAAGAGATGGAAGAAAGATGAAACAGTCATAAGAATGTTTAGTATTCCTCTTCTGATGGCTACACAAAATTATCTCAACAACCTGATCTCAATTGTCTAAATGGGGTGGATGGATGGATGTAAAGGGACAATATTGAAGATGTTTGAAATGATATACATGAGTTACCTTCAGGGATCCTACTTAAGGAATCGTGAATGTTGGTCCCAACACCACTGACAATGGGACAGAAAGCTATGATGACATCACAGTCCTTTGACGAGCTAACTGGAGTTACACCTTCTTCAGTTAGTTTTTGCATTAAGTCCTTATGACAACCCAACGTGTTGCCCGTTGGTAAGGCATAGCATCTCTTCATGTTTGGCTTACCTGTAAAAGGATAGTTTAATTGTATTAATAGTAGTAATAATAATGTATTTGTAGTTATGTAATAATCTTATTAGTGTGGGCAACACGAAGTTGCATTATTGAGGGATCATGTAAAATCATGTATTGCAAATGTATTGATTTATAGGCTATAGGCATGCAAAAAACAGGTTTGTACTGCAGGTGTTGTACTGCAAATGTGCAACTTACCGGTAAATGAAAAACCAGCGAATGGATTTTTTATTTTCACTGTAAAATATTTATAATAACTCACCATTAACATGTGTTTTTGCTATAACACCAAAAATTACAGATATGGTGTAATTTATTGTATTGATTTCAAGAGAGAACACATTGTTCTCTCTCATGGTGGCAACATTTAGTACAATCTCTTGTTCTCAAGGGATAGTGTGTTCAGCTGTCCTCATTACCAAAGGATCCCATTCGGTCAACAGTTCATCATCACATTCATCCATCCATCCCCCAACCTACCCATATACTGTATACATACAACACCTACATTATCTACCAACATACATACATGCATACATCAAGACAAACATACAGAACATTACATAATTTTCAAACTAAAACAATACATAGTACTGAAATATATATTGAATAAAGCAATAATTTTGTCCAATATACAATAATCACCTTTTTGATTCCAAAAATAATGGATAAAAGTTAAGTTAAGTGAAGACCGTGGACAAAGAACTGCAGCATCCTGCATGTTGATTCGCAGGTTTAAAAAGTCAAACTACAGTCAAATGTGACATCAACATAGTATACAACGGGGACGCTTGGAACTCAACTTAAGTGATTCAGAATGATTCACGCATAGCAAGTTTTAGTTCAAGCAAAATTAAATAAATGGAATAACTCACCTGGAAATTTTATTTTCACTGAACCTAAAATCACAGGTACAGTAGTATTTGTTGCATTAATTAATTTAATTTCAATAGAGAAGATGTTTTTGTCACTTACTGTGGCATTCTGATGGAATTACCCTGACCCTAACCACACAAGCCTAATACCTAACCACCCTAGCCATAAACCACATTTCCAGACTAGAAAGAGAAACTAATGTGTTATTTGGCACCAATTCATTATAGTCTAGGTCCTAAGTAAGATTTGTATGTGCTTCGTTTAGCGGAGAATATCTCAACTGTTATAGACTAATATGACCCCATTGAACAACGTGGGATGTGTGCCAAAATCGCTACCCGGGAAGAAAGTCCTGAAAATGACCACAACAGGTGACACTATTATCACACTACAGGTAAATGGGACTTTGTTTTCCCTTTGTAGATATCCTCATACATTTCTACCAGATTAATCTTCATATTAAGATAAATACTTTTTGTTTTACACTTTGTCTTAAAAATAAAATATGCAAACCCAGGACCTCCACTATTATTAACAAGCAAATTATAATATGTTTTTACCTGAATACCATGGTGTCAGCTGCAAGAGAACACATTTCAGGTATTGATAAGCACTTTGGAGATTTATATATACCTCACGTCAAACAATATTGAGTCAAACTGAACAAATAAAATAAATTGTAAATGGTAAAATGTTCATAATTCAAACTTTTATTTAGTTACCTTTTTGATCATTTTTTCAACTGCTGCATTGTTCTGAGGACATTTTAGTAGTCCTCCCTGACTGTCGTGGAACAGACAGTCCACCGTGAGGATGACATCACTTCTGGTCACATGTCTGCTGGTGTCAGGTATAGTGTAGTCTGTGTCGAATGTGTGGTGCAGCAACACCAGGATGACTGGTTTACCTGCAGACAAGAGATGGAAGAAAAATAAAACAGTCATAAGAATGTTTAGTATTTCTCTTCTGCTGGATAAACAAAGTGTATCTCAACAACCTGATCTCAATTGTCTAAATCGGGTGAACAAATGGATGTAAAGAGATAATATTGAGGATGTTTGGAATAATATAAATAACTTACTTTCAGGGATCCTACTTATGGCATCTTGAATGTTGGTCCCAACACCACTGACAATAGGATAGAAAGCTATGATGACATCACAGTCCTTTGACGAGCTAACTGGAGTTATACCTTCTTCAGTTAGTTTTAGCATTAAGTCCTTATGACAACCCAACGTGTTGCCCGTTGGTAAGGCATAGCATCTCTTCATGTTTGGCTTCCCTGTAAAAATGTAGTTTCATTGTATTCAAAGGAGTAATAATAATACATTTGTAGTTACGTAATAACCTTATAAGTGCGTGCAAAACTAAGTTCCTAAAACACAGAAGTTTGTACAGGTGTTGTACTGCAAATGTGCAACCTACCAAATGTTGTCCAAAAACTAGAAATTGTTTCCACTGTGTGAGTAAGAAATGCATTATAACCTATTATAACATTATCGCCTTGTAAACTATTACAGTACCACAGCCTGCCCATTATGGTTGAAAGTTGTGGGTGTGGGATTTTTCCAGAATATTCATAAGGGGCTACTTTTATCAAAGAGACAATTTCTTATTCTCAGACACGTTACTGTCTTTACTCTTAGAAATTATATTTGTAAACATAGCTAACCTCTTACCTACAACCATCCTCAACCACATACCTATACAATACCTACTGTTCATAAGAACCTAAACAAACCAAATAGATCCTATCACAGGGGAGAATCTAGGTTCCCACTTTTGGGAATTTAGATAAAAAAATATGAAAGAAAAAAATAATACATTTTTTATTTTATTTTTATTTTTTTGGGGGGGGGGGCTAATGAAACTTTTTTGGGGGGGGGCATGTGGTTCGTTACAAGAATAACTGAACCACACTTTCACTTTCATGTCCTAGTAAAAGGGTTCAGAATGACACAGAAGCAGAGTTCCTCCGGCTCTCCGTAGTTGCTGTGTGTGCTGATAAAGTGCTGCTGTGTCACGAGCCAAAGTACAGGTGCCCAAAAATTAAGCACCCATGCAGCATGAGGCTGGTTTTGACACATATCTTAGATGGATAGGATATTAAAATGTGTTTTTTCCCTAGACACTAAACTATAGGCTACTAAAACACATTTGAATAATTTAGAAAACTTACTAACAAGTTTTCTTCATCGATTATATTGTTTGTGAACCTGGTTTACACACAATGCCTTTGCTTTTAGAGGTTCATATGCCAGTAGGCCTATATCTGTTACTAAATTGTACAGTAATGTAAATCTGTTAATCAGATCTGGACTGGTCAGTTAATGACCAACCATCGCTTTAATTAGCTTTTTTTCACCGTAAGACATTGATTGTTACTATTACATTCATGAGACCACCTTACAATAATCCTTACAATAATTTATATTCCTCACTCGTCGTTGGTTAGGCATATTTGAAAAGCGCCTTTTTGATGCATAGTTCTTACCTTAGCGTTTTTGTGTTCTCCACAATTTACCGACAATAGATAAGCGCCTTACTTTCATTTTCACTTCTGAAACCACACCTCTTACGTCACTTTCTGTCAGTAGCGAGTGGATTGGTGTAGGTCTGTGCAGTGTTAGTTCAAAGTGTTTAAGGGTGAATCTGGAGGAATTCAACCACTAGATGGTAGCACGGTTCAGAGGAGAGAGAGAGAGAGAGAGAGAGAGAGAGAGAGAGAGAGAGAGAGAGAGAGAGAGAGAGAGAGAGAGAAAGAGAGAGAGAGAGAGAATCATGATGGCAAAGCTGTCTGTCTGTTTTGTTGTTGTTGCTTTATCTCTGTTCCTCAACATCATTTATTTTGTCCAGAGAGGTCTGTAGTACTTATCTCCCATTGTGTAGCCAAGGACAGATAATGACTTTAAGTAGGTCAATATGATTCCATGATAAACATTTTGTTAATGTCCGATGATGGTTTTGCTTGGACTAATCGGATACCGGTTTACCCCGCGGTTGGCTGTGTTCTTCATTAATCTGTAGGCCTACAGGTGTCACAACAGTTACTGCGATGATAACGTTTAATCATATTTCTCTGTATAACCACACACAGACACAGTCTAGTCGTACCTGCAGGTTTGATTTAGCCCAGTACCCACCCTCTTCTATGGGGGGAAATTCATTCAGCAAACGGATTGTTGAGGGGTTGTCCAACCAGCCCAATAAATCATTCTTTAATCAGAGCGCCATGAGGTTAGGTGCGGACACTCAAGGAAGCGCAGTGTGAGACCTGGATGTCCGCCTCCTTGTATGTCAGGGTTAAGCGCTCAACACGCTCAACGTTTCCTTTCCTTGTCAGTATTTGTTTCCATGATCCATTCTCTACCCGGCTGACAACCTACTGAGGGTGTGGGTCCCCCCCCCCCCCAAGCCCCCTCCATGACCTGTAGACACAACCAACGTTATCTCAGCCTCAGTGTAACAGAAGTAGCACCTGTTCAGAATCCATACATCAACATGTGTTTCTGCTTAATTGTATCAATAATTTGGCCAAACGCACCAACACAAACTAAATTTGTGTATTCTGCGTTAGCTGAAAATGTGTAGTTTAGTCTTAATATGGTTATCGTTTGCTTAACACTATGCGTGGCATAAAAAAAAGTACCAATAGTAACTGACGTCAGGGGCACATCTGAATTTTTCTCCATGCTCTTTCATTTGACAAGCAGTCTCGAGGAGATCCAGCGAGAGTGCGTCTGCTCTAGCCAGCGCGTGCACAACGAGTGCAGGAATGGGTTCAAGCTGCTTTTTTTGTTGTTGCGAGTTTTAGCATATATTACATTGTTGATATGTTGATTTGATACCAATATGGATGAGAGTACTTTTGTCTCATGTTATTTTTCCAGGTCTTGCTTTAATGGAAAGTAGCAAAGCATATTAAAAACCAAGAGCTCTTTTCGGGGAGGAATCGAGTGGAACACCTTTTATTGCGGACACACCAAATGCGGTTTGCTACAGTTTGGATTATATTCTACTGTTCGCTGTAGCCTAAACTGTGGCATGAAAAACGAACGTTTAATTGCTCAAGATTAATTAAGATATCAAACGAAAACGCATTTGCCAAGTAATACATAAACTAAAAACATGAACCATCTACTTCCATGGAGATGCTTATTTTACACAGAGTTGCGCCGTATTCATCTAAACTCACACGGACGTGTATTTGCTTGTTCTCTCTCTCTCTTTCGCTGTCATATTTACTATACTGTCTTCTCTTCTCATCTGAAATTGTCATGCTAAAGGGAAGGGATCCAAAGCAGAACTGTCTTCGCGCCAGGAGAGATGGTGGCAAAAAACTTATTCGAACATGCACTTTGTCATTGGATGCGATACGGAAGGATGTATCACTCGGCCAAGGATATTTTCGCAACACACTCCGGAATAACACAGTTGACAGTTTATTGAACAATTTGGGTACGGTGAAGTTTGGGAATAAAAAGCTCCCCAAAGCCATCATAGTCGGCGTAAAGAAGGGCGGCACGAGGGCTGTCTTGGAATTCATAAGAATCCACCCAGATGTGCGGGCAGTTGGAACCGAGACACATTTTTTCGACAGAAATTATGACCGTGGCTTGGACTGGTACAGGTAACTGTATAAACCTGCAAAAACGACACTTTCTGGATCATTGAAGCCTTCCTCCGTATATCCCGTATTTGTAAGACCTGTTAGTTTTAATTAACGTGCATTGGGCCAATACATGGTTTAGCCATTTAGCCATGGTCTTTTCCAAACGTAGCAATACCCAAGTCAGTCACTTAAAAACATATAATACATACAAACTACTAATACAGTTTATTACATTCCCACGTTGTTGTTTTCTAGTAGTCAGCTGTAAAATGTTAGAAAACATCATCTTTCTGTTCCTAAAACTATGGTGGCCTACTTATTTGGCCCAGAAATGACCCAGAGCCACTGTCCTCCATCGGATCTCCATTCTGTTAGTGATTTATTACTCTTAAACTTGGGACTTGGCCAGTGAAACATGAAAGAGGCATCGTGGCCAATTCTCCTGAGATGCAGCCTGCTGTGCCCCCACTGCCTTTTGATGTCATTATTATTGGGAACCTGGAAACTGTCACCACATCTATGTTTCCCTCAAGGAGAATGTATACAAACTAAGAAGGAAACCAATGCATTACTGATCGCTAAACGTCAAGTTCAACAACCTGTGTTTTTCCACAAGTAATGATGGTGCTATATTTTACTTTTCTACTTTAGGGTAGAATCTGCATAGTGCTGCTGTGGTCACATTCATGTTACTTCCTTGTCTGTGTCTGTATTCCCTCCTCTATCCAGGGGCTTAATGCCACGGACGCTGGACAGCCAGATCACCATGGAGAAGACGCCTAGCTACTTCGTTACCAGAGAGACGCCCCGCCGGATCTCTACCATGGCCCGGGACACCAAGCTGATCGTGGTGGTGCGTGACCCCGTCACCCGAGCGATATCCGACTACACCCAGACTTTGTCCAAAACGCCCGACCTTCCGACCTTCCAGGAGCTCGCCTTCCGGAATCAGAGCCTGGTGGACACCTCCTGGAACGCCATCCGGATCGGCCTGTACGCTCTGCACCTGGAGAACTGGCTGCGCTACTTCCCCCTGGCCCAGATCCACTTTGTTAACGGGGAGCGGCTGATCGCAGACCCGGCCGGGGAGCTGGCCCGTGTGCAGGACTTCCTGGGGCTGAAGCGCATCGTCACAGACAAGCACTTCTACTTCAACAGGACCAAGGGTTTCCCCTGCCTCAAGAAGCCTGAGAGCAGCAGCTCGCCTCGCTGCCTGGGCAAGTCCAAGGGCAGGACTCACGTTCAGATAGACCGGGACGCCATCGAGCAGCTAAGAGAGTTCTATAGGCCCCACAATGACAAATTTTATGAAATGGTGGGTCACGATTTTAAGTGGGACTAGAGACGTTTTTGATAGAGGATGCAGAAGGACAGACTAAGTGTCTTCCAGGAATGCAAGCATTTTTTCATAGGATTCTTGGATGTGCATGAGAGTTAATTATGGGATAATCTGGATTTATTTCACACAAATTTGTAGTTTGCAAAAAGGAAGAGTTGGTCTGTGACACGCTTTGCTTTAAAAACGAATTAGCATGTAATGTCACCCTTTCTTTTCAAATACAAAGACATAGTATTAGCTACTCCAATCATCTTCATTCTGTTACTGGCTACAGTATATGTGAGCACCAGCGTTCTGCCACAGGAAACTTTCAAACAGCAATATATTCTGCACATGGAGCAGCACTTATGACTGAATAAGACCCCTTCGATCGATTTGTGAATTGCCATGACCTAGTTTTGTCATTAACCAGGTACAGTTCACACATGTTTATAAATGATAACAATCTGTAACAGAAAAAAGTGTAATACTGAACTGTTGTTTACCTTCATGATGCCAGAAATCTATTGTCTTGGTTAATAAACACACAACAGCTCACATGATCCCACTCCTGTCTGAGTGAGTGAGTGGGTGAGTGGGTTTCCACCCACTGAAAACTCACCGTCCATAAGATGAAAGAAGATTAGATAAATGCACTAAAACCCACCTGCAGTCAAGGTATTTTTTAATACATTTCGTCTTTACTTAATGGCTTTACTTTAAATGGCTAGATACAGATATTGTCAGACTACTCTAACCTCCCCGTCTTTTGTCTCCCTAAAGATATAGCCAAGATATATACATTTTAGTTCTTGTGTAATGTTATTGAATGCTTTCTATCATCTATCTAGCTCAGTTGACCATCAGTGTTGGGAGAAAACCAGTCTGGGTCTCCCCACAGAAAAAAATAAAGATTGCATTTGTATGGATAACTTCTCTGCATGGTGATAATGAAAATGGTATTGTATCACATCCTCCATCCTCATCAGTTACTGCTCGACGATGGCCAAGGAGTCTGGCAAGCCACTTAGATGTTTTGATTGGAGACGGAATAGATCCGCGGGGTGCAGAATTCCAGCCCTTTCTCAAAGACAGAGGAGAGAACGCCTAGTTGTGGCAGGTTGTCAGATAGATTCTGTGCCGACTAGTGACATGTTGCATTGAAAAAGTTTGGATTTAGGTAGGAATGTACCAAGTGGGCTTTCTTAAGCTGTGCCTGGGGCTCACTCAGTGAGAGAACTGCAGTGATAAAACGGCTCGTCATAGCTGTCTGTATTTTTCCATGGGAAGCTAGTCTGAGAGAGACACTGCCCATGAAATAGTTGGTAAGTCTGAGAAAGCATGCAGAGTAGTGGGCACATTCACACATTTCTTCTGAGTGATAAAACCTCATTCAGTTCATGTAGAACCAGTAAAATATCAAGACAAAGTCCAATATTGATCATGCCAGCAAATACGGATTAAAACTAAAGTAACAAGCCTGGTTTGAAAATTTAAGAAGTAGTAAGTACAGACATTTGTGTAAAAAATGGAAGGAGTGAAGGTAAAAAATGTAAAAAACTGAAAACAATGGGATTGTCATTCCTTTATAGACCTAGGTGTTCTTCCTTCATCATTAAGAAGAGGAGGAATTTAGAACAGGATTTCTGCCCAGTGAAATATAGGACGCCACTTCTCCTGTGTCATCCACTCACTGTACCTCTGAGCTTTGACTCTGTTATTTAACAGTCAAACTGCAAATAAAGGGTCTTCTCATTAAAATTCCCTGCAAGAACTTTTTCCATGCAGACTTACTTGTGACTGTACAGAACTCCAGCTTTGAAATATACATTGCCGACACAGAATTCATTATGTGGTGCTAAAACCACATGTACTCTCTCTCTCCCACTATCTCGAACGATATCTCTCATCACTCTCTATCTGTCCAACTTGTCTTGTTTTTTTTCCCTTTCTCTCTGTCTCCCTGTCTTTCCGAACATTCATTAAACCTGGAGGACCTCCTGGTTTGGCGGAGGCAGGGGGGGACGGCCATCTCCACTGCTCCTCCTGTCATGCTCCACCCTCTGAAGATCATTTCTAGGGCCTGTTGAGGACACACAGGTGAGCTCCTATCCAACAGGCACGGTTAGAGACAGCTCTCGGTGTGGTACACATGGGTCCTAATTAGGCCTCGGGGCTGGAGCGAAGCGATCCCCCCCCCCAACGCACATCAGCTACTGTCTGATTAGACCTGTGGCAGAGGAAGCCTCTCCTGAGATTGCCTGCAGGTCAAGGCCCTTTTCTCTCCACACGATTTCTCTTCTCTCCTCTCTCGTCTGTCTTTTTTCTCTTTTTCTGTCTCTCTGAATTTATGGAACAGAAAGTATAGTATGTATGTTTTCTCTCAGTAAGGAAATTGTGCAAAGGTAGGGAAGCCAGGGAAAACTGGCAACAAAATGCTTTTGTACGTCAACAACCCCAATATTAGCAAGGATAGTCAATAACGATTTTTGCAGTAACTGTTAATCTACTTCTAGGTTTAATTTGAATGACTGAGGTTTTGTGTTTCTACAGTAAGTTTTCTCAAATTCGTAGTGCTGACACTCATGGCTTTGGCCCAAAACAAAATGTCCCTCCAATAGCCCCAACAATTCCACAACAAAATCCTACTCTGTTGTGATGAAAGCTAAAGTAAAAAAACTTCAACCATAAACGAATATATTTAAGTGCAATTTATTGTTTTGTGTCAACAGTACATTGACATCTCTCATGGTTTGGCACACTTATCTCTTCAATTTCATTTTAGCTAGCAAGTCATCATAGCACAAACAGGATCCAGGCAAAGCATAAATCTGGCCACATATTTCAGATATATTATGGAGAAGTGTGTACTGAGTGAGTCGATGGGTATTCAACTAGCATGGTTTTCTTTCAAACAGAATATATATCCTCAAGCTGGCTTGTGAAGGTGGAGAAAGTCCTTTAGTTTCATGCTCTTTCAGTTCAGTACTTATTACTGTTATCACATTCTGTTCTAGACCCCTACGAATTATAATCATGCAGTGTTGAATAGTTGATGAATTACAGTAAGAGAGTGCATTAACCTCATCAAGCACTCTTAAGTAAACTCCATTTGAGATTCCCTAGGACTTGATTGTTCTTTGGTATGAGCGTGACACCAATAGCAGGTGCAATGCAGCTCTACCAGAGGAAGTAGACATGGTGTTCCAGGTTCAGCTACATTTGAGGTTTCCTGCTGCAGGGGCGACAGGATGTCCCAATGGTAACCTCGCTAGTGGCTGTTGAACCATATTAACATGAAGCACTGACAGGAGTGGCACCGTCCCCAGAACCTAATGACACAAGAGATACTACCTCCTACTACCTGCCCTTCACCATAAAACAAACTTGAAAAGCCCTGTAGAGATTGTGTCTGTAAGTGACTGTGTGTGTGTGTGAGAGAGAGAGAGGGGGGGGGGAGGGAGAGACAGAAGGGGGGGGAAGGAGAGAGAGAGAGAGAGAGAGAGAGAGAGAGAGAGAGAGAGAGAGAGAGAGAGAGAGAGAGAGAGAGAGAAGAGAGAGAGAGAGAGAGAGAGAGAGAGAGAGAGAGAGAGAGAGAGAGACAGAGAGAGAAACAGAGAGCGAGGGGGATCACAGTGAAATGGATTTCAGCATATCGGAAGTAAAGAAGGACCAGCTGCTATTTTAACTCGACACAAGGATGAAAAATAAAAAAGATTAATATGCACTCTTGGTCTCCTCCAGGGATACCTCAGTCTGAGATTAATTGATTGCTATCATCATTAAAATAATGAAACACAACAATAGGACATTTCACATACATATTACACTGCTCTGCTCTGTACTAGATATTATTGTATTATATTGTCTAATGTATTAATATTACATAAGGTCCAGTTACCAGCGTGACAATAAAACTGGTAGTAGTAATGGCTACTTTTTACTTAAGTATATGTCAGAGCCCATACGTTTTTACTTCAACTTGAGTGAAAAAATGTAGTTCGTACTTCAACATTTACCAGAGTCGTTTTAAACATGAGTATCTGTACTTCTACCTGAGTGAAGAATGTGTGTACATTTGCCATCTCTGGATTACTTTTAGCCTGCCAGCAATCCTACAGCACGGAGCATCTATTTCAGTCCTCAAATCTACTCCACAGATTGGCTGGTGACTTGCAACCTTTTCTCAAGTCTTCCGAAGAGAAGACAATCTGAGAAATACCAGACGATAGAAGACATCCCTGACGTGCCGCTGTTCTCTGAAGTTCAGCACACAACCTCCAAATTAGAAACAGCTGTTCATAGCCATTGCCTTGTTGTTGTATTAATTTGTCAGATTGGTGAAAGCCAGTTTTCTCCCCCTGTTTGTGAGGAGTAGAGACCGTAGGTAGAGGACTGATTAAAAACCAGAGACGGGCAGGCCTCGGAGGTCCTCTCTCCAGGAGTTGTGTTCTAATTAGGCAGCGTGCCTCACATCTTCTCCAGGAGAATAACAAGCCTAACCCTGAGCACACCGAGAGATGAACCTCCCTGTTCAGGCTGACACTGATGAAAACACATCCTGATGTAGAAACATTTTCCAGGCTGTGTGTCTGCATACCTACACAAACAACCGATGTACAGGAATTTTGAAGTGGCTCCCAGCACAAGGACTTTATAGAGTTTTAGATCTGAACTCTGGACAGAGGGCAGTGTGCGAGATTTGTGGATTAAGTGATATGCGTTTTATTGATTTAAAGATTAATGAGTTTACCATGATATGTCTGAACTTTACACTAAGCAGAAAAAAACTTTTAAGCAATTAATTTACAATGTGTGGAACATATATTCCGAGTTCAAATAAGTTTAACCAGAGTTAACCCAAATGAATTATGTCTCTGTTGTTTTACAGTACCATTTCAAGGTTCAGAACCTTATATTTAAAAAATTGATTTAAAAGTTTGACAGTTCAGTCAGGTATTGATGCAATTACTGTCATCTCTGGACAATGAAACCAAAAGATTCATGCTGGAGATATTGACTGACTTTGATTGGTTGAATGGATGGATAATTTAGGAAAAACAAGAGTTGGCATAGATTTGAGAGACCCAGAAAAAAACATTCTGCTTTATAGAACAAAATATACCATTTACTATTTAATACACAAGAATGATTTGAAGGGAAGCCTAAAAGAAAGATGCTTAAACCTTTGATATCAAATTAGACATCTTTGATGAAGGAATCTGTCCCTTCAGGAAAGTGCATGATATTATCACAGGCACACATAAGCATGCATGCCTACACACATACATAATCAACCTCCTCTGAGGAAAGCTAGAATCTGATTGGATGTCAGATGATGTTGACAGTTGCGCTCATCATAGCTTTAATGAATACATTACTTTTTATGTTCCTCCAAACATCAATTTATCTTCCAGATTTTTTAGATACACACCCATAGGCTCTGAGGAACTAAGTCACTCACACTAAGTGTCCAATACAAACCCTCAAGAACCCATGGTTTTTCATTAGCTAGACTTTCATTTTACCATCACAAAAATAAAACTTGAATAAATATACGTAGCAAGCAACCTTAAAGGAAAAAACACGATTCTTATGGCATAAAAAATAAATTACTTGTAAATCCAAGGATTTCTGGAACCACAAAAAGAAAAATATATATTTTTAATATTTTTTGTCAGGTAGACAACAAACCAGCAACATCACATGAATTTGACTGACGTCTCTCCAGTTCTCCTCATTATTCCTGTGATTTTGGTCCAGAGATGTTGGTGCCAGAAACCACGTTGGCTGATGCAGCAGTCCTGCGATGTGCGTCTGTGTGTCTGCCAACCAGCTGGAGGAAGCATCATCAAGCTCTCCATCACTCACATCACAAACAGCTGATGGAGTAGGACGGTCCGAGAAGATGCATGTTGGATTAGACTGAGGACATGTAGCAGGAACGCTACATAGTCCCATAGCATTGTAGTATTGTTGGCTCCTTTCAGAAACGCAAAGCTGAGAGGTTGTCAAATCAAATCAAATCAAATCAAATTTATTTGTATAGCCCTTTTTACACGCAAGCATGTCACAGAGGGCTTCACATACGCCCATAGAACTGCCCCTCAACCAACCTAAACCCTCAAGGAAGACAAGGAAAAACTCCCAGAAAAACTCCCAGAAAAACTCCAAGTTTTCTGCCTTATTCAGGTGGCTTGGGTGTGTGGGGGCACTGGTTCCTGGTACACTTCATGAATTCCTGTAGACATGACTGTCATCATGATGATCAACTGAGTGTGTCAATGAGCCTGAGAGACTCCAAACAAACCGGAAAGACTGCATTGAGGAACACATGATTGAGTTGAGCCCCCTCAACAATGCACGTGTCAACGGTACTTTCATTTTCCTATAGCCTTCGTCAACTGATAGGTAAATACATTGGATTATAATACAATAAAGCTTTGTGGAAACTTAAATTGAAAGTTTTCTCCTGTACAGTGGGAGCCTTTACTGAAAGGATCTGTCCATGGTCCTGAAAAGGCATCTAAAGCTTTCTAATACAGAATATATATTTTCTTGTCCCAGCTCTCTGCCTCGGGTTATGTAACGTGGCTGTGCTGGGGCCAGTTGGCATCGCATCATCATACATATTACATCACCTAAAGAGCTTCTGTATCAAGATGCACTCCGACATGTTGGATTTTTAATCTCCAATTAAAAAAGAATTAAAGTAGTGCAGTCGGACTCAAGAGAAGAGAAATAATTGACATACTCTTTCCACATTCCAAGTAAATAATTGACTTTGTTTTTCATTTGCTGCAGAAATGTACTCGCCATTGGGAGTTGCAGGGTCTCTGCTCAGGAAGAACGGGGAAGATGGTGACGATCAGCTCTACCACAGCAGACAGGAGGAAGTGTAGACGGAGGGATGGATACAGAGCAACATGACAGGGGAAAGCATAAATCAAGGGAGGGAGAGAAGAATGGAGGAAAGATAGCAAGGGAGGGAGGGAGGGAGGGAGGGAGGGAGGGAGGGAGGGAGGGAGGGAGGGAGGGAGGGAGGGAGGGAGGGAGGGAGGGAGGGAGGGAGGGAGGGAGGGAGGGAGGGAGGGAGGGAGGGAGGGAGGGAGGGAGGGAGGGAGGGAGGGAGGGAGGGAGGGAGGGAGGGAGGGAGGGAGCATTAGCCTTCCTACTAACTCTCTGGATGTACTGCAGGTAGAGCAATATGGGAGAGGAGACTTTTAACAATCTCCAGACGACAACCACAAAAATAACTTTCCTTCGGATTTCAAAAACTCACATCATCAATCTAGCTGGTATAAAGTGGTAGGCTCCACCTCTCTGTCTTCGCCTCACTAATAACGTTCAGCGTCCACAGAGAGAGAGTCTTAAAGTGGAGTCTTTCAGGCTAGGCATCAAGGAATAGAGAGGGCCCCTGGAGACACCATGAGATGATCAATAAGAGAAGATTGGCTGTCTACACATTGCAGGGCTCAGCAACCCAGAAAAATATCTGCTCTAGACTGTAATCAACACACTGATTGTATAATCCTAAGAAGACAAGACATCATTTTCAGGTTCACGTGTTAAATAGGAATGAACCCTAAATCACAGATTCTTCCTCTCAGGTATTGCTCATTGGATCTACAACACAACAGACATGAGACTATCTCACTCAGTGCCAGAACAACTAGACCTTCTGATCACAACCTCAACACTCCATGACTCGACACTCATAGGTGTTACCAGGAAATGTGGCCTTCGTGAACAGAAGATATTCCACAGAGCAGCATGATGTCCGTACTGGTGTGTCATGGCTCTCCAAGCCACACTCATACAGACTTTGTGTGAGGGAGTCGGGCTAGTAATCAGAGGGTTGCTGGATCGATTCCCTGCTGTGCCAAATGACGTTGTGTCCTTGGGCAAGGCACTTCACCCTACTTGCCTCGGGGGGAATGTCCCTGTACTTACTGTAAGATAATAATGTAAGATAAGAGCGTCTGCTAAATGTAAATTCTTTCACTCCTTTTACCATGCCCCTGGTTGGCCATTAAACAGGTAACAGCTTGCCTGTAATAATGTCATGATACAGAAAAGTATACGTAGCAGGATATCTTATTTTCCGCGATGGGCTACTGTACCCTGACATTGCGAAGAGTGCCGAGTTATCAGAGGGCCAATCAGAGGCTTACTTTGTGAAGGGAAATTCTGTTGTCTTTCAGGGCCTCCGAAAAATGAAAACAGAAGACATAAACACAATCTCTAAAACTGATGACGGCGTTAAACGAATTTTTAGGGAAAAAAACCAGAGCTTATTTTGTTACGTCTTAATATCCCTCAGCCTACAGGCAAACTAATATAACCATAATTCAATCTGTCATAAATAAAAGATGGCCCTTAATATCCCACTTGACACCTCATTGGATGACAATATTAGATCTGATGGACCGATATGTCTTGATAAAGACATGACTTTCTGCACACAAGACACCTCACCGGGAACAGATTTGGAAATAGTTCGGTTTTGTGAAGACTTTATTGGCCCAAGTCATCAACATTAGGTTTTTGCAATGGAAACGCATTGAGCGCCACCAAGTGGATAGATTCGGAACTGAACAAAAAAAGAGGAAAAGACCGGAACACAATTGAATCATAAATCAACAATATTTTTTTATTTTTTATATGATATTCTTTTCTTGCATTGCTAAACCACTGGCATGTATACAAACATTGCCCGTCTCTCCAAAGTAAGGAATTATTTCAAAAGTAAAAAAGGACCATTAAAAGTGCATTCCATTCATTAAAATATCAGCGTAAAAAATAAACATAACTTAAGAGCATTGACATTCTCATGCACAAAAACAATTAATCTTACCCTCTTTCAGTACCATTTCGACCCAAAACATAAAGATGTATTGATTTCAAAGCTTGTTTGAACCAGACATAGAACTATTCAGTTCAATGTGGAGATATCTCCCTTTTTTCTCACCACCAACGTCCCCCACTGAACAAAGATATATACTGTAGTGTTGAGGTGGCATTAATTTACTCTCATTTCGGCAGCCATTCGTGAGGTAGAAAAATCTGCCCTAACTACCCCATCTAGTGTACTTTCTCATCTCTCAAACTCTTCCATACAATAGTACACATGACCAGACACTGATGCAAAGTCAAATACCCTGTTTGTTGTGCACAGTGTGCTGGTGTAATATGTGTATTACAGGTGCAAAACACATTTCAATATCCATAAGTATATATATATATATATATATTGATACATATTCTTTCTTAAGTCCTCACTATTGCAATGATACAGCATCAACATGTTTGATTTTAATATCTGGAACATAACCTTTTACACAGGAACTTATTGGTGCCTGACGTCTCTGCTCACTCTACCTTGTATCCGTGGAAACATATACATTCCTCAACTGTCTCACTTTTAAGCTCTGGGATGTCACAGACAACACCATGACTCTGTGGTTCACTACTAATGCTATCAATATAGACAAACAGGAGTTAAGGAGAGAAGATCCTTTAAAACATATTGATCTTATGATAAATGTGTTTCAGTTTAAAACATGATTGACAGAAAGGCAATCTGGCAGCATAGAGCCAACGGATGAGACTGTTAGAATCCTCTACCATGTCACTGATTAATACTGACCAATACAGTGAGACACCAGTCACTGAGCAGGTTAAAGGAAAACACCAACTGTCACATGGTTGGTTTACATTAACCATCTGACAGTAGGAACATAATCTAGTAACACAGTGTTAAAACTGTACATACCAGAGCGAACCAGGACGAGAAGCAGAACAGAGTAAGCTTTCACATTCATTTCTGTAGTCTATGAATTGGTTGAGCGTTTTTTTAATGTGGCATTCAGACGCGCGGGTTGGCTTCTGTTTTAATGTGAAGTTAGCCAAGCGGACGCAAAACAGAACACAGGACAGGAGCCCACAGCATCTCCTGCTGTGCTCCCCCAGGACTGGACATCAGTCCTACCTTTTAAAAACCATTATCTTTGTACAAATGGTTTGGAATCAAAACGTGACACAAATCAACACAATACAGAAAGAATTATTAGCATGTGAGTTGATTTACTTAGAGAGGGTGAATGAGCAGTACCTATCATTCATACAAAAATGTATATTTGAAGAAAATGTGCAAATAAAGCATTGAAGTATGCCTAAACATGCTCTCTGGGGTTGGCATTTGGAAAAATATACAGAAATATAGTTAGAAATATATACACATCGAAAAGTAGCTGTTTAACATACTCAGTGTGGACATTAGCAAGAGTTGCTTGCATAGTTCAGTGCATGCATTAGCAATATATCATGCAAAGAATTGCTGACATACATTTCGTAATGGCGGTTCTCTGTTCTCAGTGTACTTCAGTGCATTCAGAAGAATCAGAATCAGAATTCGACTCCCATCTGCTCGGTAGCATAAGACAAAAATGTGCACAAGCTGTGATGTGAGAGATAAAGACAAAAGGGGGAGGAGCCTGTTTGAACTCACCATATATATGATCTGTACATATACGGTGCTCTATAAAGACATTCCGTTAAATAGTCTTTATATATATATCTTGTTAAATATATGTGCAGAGAAATGAGCGGTGTGTTTGTGTAGCTTTCTACATCAACCCTGTGTTTGTCTTTTTACGGAATGTTTCAAGATGGCAGTCGGTGTGGTGGAGGTCCCCCCCTTAAGGCCCCGCTGTGCACCCGCAGTGACGGCCTCCAGCCCCCGGGGGCAGCGGTGGGGGGAGGAGGAGGGGGGCTGAGGGGCCATTAGAGGGCCACCATGTCACTGCTTAAGTCTTGCTACTGTAGCTGTTTTTGAGTCCCCGTTAGACTACGGCAGGTCAGAAAGTCTAATCTGGGATAAATAGAGGCTGCTTAAATGTGGCTAAACAATCACTACCGCCATGAGCGGATATATCGGTATCGTTGTCAACATTATCAACGGTCATAGTGTTGACTGGACTTAAAACTGTTATATCTTAGAGCTGTTCAATTGGCTTTGCAAGTTTTCTACTACTTTGAGCAACTGAAAATGATCCTCAGTGGTTAATTAATGTTAAAATCTTAATACAAATTGTACCTACGTCAAGAGTTCATAAAATACCTTACAAAGAAATGGGGGTTTCTTGGTTTCACAAAAATATTAAAGAGTGATTATCTGAGGCACTGTAGTTTGCTGTTCAGATGTGGCTCTCTGCTGATTATGCAAACTGTATGTTGTGAAATCGTTTGGAAATGTTTCCAGTGTATCAGTCGTCTTTCTCAGGTGCAAAGTTATATCATGTCTGTAATAGAGTCTGGTGACTGAGCAGTCCATATTTGATCCACAGCACTGTATGTGCTGTCATTACGTAATAGGGTTTTTTCTCTTACTCTGAACCGTTTCAGAATCTTGCTCGCTACTGCGTAAGTACTCGCTTCCACATCTGCCCGAGATGAACGATGACAGTATGCTACGGGGCCAGGTAAAAATGACATTACATGTGCAGTTCATACATTTATATAATACTATATAATAATCCATATGATTAATACAATTCTTCAAAAACAATGCAATCCATACAAAGTGCTTTGTTTAAATCCATTCCTATAGAATCATTTAATAAAGTGAACAGTGACGGACATGTCATTTGTGGCAGCGGCCAATCATAGACGATTTATGAGCCGGCGATGCTTCGATTGGTCCATTTCCCCCGAGGAGATCAGCGAAGTTGGTCGAGAAACATTCTAGCTGCACTGTAGAGTCACTGGGGTCCGCACCGGGCCTTTCACTTGGACTTGTGGGTGGTCCGCGTAGAGTTGATGGGGATCTTTCTAGAAGGCATGGTCTTTTTGTGAGGGTCTTTCCCATTGGCCTGCGTGGACGCGTCAGCTCCCGAAGTCTTGGACTTGGCGGAGGACAGAAGCGAGCGCTTGGCTGGGGTAGACGTCTTAGACGACTCCTTGTCTTTGACCGAGGCCGTGTTCTTCTGGGCCTCTGACGCCCCCTGCTGGGACCTCCTGCCGGCCCCGTCCCCTTCCCCGTCCCCGGCCAGGTCCCCACCCCCTTCCTCTGGGCTTCCCCTGGCCTCTCCTCCCCCCGCCTTGGCGGCGCTGGAGGTCTTCCCCTCCGTCGACCTGCGTGTCTCTTTCTGCCTTTTGAAGAAGGACAAGCCCTTGTCCTCCGTCTTGCTGTTCCTCCGGGGGGCCCTCGGCGGGGGCGGAGCCGCGTTAGCGGAGGGAACGCCCACGCTCGGCGATCGAAGGCTGGTCATGGACGAGCTGCTGCTGGAGCTCCGCCCTCCCGGCCTACCCTCCGCCCCTCGGCCCGACCTGCCGTCGGGCCGGCCAGCCGAGGCGCCGGCGTCCCCGCCCCGCGCCGCTCCTCCACTCGCCCTCGAGGAGGGCCCTCCCTGGCCCGCCCCTTTCTCTGGCGCTGCGCCGGGCCGCGAGGCCTCCCGGCTGGCGCTGCGTTCGGCTGCTCTCACCCTGCCGGGCGCTGAGCTCTTCTCCGCGCCCCCTCTGGGGGACGTCTTCCTTGGCGGGGGGGCGCTCCGGGAGCCCGGCGAACTGCCTCTCTTCTTCTGCTGTGCCGAGTCGGGGTGCAGCGTCTCCTGGGCGTGGCCCGTCCCCTTCTTCGCCGGCGTGGCTGTTTTCGAAGACGCGGCCTTGCCGGTTTTGGCGGGAGCGTCGCTTTTGTCCTTGGAGGCGGCGGCGGCCGTGGTCTTGGTGTGCGACCTCGAGGGCGAGTGGTCAGGCGTGGGAGAGCTGTGCTTCTTGGGGCTCCTCTCAGCCTCCTGAGTAGACTTCCCCGTGCTCCTCTTCGCCCCCCCGCTGTCTCCTCCTCCTCCTCCTCCAGTACCTCGCTGCTTGGAGATGGCACCATGCCCTGGACTGGCCTGCTCTGGGGCTGTGGTCACGTTATTGTTGTCCGTGGTCTGGCTGGCGGACCTGGGCTCAACCTGGCCCGCTGCCCTGGGTTGGGACTGCTCCTGGAGCCTCTTAGCACCCGCAGTACCTTCCAAAGCCACTAGGGTCTTACCTCCAGGAGGCCTGTCCAGCTTGCCCGAGCCACTGTAGCAGGAGGTCTTGTCATCAACCGCCTCGCCTATCCTCTCCAGGGTGGGCGAGGACGAGTGTGACTCCAGGGAGAAGCGGGAGGGCGAGTTGGAGCGCAGGTGGAGCTTGGACGACAGCGACCAGGAGGGCTTGGTGCCGTTCTCGCTCAGGGCCAGGGGGCTGGCCATGGACGAGCGCGACGAGAAGGTCTGTCGGGGAACGCTCCGCATGGCCGGGCGAGTGGAGAGGCCTCCTTATCAGAAGGGGGGGCGGGGGGGGGGGGGGGCAGAGAGACACAACTAAAAGAGCTGACACTGGGGCTGAGGACAATCACAAGTGTGCTCTCATGACAACCACGCCAGACCATAAGAGGATGCCGTCATCCCGCCAGCATCGAATTTGCTTCACCTGATCATAACACGCTTGCAAATGGGTCAGATGGCTGAGCGGTTAGGGAATCGGGCTATTAATCCGAAGGTTGCCGGTTCGATTCCCCACCGTGCAATATGACGTTGTGTCTTTGGGGAAGGCACTTCACCCTACTTGCCTAGGGGAGGAATGTCCCTGTACTCACTGTAAGTCGCTCTGGATAAGAGCGTCTGCTAAATGACTAAATGTGAACGCCTGCGTCACTCACCATCGTCTTCGCTGCGCTCTCCCGCGAACTCGGCCGACTCGGAGAGGGAAGCTAAGGACGTGCGTCTGGAGGATCCGGATGAGGCCTGGCTGGGCGGCCGGCTCCCCATCAGCCGGCTGATCCAGTGCTCACACAGAGACGAGCTGGTGGAACCTGCCGGGCAACACACACACGGACGCACGGGCTCTATCAAGTGGCTCGTTCTGGGAAATATACGGCAGTGTGGAGGCTGTGGATGCTTGGGTGCAGGCATTCTCGAGATGAAAATAGAGAGAGAGGGACAGAATGTGTGGTATTCATTCTGCAGTACGGCTGAACACTTAAAACTACCTGCCACAGAACTGTTCGCAGACCAGGATGGAATTGTGGCTCGCCTCTGATAAAACAGGATGTAGGCAGTCTGCTTGCACACTTCGTCATCTGCGATGGCTTGCACATCGCTGTCGTCGAAGCAGTACCACTGGCCATCAATGGAATTCTTACAGTAAGCTGAGGGACAATTAAACAACAACAATGAGATTTTTGAAGGCTTGTAATGGTGCGGTCAAGCAAAATATCAAACAGGATACAGGAAGCGGTCGACATTGTGGTGGAGTGTGTGTGTGTGTGTGTGACGTTGGTGAAAGCGTGTGTGCAGTGGGCTACCTGTGTAATGTCCTCCCTGCATGGTCCCGTGGTGGTTGCACACGGCGTACAGGTCATACAGGTAGTCCTCGGGGTCACGCCCCATCCCATAAGGTCGTCTCCAGGGCGACCAGTGTGAGGGCAGGCTCCAGCTGCTTTGGCTCCTCTTCACCATGTGGGGCGCCATGTCCATGCCCACCAGGGGGAAACGCACCATGTTCTGCATCTTCATCCTCCTGTCTCCATCCTGAAGGACACACACCCAACGCGTCGGCCATGTTGGTTACCATGACCGCAGAGATGATGGAATGTCACGTGGTTATCGTGGAGGGACGCCCAGATGAGATGAGAGGGGTTACCTTGGTTTTTTGGATTCGGGATTGTGGCCCTGTGTGTGTGTGTGTGTGTGTGTATATGGCCCTGTACGTGCATGTGTGTGTGTGTACCTGTCTGAAGCGTTTGAGGTGGAGGATGAGGATGTCTGGCAGCGTCCAGAGGCTCAGCTTGATGCTGCCTTGCTGCAGCTGCTTGCAGTGTGGACACCGCCAGGCGTCGTCCGGAGCCAGCTAGCACACAGAGACACAGAGAGTCTGGAGGCAGCTAGCACACACAGAGAGTCTGGAGGCAGCTAGCTAACACACAGAGACACAGAGAGTCTGGAGGCAGCTAGCTAACACACAGAGACACAGAGAGAGTCTGGAGGCAGCTAGCTAACACACAGAGAGAGTCTGGAGGCAGCTAGCTAACACACAGAGACACAGAGAGTCTGGAGGCAGCTAGCTAACACACAGAGACACAGAGAGAGTCTGGAGGCAGCTAGCTAACACACAGAGAGAGTCTGGAGGCAGCTAGCTAACACACAGAGACACAGAGAGTCTGGAGGCAGCTAGCTAACACACAGAGACACAGAGAGAGTCTGGAGGCAGCTCTGCCGGCTGTTTACCACAGCCACACCACACGCTTGAACTGACATCAGCACAGAGCCACACAGACACGAGCAGTACTCGCAAAACTGACATACACGTGCACAAACACACACACACATATTATGTAGTCAAAGACACACTCACACACAGATACATAATGTCCTCACACACAGACACACACATGCACAAACACACATATAGTCAGACACACACATACACATGATGTGCTTACACAGAGACGTACACACGCACAAAGACACTGGCACTTACGGTCAATCAAACATCCACGCAGACACACACTGACAGAAGACACACACACACACCTGTTCCTCTTTGGTGTAGAGCTGGAAACACTGTGCGATGGAGCAGGTCTGTGGCTGCAGGTGCTGATCCTTCATCTGACGCACGCTCTCCGAGTCCGGGATGTACTCCTCCTCGGTGCGTTTGAACAGGCTGCACACGCACAAAACACACGTTCCCAAGGTCACGCGGAGGTCAAACCGTCAGCTTCAAAGCAACTCAACTGGACCGGAAGAGGCCTTTGAAAGCTGGAAACGGTTTGCACCAACTGTCACCCCGCTGAACATTTGAGCGGGCTTCAGTTGTCAGTAGAGGAAACCGCGTCTGTCAAATGACATGCGGCGTTCGCTGGCGTCGGCCATCTTTCACTCACTAGTCTTTAGTCTCCTTGTCCCATTCCACCACGATCTTCACATGAGGCGGGCCTCCAGGGCCACAAGACTTGTATGCTCTGCCGAAAAAAGATCGGATCAACAGGAAATCAAAGAGAAAATCACAGAGCTTGCCTGTGCAAGGAAACCTTAATATGACCCAAAGCCCACTAAGATCTGAACAACCATCGTAAAAGGTTAAGCGCAGTCATAATAAGTCATCCCATCTATCATTTCCACAGGGATTTTAGATGTTATGGGTGAGGCACCACTGCTCTCTGGTGGTGGCATATGGTATTACCTTTCCACTGAGGGGTGACACAAGGGCTGCTCCTCTTGGGGCAACAGATAGGTGATTCCAACCACACCTACTACACGTAAACTGAATGGGCCAACCTGTAAAGGCAAGTGAGATACTTATGAGTTACTGATTCAGCAGAGAGCCTGCCAAAAGTAATCTTAAGTGCCTACCATTCGTGAAATCTCTGAGAATATTTCAATTCCTTTCAAATAGACGATGCCATAGATCCTTCGTTCATCCCCACGGGGATATTGTGAATCTTAATTGTGTGCAATTCAAACATAATGCAATTTATAATATAAAATAAAGTTTCTCAAATGTGTTACCTGAACATGCACCCCCGGACGCAAAAGATGTCTCATCTTCTCCAGAATCTCCTTCTGGAGAACATCCCAGGTCACTGTGCGCTCCAAGTACAGCACAAACGGATTTCCAAACCTGGGAAAGACCATGCATTTAAAAAACAAATTAGAATTTTTTCTTGCAATGCTTCCTCGCGTGATACTTTATAAAAAATGAGACCCACAAGATGGTGGCTTGTTCAATGTTATGCTCCACTTTTGGTTTACATTTAGTCATTTAGCAGACGCTCTACTTACAGTAAGTACAGGGACATTCCCCCTGAGGCAAGTAGGGTGAAGTGCCTTGCCCAAGTACATAACGTCACTGGGCACGACCGGGAATCGAACTAACAACTTTCTGATTAATAGCCCGACTCCCTAACCGCTCAGCCATCTGAACCCACCGGTTTGTGTGCGGAATGTGCCAAATAGTTTGTGTACCTGCGGCCTTGCTGTCCGGCACAGGCCCTGTTGCACACCAGGAGAACGATCTTGTCAGCCTGCCCGCTGTTCTTATTAGGACTCTGAGGCGGCGTCACAGCCTCCTGTATTTGTGTGGACATCCTGTTATTGTCGGTGCCATACTTCAGGTTGTTCTGGTTCAGATTCACATGTGGACTTCCTACAACGCCTAGCAACAACAAAAAAACAAGACATTAAGATACGTTGAATACAACTGAGTTGTATTTGTTACGATACATTATACAGCAGTACACAATGGACACAATAGAGTTTAAGCTGTCTGACTAACAAAATCATCTTGGGGAGAATTTGGTTAATCACATCAACATTAATACAGTTTGGGGGGGTTTTGAGCTGCCAAAATCGACTTTCTGATGGATGAGTATGTCAAGGAGCTAAAGTGAAGGAAGGGGGAGTTGATAGAAGCCTTACCTCTCTGTGAACGGATCTGCTCAGGTCTGAACAGCTCAGGTGTTTCAAAGGCAAAGATGGAGTCGCTCTCCTGAATGATCTCAAGGTCGTCCTCATCGTCGCAGAAGGAGCGATGAAAGCCGTCAAAGTACATTTCAGTAAGGACAATCTGCAGACAGAACCGGAATGATAAGCAAAAGTTGAAGCAATCTGAGATCCGAAGCTCGTTAATAAACCAGGACTTCTGATGCGGGTTATCATATTCAAAACATACCCTGAATATCATTGTCTCACAGACACAATATAGGTAAGACTTACAAGTTGATACACTTAGAATTCAAGTGCGGAGGAGAGTGGATCGTACGAAGCATAAAAAACAGCCAGTGAACATCACAAGGCTGAAGGTTGCTACCAGGACACTGGCGCAAACACAAACGGTGGATTGTTTAAGATTCAGACAATAGATTTTTCAGTGACAGAAACCTTCAGCGAAGCACCAGGAAGACAAAACCTGACAGTGCTGAAACCGGTTGACAGTAATGAGTCGGGCGATGCTTTTCAGTGTCTATTTGGTTGGAACATTTTGACACAAAAAAAAAAGAAAGAAAAAAAAAACGTATTTTTGTAAAACATTTGCAGGTACCCATGGCACGGTATTGGAGAGTGACCTTCTGTGTGCTGGTAAGGTACCTGTTCGGTAGGAATTTTGGTCTCCTGGGCCACAGCTTTCCTCAGTCTGGATACGGTGCTGGTTAAAGGCACTGCCACTCCCACCCTCATGCAGTGGGAGCACTTTCCCTGATAGACCACCGTCACGTACAGCGGCCTTCAACACAGACGAGAGTTGAAAAGAAAAATCACTCTTACGTAACTACTATCTCACCGTGGCTCTCGAAACCTCAAAACCAGCACCTGCCAGGCTGTTTTAGCGAGCCGCTACGTGACATATCACGGTCTCCTCTCCAGCCTCTCACAGTATTGAGACAGTCGAGGTCAAAATCGAAGAAACCAGATATTGTACAAAACTCACGGTGGAGCGATACCTATGAATGTACGCTGGGATACTGTCCGACCGGAGACTGAGATGAAGTGTTGTCTTACCGAGTGTGTGGTACCGGGATGGGCAGTGAGATACAGAGGAAGGGGTCAAAGGTGTTGCTTTGTTTCTGGCAGTGTGGGCACGTCAGAGAAGACCTGCGACAGAAAACAGGAAAGAACGCTGTGAAAATTCCCTGGTGACGTTCCGACATTCCAACATTCCACACCAGATGTCAAAGCTGTAATGATTTACAGTCCATTTCGCAATCCAGCCATGACATATATCTTTCTGCAATCAATATTTATACATCAATCACGGGGGGTGTTTGAGGGAGAGTTTCACCTGTATTGAGCCTGGAACAGCTCCTGGACGAAGGAGCCTGGTGCTGGCATTGGAGATCCTTCAGGGACAGCCTCATCTTCTATTGTAGGCTACACAGACATGGAGCAGACAACAGCTGTCATACATACCCAGACAATACACAGCCACACGGTTAACAAAGTGTTCATGGGACATAGTCCAGACGTTACTGTAAGACTTCTGACGGCACAGGAAGTATATTTCAGTTCTGGGCCCTGGGGACCACTGGAGGTTCAGTTTCAGTCCCGTCCCAGGTTTTGAGGGGTTAAGTTGATTCCCAGGTTTGACTGGGGCTAAGATGGATGAACAAAAACCAAACATCCCTAATCTAACAAGCACTACTCGCAGTGTTATTACACACTGACACACAGCACTCTGGAGAAAGGCGCTGATTATAAGCCCAGAGCAAATCTACAGTCGCAACTGTAGATTTGCAGATCAACTGTAGATCAACTGTAGATCAACTGTTGCTACATCCATACGGCCACATGATCCCAGTGTGGTCCCAGTGCTGGGGCAGTGAAGGCTAAAGGCTCGTCTCTGAGGACACGTACCTTCCTGGGGGGCCTGCTGCAGGGGTGGACGATGTTGTTGAGGTCCTCATGAACGCGATCCAGCAGCCACAGCAGGAACTCCTGGGCGTCGTGCTGGGCGTTGCCACGGAACTGCAGGGCGCTCTTCGACACCACGTTCTGAAAGACAACCGACGCAGTATAGGATCGTGAGGGCTGTGACTGATGTGGGTTTAATAAAGTTTGACAAGAATTTTGATTTTTACGTTCGCGTTTTTTTGGGTGGGGGGGAATATGAGATTTTGTGTGTGCTGTTAAAATATTTTATATTTTATACCCCCCAAAAATCATTTTGTCCTATTTTGGTTCACAAATGTATTGTAAATAAGCTCTACATTAAACAGTAGAATTATGTTAACATCACTTTCCAATATGTAATTTGTATTTGCTGTTGGTGGAAAAATCTGAAAAATCCTTTTTCTATGGCAACAAAATACTGAGCGTTGACCGTTTTATTGACATTATTTTTCCACTGTGAGACTGTGAGACTTGTACCCAGTCATGTGAGAGACCTCCGGTTCCAGTTTCCATGAACATGCTGTACCTTCTAACTTTAGCAAGAGTCATCTGCATCCAAATAACAACACATTGTACTACTCAGAGCCCTTCCTGCCAGACAACCTCTAGTCACGGCCTATCGAATGTCACACAAGGTCAACCATGCAACCAGGAGACAGAGCCGCCCTGAGTCTCACAGCTGGCCCCCAAGGACCAGCCTCATCCTTCTCAAACCATTAGCAAGGCAGTCCAGCTTGATGCAATGAAAAAGCAAGCACTCCACTCAAGATCTCGTAAGCATGCGGACTTCGTAGCAGATCCAGGAAATGGATTAAGGCTGGCGAGGATTGTTTACTCCATTTGAAAAAAAGTACACAGAAAACCGTAAACGGAACAAAGCAAGGATAAAGTGCATTTGAGTTGAGTAATGATCCTTTTAGGGGATGCTTGCTGTTTTATTCCTCAACGTCTGTATTATTTGCCTTGCATTTGAGTCGTTGATCAGTAAAGAAGGTTCTGAAGTTCGAGCCAGATTGATGTGGAGGACAGTAAGCCTAGCTTCTCTACAGCTCTATATTCAATCGAGTATGGCTGATTATGTCCAAACCATCCATTGTGCACCCACATTTACACTAATGGATTTGAGTGTGGGTTTAAAAATAACTTCATGGGCACATCTTCTGATAGTATGTAGGATATCATATCAGACAAGATTAATATGGAGGAGTGACCATACTCCATGTGGTGCTTCATTCCATAAAGGAGCTTAGAATATATCCAAGGCTTCTTACTGTAGAGTGGTAATCTATATCCAATAAAACAGTGTGTACCTCTGGCTGGCAACCAAGGAAGAATAAATAGCTGGAAATAGAAACGGTGTCAGGAATGAGAGGTGTGTGCGTGCGTGCGTGCGTGTGTGTGTGTGCGTGGGTTGTCTTGTTCAATTCAATTCACCCCCGATATTTACTTCAAAGCCCTAAAACATGACACATAGTTTCCATTAAAAAAACTGTTTTTAAACTGTTCTTGTACCATGAAAGAGAAGTCCAAATCTGAATGTTTTGTGACTTTGAGTGACAGACGTCAGATGTCATTTCATCTTATGGAGGGAAACAAGAAAATCTGATTTGACTAACTGGGGTAAACAAGTTTGTAGCATCCTGTGCCACACCTTATACCGCATGGGACCACATGTCAATACACAAACAAGCACACATACACTCAAGCACAAACAAACTGCTCAGTTAGCCAATGGTCAGCAGTGTGTGTAGGCTTTATTTAAGCCTAGTTCAAACACATTGTGTTATTGGTTAGTTGATTCACCAAAGTTAATCTCCCTCTGGCTTTCCTTACAATTGCAATGGCCTGTAAAACCTTATCACAAAATAAACAAAAAACCTTCCTACAAGTAATCATAGGCTTAATAAGACCTAGACAATTGTTCAATATAATGAATGTACATGGAAGGGAAGACTACAGATGTACAGCTGCCATATCTCATATCTTAACCACATCTGACTGCCTTACTAACTGATTTGACAAAATAATGTGATGAGATTATTGAAAGTGACATCTGACATTAATATATTACAATGCCAAGAGTGTGGTTATGACTGGCTACCTAATATGCGTCTGTGCTTAGGAAAGCATGCACTGTCTTCAGAGTGAATGTAATATTTGGTATTGCACATGGTAGGCCCTGCCTGCTATTAGTTACTGTCTAGTGTGTTACCTGTTTAATTTGTTTTTGTTTTGTTTTTCCCAACATACTACATGTGTCATGTAAAATGGGACTGCCTTGTTAACCAATATTTTATATTGGTAGCTTGTGTATTTTGCAACTTCAGCGAGTTGTGCTCGTTTCATGAACTTGCATTTGGATTTTTGCTGAACAAAGAAAAAAGGTTAAAGCTGTCATTTGCAGGCTGAATGGGCTCACACTCCATTTACTTTGCAAATATTATTTTCTCAAACGCAGCCTTCTTGTCTGGGCACAGACATGCAAAATAACTACACACTAGCATCCAAAGATTAATTGTAACTGTCACCGAACAGGGGTAGGCCTACTGAGGCTACCGTGTAAGTTATAGGTCTTCCTCGTGTTATACGTGCAAGCGTGCATCCTTTGATGAGTTGTATAATTCGCGTGATTAAATTCCTAATCCAATTTCAGTCACACAATAGAGAACACTATGAATGGAAAAGATTTACAATAGGCTAGCCCCTTGATATAGCATAGCCTACCTTGAATTCCCGACTGTGTTGTGGGGTGTACTCAAAGGTCCACAGCGCTCTCACCAGGCCCGAAAGTTGTTCAGTGACTTCACCTGTATCCTGCGGTGGCTTCTTTTGCAACAACAAACCATTCGACTTAGCTTTGTCGTCTACTTCTTCTCCGCGAAACTGTTCTAAGGCTAGATATTCGGCAAAGAGCTCGGTATTGCTCAAGCATTGTAAAATAGCGTTCATGAAGCAAGTGTTGCCATGGTTCTTGAGTCCTGCAACTCCGGGGACCTTGTCCCCAAAGAGAAATCCGCCGCAGTCGCTATCGTCAGAGGGGACCGAACCCCCTGTTGTGGTCTGGATGAAAGTTGCGTCGTCCTTCTCATCGTCGGCGGCGTGCTCCTCGTTACCGAAGTGGGACAAAGTGGAAAGAGTCCGGAGAACTCGGTTCATAAAGCTCCCCACGGAGCGCACCGAGCTCCTCCGGAAAAGCTTTTTGCTGAAGGATTTCTTCTCTTTTGTGGCAGCTTTCGACATGGTTGAAATCGTGCTGGTTTTCCCAATATGTGGCCTAGATTCCAGAAAATATAGCCTAATATCTTGTCAATTGCTTCATCAGCCAACCAGCAGTGTATGGATGGTCCTAATGTGACACGTGCAAAAAAATAAAAGCTTCAGTATTAATCGCAATTATTAATAGGCTATGTATGCTACAGCACATACAATTAAATTAAACAGCAAACATGCCTAACACGTCGGTTGCATAAACACGCTCTGTAAAGAGTCACTGCCATGCCACTTCACACCAAAACAGCAAGGTTTGTCCCTCACCAGCAAATGTTCATATTAAGATATCACCTCATTGGAATGGCATTCTGTTGTCACCTCTGGGATCCAAAAACAATGCGCTCTCTTCGGAAACGTCAGTGGGTCATGATGCTCAGGCATCCAAAGCAATAAATCACCCCATAAATTGGGACCACAGTGTACGAAGCGGTGGTCCTCATGTTTTATTGAACAAACCGCAGCTCCACCCGGACATTCCTAATTTCACGTCTTCAAACGATATGTTCACCCTCAATAGTAAACAAAACTCATGTCTGGCTGATGTTAAGATCCGTTGATGTCCTCCCTAAATCGCCTCTATCGTAGACGCGCTTGTAGAAGCTCTGCCCAAATGTGCAGCCCCCATAAAGCCCGAAGGGAAGCGACGTCCACTAGTCCCTCCATTTGGGGTAGAACTATCCGTTGTATAAGAGCAGTGAAATGTACATGTTTCGGTTCTCCGTTCGTGAAGTTGGGAGTGGTGTCTCATCCTATTATGACTTGTTTTCCTCCTCGTTGAGATTCATCGCAAGGCCGCTTCTCCCTGTCTCCATCATCTGTAGTCACCGATACTGCAGGCAGGCAGGGCGGTGACGGCTGACGTCACGGCCAAACACTGGTCCATGTTGGAAGAGCAGGTACAGCGGCATGTGATGCTGGCGAATTCACCATCGCTATTGCTCATATTAATGAATGACTAACAGTAGGCTACAGTCAAGTGTTGCCGACCGATACTTTCGCAACACGTAATCCCGTACGCATTAATGTAATAGGACTAATCGTATTTAGGCTACTTATGTATCAGGCTACAATTGTTTTAGCATGTTAATGGAAAGGGTGAATATTGACAATACTTTTCGACCGTGCGTTGCGTAATATATTAAGTTATTGAACGCTTCTTCAACACAACCCATCACGCTTTTACAGCTTTACATGTACACAATAGAGCATTTGTTTAGACACAATTAAATAACTGTGGGAACACCATGCTCGAATGATTAGACAGGATTTTTAATTGACTTAATTATCAAAGTTTAGAACAAAGAGGACAGACAGTTATTAAATTAGGACAGATTCCAGTAAATAAATATCAACAAAAGACATCTTCGGACCTTGATTTGTCTCGATGTAAGTGTAAATAAACCATAGAAAATCATACAAAAGACAACATGGTAGCTACTGGTAGCTATTGGTAACATCATGTTATGGTGCTGAAGCATCTAGTCTATATTTGAATAATAAAAGGTTGCAGAACTGTTGCATGGTGTCATCTCCACGTGAGATTCCAGCTGTCTGTCTGCTGCTTCTAGAAAAGGAGAGAGAATCAAAGCTTACAATTGAGCTTAAAACCGGTTAACTTCTTTTTACAAAAAACAAATACATATTTCTGATCAACAATGCCTGAGACTAGCTCGTGTATTTCATGACGTACCACACAAGTTATAGATGACCCATCATCTGGGAAGCTAGATTTGCCAGGTCTGGCTCGGACTCCCTACCTGATAAACCCTTCCCAAGTAGCAACGTCGCTCGCTCCCCCCTGGCTAGTTGTCCAGGCCCCTGAGGGCGGCGATGGTGGAGGCCAGTCTGCGCGGCAGGAGCTTGGCTGTCTGCCTGTAGTCCTCAGGTTTGGCCCTCAGCAGGGAGACGATCTGCTGCAGGGTGCGAGAGGGCTGGAGGCCCAGGGCGTCCATTACGTTGCTCAGGTAGTCTGTGGGAGACAGGGAGGCGGTTCATAGTGCGTTTTCGATCTTCAATTGAAATGATTGTTTTATCATACTGAAGTTGTTTTCCTATTTTTTTTTTTTATACATCAAACTACAGGCCCAAAATTGGCTTTGTGATTAATATACTCTGTGATTGTTTATACAGGACAGTGGCAGTGAGGTAGGGTAGGGTGGGGAGACAGTACCAATGTCTGTGGCCAGCTGCTTGGTGGAGTGGGCGGTGAGCTCTGGGATGAGCAGGATGGCGTCGCAGTATGTCTGCATGGTTGCCCTGGCGATGGAACCCAGCCAGTAGTCGGCCGTGTTGTCCAACTCCGGAAGGTCATCACCTGAGAGACACAACAAACACGTCAAACGACCACGCACGCAGGAAACATAAGCCAGACTGACGGGGGGTGGAGTATGGAGAGAGAGAGAGACAGAGAGAGAGAGAGAGAGAGACAGAGAGAGAGACAGAGAGAGAGACAGACACAGAGAGACAGAGAGAGAAAGAGAGAAAAAGAGAGAGAGACCGAGAGAGAGAGAGAGAGAGAGAGAGAGAGAGAGAGACAGAGAGAGTGTGGGGGAGAGGTACGATAGGTGGATTTGAAGTTACGGATGTGAGAGAGTAGGTAGGCATGTATGGAGGAAGAGTTTTAGAGCCGGATGGTGAAAGGTGACAGAGGTCATGACAGAGGTGACAGAACGGAACAATCTTCCGGACACAGATACGAGGAGAAGAGGACCCACCTGACGTGTTCTCTGTGAAGAAACCCCAAAGGGACAGAGGGAGGAGGGGAGGACAGAGAGAGGGTGGAAGTGAGCCCGTCACCTTGCTCGGGAGGGAAGGGCAGTTTTCCTGCGTGTAAGGCCAGTTCCAGCGCAGGGTCCTCTTGCGTCACAAAGGGCTCCAGGTGGAGAGGCAGAGACATGATGTACTGTCCAATCTGGAAAGCAGACACACAGTTACACCTCCCCTGTCTGGTGCCCTTCATGTTCACTCTGCTCATGGTGTCAGAGTCAACTATGACTATCTACACAACACTGACCTTTAACTTCACACCGATACTAAACCCCACATAAGTTTGCTCAATATGTTTATACAAAAATGTATGATGGTTTATTTACATTTAGTCATTTAGCAGACTCTTATCCAGAGAGACTTAAAGTTAGTACAGGGACATTCCCCTGAGGCAAGTAGGGTGAAGTGTCTTGCCCAAGGATACAACGTCATTTTGCACAGCCGGGTATCGAACCGGCAACCTTCTAATAACTAGCCCGATTCCCTAACCGCTCAGCCACCTGAAGCCCCTTGAAATTATGATATATTTGTTCAATTTGATCGTAATTTCTATCACAATCACTTTCAAGCTTGGTCTGCAGTCTTTCAAGCTTGGTCTGTAGTACTGTGTTCCTGTAGTGAGTTAGTCTTACATTGGTGATGTATTCTTGAGGGGACAAGCTGAAGGTAGGGAGATCCTCGGCGTAGCTTTCACCAAAGCCTCCTGCTTCTCGACTCTGGAGGCACAGAGAGGAGGGGAAGACTCACACAGTCTGAAAAACGCCCACACTCAACACATACGCTTTCTCTCAAAACACCCACTCAACACACACACTCCTCCACAAACTGACCCTCACCTCCATTGTGGAGACGAGGCAGAGCTGGTGTTTGATCTGCAGGAAGACCGAGTCGAACGCCAGCTGGTTGGCCTGTTGGTTGAGTCTGGTCAGAGCCGTGCGCGGCTCCGCCAGCAGACTGGAGTTCCCCGTGCCCTTCTCCTGCAAACCGACAAGAGGGATCGATCACACGCGGAGCTACCAGCCACGGTCCGTGACCTCTCACCCCACCTCCACCGTGTCTCCTGGCCCCCTCACCTTGAGGGAGTAGAGAACCTCCATCAGGCTGTTGTACTCCACCATGTTGCTCCTCTGGAGGTAGTTGTACTCCTGCCAGGGGTTCCGGGCGGAGCTCTTCCTCTCGGTGGTGCTCGCCTCCTGGATGCCCGCCAGGCTGCGCGGGCTGTACGACTCCGACAGGTACTTACCCGCCGTGCCCAGGATCCTGCAGGGGTGAAGGGAGGAAGGGGAGGGGACGGATGGAGGGTTGGAAAATGTTTGTTATCCTAGTGTAGGAACTGGGAATTACTTTACTTGTCATTACATCATCATTTACTTATCATTTTTAATGATATTTACTTAGGTAGGTGTCTCAATGATATCTCGATAGACAGATGTCCGTGTTATCTACATAGCACTGCATCTTGTCACGTACACTTTAGTGCTAATGAGTAGTGAGGCTACTAAGCCAGTGTTGTACACCCCACTCTGACAGAACGCGTGTCTCACTTGTTTGACAGCTGCTGTTCAAAGGCTCCACACTGTCGCAGTAGCTCTCCACAAGTGGCAATGATCCTGCAAACGCGATAGCCAAGAAGCATAAGCAAAACAGCCTGCGTATCAAATGACTTTTCTACACTAAATAATATTGCAATGTACATGTATAGACGCTCATATTTTGCTAGAAATATACTAAATTAATTTGCTGAAATTGACAATTGATAATTGTTGAGTTCTCCTGGGCATTAGGGTAGACATCCCACTCACCTGACGGAGTTCTGGAAGGTGGTCCAGTCCTCCTGGAACGCCGCTGAGCTAGGCGTGTCTTCCAGCCTGCACTTCCTCCTGACAGACTGCAGAGTCGTGGAGAAGTCCGACACGTACCTGCAGACGTACACAACAACATCTCTCAGAACAACTTCGGTCCCTAGTAGACAACCTGTCATAAGCGTCGTCAAACCATGAGATTTACTGGATGTGATTGTTTGGTGGATAAAGGCCTCGGGGATCAGAAACAGAATGTTTGTGGCGTGCGCGCGCGGGAGTGTGTGTTTACGTACTTGGTGAAGAGAGCTTTGAGGGCCTTCAGGAGGCCACAGACAGCAAGGCCATCGGTCAGTTTCACGCAGCGGTCCACAGCAGCACTGGCCAGACCAAACAGCTTCCCCACAGAGTGACTCAACTCCTCCACACAGTCTATGACCTCACCTCGCTCCTGCATGGAGAGATATGGGGAGTGGGGGGGAAGCCACGGTTACATGTTCATCTTATCCCATCAGATTCGTTTATCTGACCAATCATGAAAAGGTGTGGGTGGGATGTGTGTGTTGGAAAGAAAGATGGTGAAATGTGTGTGTGTTAGAGAGGGGGCGAGAGGGCGTATGTGTGTGTGTGTGTTAGAGAGGGTGAGAGGGCGTATGTGTGTGTGTGTGTGTGTGTGTGTCGGTGTTAGAAAGGGTGAGAGGGCGTATGTGTGTGTGTGTGTTAGAGTGGGTGAGAGGGCGTATGTGTGTGTGTGTGTGTTAGAGAGGGTGAGAAGGCGTATGTGTGTGTGTGTGTGTTAGAGAGGGCGTATATGTGTGTGTGTGAGTGAGTGAGTGAGTGTGTGTGAGTGTGTGTGTGTGTGTGTGTGTGTGTTAGAGAGGGTGAGAGGGCGTACATGTGTGTGTGTGAGTGAGTGAGTGAGTGAGTGAGTGAGTGAGTGAGTGTGTGTGTGTGTGTGTGTGTGTGTGTGTTAGAGAGGGTGAGAGGGCATACATGTGTGTGTGTGAGTGAGTGAGTGAGTGAGTGAGTGAGTGTGTGTGTGTTTGTGTGTTTGTGTGTGTGTGTGTGTGTGTGTGTGACTCACCAAAGGCACAGCGCTGATCTGGATGAGGAGGTGGGACTCCTCCAGGTCTCCGTACTGGAGCTGGTAGGGCTTGTAGGGGTCGTACAGAGCACACACCAGCTCATTCACCTTCAGCAGGTTGTTCTCACCTACAGACAACAAGCATATTATTACTGGATGATGTCATCTTCACATTAACTCATCAGAATTTAAGATGATGTCAGTATGGTATTAATATATAAATGGTTATAATCAAATAATCATAAGTTAAGAAGTTAATGTGTTGTGATGATGTGGGAAATGTATGGAGAAAACAATATCACTATGTTAGTATGGTTTGAAGCCAAGGTTACATTGACATTAAGTCATTTAGCAGACGCTCTTATCCAGAGTGACTTACAGTAAGTACAGGGACATTCTCCCCCCGAGGCAAGTAGGATGAAGTGCCTTGCCCAAGGACACAACGCCATTTTCGCACAGCCGGTAATCGAACCGGCAACCTTCTGATTCCCAGCCCGATTCCCTAACCACTCAGCCACCTGACCCACTCAAGGTATGTATGAACACAAGGTGTTGTGAAGAAGTGCACAGGGTGTGAATCGAACCCAGGTGAGGCAGCATGGCGGTCTCCAGGCTCCTCCCGAAGGCGGTGGCGGTGTGGTGCAGCTCCAGCAGGCAGTCCAGCCGCTGCTCCGGAGGGGTGTGCTCCAGGACCGAGCTGAGGCACGCGGGCACGGCGGGCACCATGGCCCCCAGGGTCTGGATCAGCAGCACCGTCACCACCTCGTACGGGTTCCTGAACACCTGGGGAGGGGCGCCAGGCACCCTGCTGTTACTACCTGTGTGTGTGTGTGTGTGTGTGTGTGTGTGTGTGTGGTGATGTGTTACAGAGACAGAGCCCGTCTGTGTGTCTCTGTGTGTGTGTGTGTGTGTGTGTGTGTGTACTGAGTGTGTGTGCATGTAACTGTGTGGATGTGTAGCTGTATGTGTGAGCGTGTAATTGTTTGTAGGAGTGCGTGTGTAATAGTGTGTGTTTATGTAATTGTGTGTGTGGGTGTCCGTACAATACTGGTGTGAGGGAGTGTGTACTTGTAATCGGTGTGTGTATGTGTATGTGTATGTGTGTGTGTGTGTGTGTTAGGATCAGTACCTGGCTGCTCCACTGCAGCTGGGAGTGCCAGGTGGAGAGGAGGGTGTCGTAGAACTCTGCCAGTTGCTGGTTCAGACTCAGCTCACTCTGAGAGAGGTCCTGCCATACATTCAGCAGCTGTCCCTGAAACACACGCGCGCGCGCGCATTGGCCATAACGTGTATTGATAGACTGAAAAATATAGGCGTCAGCAAGGAGTAATGATTACACCATTACGACTAAACAAGTCGATGCAAGCGGACATCTGATCCAGCCGATAAGACTGGCCGAGCCACGGGAGAGGATATCTTACCTTGTGGCACTTGTAGTAGTAGGCAAGGAGCTGGGGCATTCGATCTATCTCTGTGAAGACTTTCACAAACAGCTTGGCTTGCTCTGCAGAATCCAATGACAGCAGAGAGAAAGAGAGAAACAAACACATTTACATTTAGTCATTTAGCAGACGCTCTTATCCAGAGTGACTTACAGTAAGTACAGGGACATTCCTCCTGAGGCAAGTAGGGTGAAGTGCCTTGCCCAAGGACACAACGTCATTTGGCAACTTTCTGATTTATAGCCCGATTCCGTAACCGCTCAACCATCTGACACACGGTACCAACTCGAGGGTCAACTGAAACCACTACTGAGACTGTGCTCTCTAGCGTTTTATATCTTTACAATGCATCGTCAAACGTATACAACGAAACAAAAAACGGCAAAATGACCTTACCCATGGACATGGAGTTGAAGGTGGCTACGATCTGGGGGCTAGCTAGAGCCTCCAGCCTGTTCTTCAGGGCTTCCAGGTGGACACACTTCTCAGAGTAGTCTGGTGTGTCCACCAGCATGGCCAGACTGTTCTGCATGCTGGTGAGCTTGGAGGAGATCACTGCAAAGTCCTGGAGGGATTGGGGGCATCGCCGGAGATTTAGGTTTACAAGAGAAGCGAATGCGAGGACAGACAACGGCAGATCTTACAGCCATCGCTGGGGATCCATAGATCCAGAAGTGAAATAGGACTACAGAGACAGCGTCTGTCTGCGTGTCTCTCTGGATTTTGTTATAATAGTAGTAAACTTTTAGGTTGTTTTCATGAGCCTTTCTAAGTACACTTAAGCATCATGCAGAGAATCCCGTTCTGGGTTACTGTACAGGGACGTTGAAGGTGCTAGTGGCAGTTTGTTTAATACCTGTGTCTTGAAGGTGTCCTCGATATCCGCACTGAGCGTGCTCCATTTGTCAGCTTCCTGCAAGGCATCTGCAGCCAGATGCATGCGAGACTTAACCTGGTCCAGCTCCACTAGAACCTACAATACGTAGTCACAAAGTGTAGCAATTAAAACACTCAGATGGTGAGAATGAAAGCCATGGCTCTTTAGACCTTATCCGCAGTTAATAACTGTGCTGTTGTTTCCTGTCTTTGGATCGATGTCATCATTCTACCGTCAATATGTAGCGTTGGAAATGTTTCTCGACAATTCTAATGTGTGGACTTTTGTATGGCCACTAGATTTGCTTTCTTATATACCAAGGGCGTATGCCATACCTGCATGGACTGGACAGTGTCCTGTTCAAATTTCCTGATGTCCTCCTTGACGAGGACCATCTGCTCCTTGAGGAATGATGCCTCCTGCTTCAACGCTTCCACATCGCGCAGAACTCTGGGCATGTTTTGGAGGGCCTGGTTACTGCTCTCTGAACCATGAAAATATATATTTTTATCAATCAAATCCGTCGTGATGTCTTTTTTTTATATTATTCTAAAATTACGTAAATATTAGGTTTGTGGATCGACTTGTTTTCGAGGGACACATTAGGCACCATTAGAATTTGCAGGAAATATATCCGGTATTCAGAGTAGAGATGCAACTTACCCTCTATGGCATTATTGACTTCTTGGATGAACAGCTGCAGTTTCATTACAAGTGTAGCCGCGTGCGCGTCCGCCTTCCCAGGCGAATCTTTTTGGACCACATTGAATGCTCCGTTCACCCAGTCCTTCACGTCAAAATCATCGTCAAGGAATTTGGAGAAATCCATGTTGAACTTGCTGCTTCTTACTCAACTCACAGTTGCAGTTAACATATGGACATCTGTAGATGCATTAGGAGATTGGCTTGACAGTTGGTCTACATATCAATTATCTGGCGTGAAAACTATCTAGAAGTATATTACTACACCAGCAAAGAATACTCACCATTACACTAATAATTCAGAACAAGGGTGGCAGGGAGTTGCTGTGAAAGCAGCAAAGCTAGCAAGCTAGCTCGCTGGTAGCTAACTTCTGCCCAGTACAGGTTTAGAAACAAATAGAAAATACACCGCCCAGGAAAATGAAATGATCATTACAACTAAATAAAGTTCCAGCAATGCAACTGCTTCCTCCAGAGTTAAATTGATATTATTTCAAGGTGTAAGAGAATCAGATTACCATCATCTGTTTACACACTGACAGCAAGTTCCGGTTTGTACTGTCAGTTTACCATCCCCCGGAAACACAATGTCAAATACTTCCTACGACATCATGAAAAACCAGTTCTTCAGGACCAAAAAAAAGATATCAGAGAAACAAGGGTAGGAGGCGTAGTTAGTTGTATTGTAATTATTTCATATTGTGCATGAACTTGGATTGTCCGCCCTCATGAAATTTGTGGGACACTTTAACTTGTCTTTTCGAGCTGTAATAAAAATAGCAAGGTAGCCTCGCTTTGTGTCCAAAAATGTTACTACAATAATAAGTTGCAACATGAACCAACAGAACATTTTAAATGTGCATATCCGGATAAATTGTTATCCATGAAAAGCTAATAACACCACAATGAAACGTATGACATATTTGCATTACGTTCTAGTTATTTTATGTCAGTCGATCAGTCAATGCCTCTAAATTAGTTATAAAGTCTTCACGTGAACAAGAAACAGACGTTCACTAAGGTTCAGAAATAATTCATTTATTTGACATTGTACATTCAAACGAAAATAAAAAATATTAATATATATATTTATATTTTTCATATTGAGCTAGTAAGCAAGGTACAGATTAAAACAGCACAAAACTTTCCTGTGGCAAATATTTACATGGCGTGCTTTGAATACTATACAGTGTTTCCATAGCTGCACAGGTTCATGTGGATGTGTGTTTTCTTCACTCAGTTGAGGCACAAAGACAACAATATATGTGAGGTCAGAGTATTGGACCAAGTGCTTTAGGGAAAGCCATCATCACGAGGACAAAGAATCTTAAATCCAAACCACAAGAGGACAAAGCAAGCTTATAAGTGTGGGATCTGTTCAAATACAACACAAAAGAATGAAAAGGAGAGGAACTTATCATTCACTATTTCAAATGACCACAATCATGCAAAATCCTACACGTGTCAACTATTTGGTGCAGAAAATTTTCAAACAAAATCCAAAACAGCTAATGGTTGACAATCTCAATTCCTTGATGCATTCGAGAAGAAAAAAAAAATATATTGGTATCAGTAGCGAGTAAGTATGTTTTAGATACCGTTTGACAGAAGTTTGGTTGCTCGGTACTGTTGGCTAAAAGCCACTACACCAGTGCACCAAGTGGGCAAAAAAACAATGCTCGGTTTTCTCAAGTAATCAAGTGATAAGTGCAACCCCCTTCCCCACTCCCCTTACCACCACACACAAACACGCATATAATAAAGTTATAAAATTCTCTCATACATCATCACGCTAAGCACATCATCACATTTTCTGTTTCCATGTCAAACACACCATAGTTCATTACAGTACAGCAGTTACCCAGTTACCATGATTAGGGCAAATCACTCTTCCACATCATCCAGTAGTTAAGTCAACTGGCACCGCTGCCCATTTCTCAGACACTCATAATAATAAAAAAATCAAAATAGAAATACAAATTGTGTGTGTGTAACAACTACAGCAGATATTCAATGAATTCGTATTGGTAAAAAGATATTATTCATACTGTATACACCCATTTGTTTTGGCATTTCAGTGGATTAAGGGACTGATAAGGCAAAACATCAGGTCATGAGGAATAAATGTTCCCAGAACAGCAACACAGCCACAAATACGGATCATTTCGCTGTGTACGTTTCCCACCATTTCAAAGACCATTCTTGATAATAACACCTGTAGCCAAAAATATTTACACAGGATATATTAAACAAATGTAAACAAGCAATAAAAGAGAATAAAAGTTCAAAAACAACAAAATACATGAGGAGACTAACAAGTTGGAGCACACGGCTGTGGTCAGTGAATCGGTCGCCATGGTCACGGAGGGCGTCCGTTTACTGTGTGAAGGGTGTTCTGTGGGAAGGAAACTTCATAACAATAATGTTTCAAATCTTTCTAGAATCTTTAGCCTCAAATAGCTTCATGCGTTCCTGAACCGTCAGTCCCTCTTTTAGACTCTGAGAAAAAGAAAAGAATAGAATGTGTAAAAAAAAATGCAACTTTCACAACCTCAAACTCATTTGAAAATAAATCTAATTCCTGTTTAAGTTAATACAATTTGTTAATAAAGGTAGCACCACAAACAGCATTTTCCTTTGGCCACGTTGACCGTAGGAAACACTGCTCTCTGTCATGTCATCCACTACACGTGAATTCAGACACACAGTAAATAAAACAAAAGTGCACTTGTTGAAAACCACCCAAGCTGTTTTTAGTAAGGAGGCTAAACAAACACAACACAAAACACACACTGTATGGAACGACACAACGTGACAAAGACACTGAGAAATCAACAGACACGTTCACAGACGAGGTTATTCCACGTCAGCAGACAACCTTTCTCCTAAAGTCCTTGTCGTGTGACGTATAGTACCCTATGCAAGTTCCGTTAGCAAGCACATGCTCAGCATTAATCCATGGATATCCTTGTACACAGAAGGAAAAATAAATACATGCTCATTGCTCTTAGGGAGTTGGTAACATGATTTGTTTTAAAATAAAATCACTGTCCTGGAATCATCACTACAATGTAACAAGAGAGAGGATTCTGTTTATGCATGTTTCATAATTGTGAGTCATTAATGTCCACCCTGCACCTACATCATTTAACTAACAAACCGTCGAGCGAACTGGTAAAATAAAACGGAATAAGGACTTGTTTTTCATCTGAAGCAGAACGGAACATTTACTCCTCCAAACATAGAAAACGTCCACATTCAGAGAGCTTCAACACACACACACATAATTCCACTGTAAAGGTAGTCTACTCCCTCATGAGATAAGCAGCCTTGTGGTGAAATACAGGAGATGAGGGCTACAGGTGGGGGTCATGCAGGGAAGCTTAGACATGCTCACTAGGTCAGGATATACCTACATCACAGGGAAGGGTGGTCAGCTATCCCACGACATCTGCTCAGTCACAGACTGACAGGGCAAGAGACAAAGGGCACACTTACTGTACAAACATTTTGTGATTCACTACACGCACACAATTTACGCACACACACGCACACACACATACACACGATAGGTCGTAATGAGCGAGACTAACAATTGAACACTGATTTAAACACTGAATGGACATCTGGCGTTTTACTCAGCAACAGTCTCTCACCTTTGACCTTACTCCTCGGATCTGCCGTGAGAGAGTTGATCTCTCCTTCTTCAGAAAATCTGGATTACTTTTTGATTTCATGATATCTGCATGGACAAACGATAATGCATCAATTAATGGATATGCATGAACTTGGCAGGATTATGTCTCCAAAAACATGACAAGATGTACAAAATATTTTCAGAGAATTCAACCAACCGTATCCAGGGGCAACACCTCCATCAACATTCTGATCCCCCAGGGCTTCTGTGGCAGCCAATAGTTTCTCCTTCAGCTTGGTGATGTCACAGTCAGCCTTGGCCTTCACAATGCTTAGCTCAGTGTAGATGTCCTTGTACTTGTCTGTGGCATATTTCTTGTCCTGGTCAAGGATAAAGCTGATTGTGAGTCAAGTTGAAGAATATGGTAAATACAGTAGAGTTGTTTATGTACAATGTATATTTTCAAAGTCCTTTTCCATACTCGTAAAGCAGACTGAAGTTCATCTTTTAGAGAATGAATTTCCTGTTTAAGATACTGGATTTCCGACTCCTTGATTCGCAGCAACACCTGAAAATAAAATGGATAGTAGTTATGAACAAGCAGTGTGATGAGTGTGTGTGTGTGTGTAGTGTGTGTGTGTGTAGTGTATGCATGTGTGTTACTGTACCTCCAACTCGTAGAGGTCCTTTCCCTTGCTGAGGGGCGACAGGGCCATTTCCCCGGTGAAGCACGAGCGCATGCGTGTGATCTCCACTGTCAGACGGTTGTTCAGCTCCTGTGGAGAACACAGGGTTCAAAGTTCAGCTGGGGTGAAAGGGAGAGAAATAAAGAGAAAGGGAGAGAGAGAAACAGATTCAGTGTGCGTGTGTCCACCTGGTTGTGTCCGTTGAGCTCCTGGTTCTCTCTCTGACATTGGCGGAGGGCCTGCCTCTCTGCCTCCAGAGCCTGGGCCAGGTGGGCGTTCTCCAGGCACTTCTGGGAGTACTGCTCCGACAGCACCTCCAGCTCCCTGTGGATGGACTGCAACTCCTCCCTGGGGTGGAAGAAGAAGAAGCCCAATTAAGACGAGTTCTACAGATATTTGAATAACACATCCACCTTGAACGAGGACGGGACATCTCTCCGTTCAAATGAGAACGTACTCGTATTGTAAGCGCAGCTCGTCAATGTCAGAGTTCAGTCCGCTCAGCTGGGACCGCTGGTTCTTCTCCATGTCCTCTTTATGTGCATTCTTCATAGCTTCAATAGCTAGGGGAAACATCTGCAGTTAGAGCCACACCAGCAAATACTACCTAGTGGATATACTGTATAAACATTTGAATGAATAATTATGGTTGTAATATAATATAATATTTAATCTTCAAATTCTAAACATGTATGATATTTACAGTGTTTGAAACAACAACAGAAACTCCCTAGGGAGACAGATGACTAGGGAGTCAGAAGGCTGAGCGGTAAGGAAATCGGGCTATTAAATCAGAAGGTTGCCGGTTCGATTCCTGGTCGTGCGGAATGACGTTGTGTCCTTGGGCAAGGGCACTTCACCCTACTTGCCTCAGGGGGGAATGTCTCTGTACTCACTAAGTCACTCTGGATAAGAGCGTCTGCTAAATGACTAAATGTAAATATCTGTTTACCAGCAATAGTGGCAGCGGTCTCCTCAGCCAACAGCCTCTCTTTGTCCTGCAGGAGCTGGGACAGCTCCCTCTGGTGCTGCCTCTGAAGGTCCTCGATTACCTTATGGTGGGTCTCTTCCATGGCAGCAAAGCCTCGCTCACACGTGGCCTGGGGTGGAAAGGGTTAACAGAGTCGTCTTCGGACCAAGAATAGAAAGCAGGTCTCCACTGTACAGTTTCACGGTGTAATCATTTAACGGTGAGAGCTTCAGTTGCCATTATTGTGCTGTGAATTCTACTATGCATGAGGTGCACTACGGATTTCAGAAATTTGAAGCAGTAAGCCATGCAAGCATAGTGATAAAAAGCCATGCTAGGTTAGTTAGTGTTATCAGCATAGAGAAGAGTCTCTAAAAAGGCCACAACTGAATGTATATTTTGGGGGAGTATATATTCTGTACTAGTGTTGAGTTCTGCTGGGCATTTAAACATTGTGTATGTACGTACTCTGTTCAATCTAGAAATGTCTAGCCCAGTGCACAGGTGTGATTGATCTAGTTCACTGGCATATATAAAAAGTGATTACAAAGCTGAAATGGTCATTTTATCAGATTTTTTTTTACATGAAAAAATTAATCAAAAATTTGATTTTGGTCCTCACCGGACCTATATGAAATAATTTTTTCTAATTCTTCAGGCAATTGATTGGAAAGATGTAGTTTGATAGAATTTGATTTGATTCAATGACCACAGCAACTAAATAGTCACAATCGCTCTACTACTAAACTCGATACCACAGGACTACAAATTTACACTAATAAGAAATAATTTTCAAAAACCTTAAGACTCTCAAAGTCTCTCTGGTATTTTTCTCTCAGGCTGGCCACATCTCCTTCAAGGTGTTTTTGCTCTAGCTCGTCCCTCATGGTATTCATCTGGGTCTCCAGCTCCTGGATTCTGTCCTTCAGGATCATCATGGGGTCCAGCTCCTTCCTGGCCTGACCCCCCTCCTCCCCCTTACCCTCCTCCTCTTCTTCCATCGGCCACGTTTGATCAGAGGGCAGGGCAACGATTCCAGTCCGAGCGCCCTCTCGGTTTTGCGTCGAACTGCCTTCTCGTTCTTGCACGCAACGGATCGTCTCCATGTAGTAAGCATGGAGTTTCTGGATCTCTTCGTCGTGTACCTGCTGCAGTTCTCTGATCTTGCCCTGGTACTGCTCCTCCAGTCTCCTCACGTGCCCCTCGTGCCGCTCCTCCATGGTGTCCATGTCAACAAGCAGGACCTCCAGCTTCCGCTGGCTGTCGGCGGTGGTCTCCATCAGGGCCAGCTGGGTGGAAGCCAGGCCCTGCCCTGCCTGGCTGAGCTCCAGACGGTGCCTCTGCCTCAGCTCCTCCGCCTCCCTCTGGAAGCGTTCCTCCAGGAGGCCGAGTTGCTCCCGCTGCTGGGAGAGCTGGTCCATCCGTTGGGTGACCTCTCCCCGCAGGCTCTGGTTCTCCTCCTGGAGCGTGGACACGGTGCGGGTGAAGCCCTGGTTCTGCTCCTGCAGGGATGCCTCGTAGCGCTCCCGGATGGCGTTCACGCTGCGGGCGTGCTCTTGGACCAGGGCGTCCATGTTTTGGTCTGCTTGTCGACAACGGACCAAGTCCCGCTGGTGGTCAGCTTGAAGCCTGCAGGCGACATAGGCCACCTGGGCCTGGATGAGGGCATCACGCATGCACAGGGAGCTACTGGCCAAGCTGAGAGTAGTTCGGTGCCCTGTGTGCGTTCGAATGACATTGGCTATGCCAGAATTGTGGCCTCCACTCTCCATCAGTTCAGAAAATCTGTGGAGGATGGCTGCCTGTCTCCTTAGTTCTGCAACGAGGTTCTCTTGGCTGACTTGCAGAGACTCGATAGAGTTGACACTACAATATGGCGCCTCTCCAGCTAAATGTCTATCTACAAGATCCTCCGCCATGTCTTTGGCCTCTTCCATTTCAATCTGCTTCATGTAGGGAGAAAGTTCTGAAGGACTACTATCAGATAAAACCTGCTCTTGACCAACGTTTAACCCACAGCTAACTTCATGAATTACATTTTCCAAATCAGGATTATTAGAAGCTTTGATTATCTCTTTTAGTGTCAGTTCCCTTTGTTGCAAGTTATTGTGAGCCTGGGCTAATTCCCTTTTGAGCATTTTGAACTTATCCTCATACAAGTGCTTCAGGTTCTGAACAGAGTACACGAGTTCAGCTTTCAAGCAGGTGTTAAAGATGACAGTATCGTTCACGTCAACTGAACTGCTTTCCTCCGTTGTTCTGACCACATCTGTGCCATCACCTGGCATCCGCTGACAGTGAGGTTCCATTTGATCCACCTCTGTCCAGAAGGCACTCTCCAACATCAACTTCCTGGTCAAGACATCTGCATACACAATTGCCAAGCAATCCCCATCGCTTCTTCTGATGCTCTCAGTCTCCTGACATATCTCGTTGAGACCTTGCAAGAGGTCCGACTTTGGATTCCCTATCATTAAAGCCATCTTGTTCAAAACCATCGCCTCAAAGGACAGAGTTTTGGCAAAGAGATGCATGGTTTCCTCATCCAAGTCTTTGCCGCTACACTGAAGGGTCTCTTGGGTTTGACTGTGTGGGACCTCCGATGAACGTGCCTCCAACGTCTTTTCCCCTTGTCTGATATAAAACGTTGCATTGACCAACTCATTCTCTATCTCTAACAGGGCGTTGAGCTGCGAGTCTGTCCTGCCTTGGCTATGAAGACTGAGAATGACGTTGACTTTCTCCCGGCTTGTTTCCACACAGGCTAGGGCCTTGACGTACTCGCTATTAGCGACGCATATCTGAGACCCGGACGCTGAAATGGAAGAGGCACCATGTGATGCCTCGTCATGCTGGAACTTTGTGTTGATGTCCTGGAGCTCTGCTCCCATGTCTTGTTCTTCCGGCAGCTCAGCCGGTAGAGAGGCCTGCTGTCGCTCCAGCTTCTGGGTGAGGTCCCTCAGCTTGTCCTCGGTAGCCAGCAGCTTGCTCTCCAGGGCGTGTATGATGGAGATGAACTTCTCTGGGTCACTACAAAACTGGAATGTAACACTGGAGTTGGCGCTCTCCTCGGAAGGAGGGAAACCTGCGTCGATCTCACGGCTGGCATCTTGGCAGATTTCAGAGGAGGGGTTGTCTGGCTGATTCATGTCCAGACCCTCGGAGGCAATGTATTTTTGGCACGAAATACTGGAGAATCGTATCCTCGGCCGCTTGGCTTGAGACTCCTCGCAGTCCGAAAAGGTCTTTGCGTCGGACCCGGTTCCGAAAGTTTGGAGGGACTCGGTGTTCATTAGCGAAGAGGAGGCGGAGGTGGCGTCGCTCTCCTTGGTCGTTTCCTGAGCGTAGGGAACCACCTCGTCCCTTTGCCGTTCTATCCGAAGGTTGGCGTAGCCCAGCTGCAGGGCGCTGAGGTGCTGCTCCAGCTCTGCAATGCGATCCTCCGCCACCACAAGCTTGGCCTGCAGGTCTATTTCAGCACTGCAGGGCTCAGTTCGACAGCCTTGACCCACCTGAGAGAGGAGCTTCTCCCTGGCGTGCAGCTTCTGTTCCGTCTCCTCCAAGCTGCTGCCCAAGGCGGCCATCTTCACGAGGGCTTCCTTCAGGTCCTCCTCTTTGCGCTCCACCAGCCTCTCGTACATTTCCTTCGTCTGCCGGATCTCCTCCTCGTTCTCTCTCAGCACGCGGCTGATCTTCTGGAACTCCTCGGACACCCTCTCGTAGGAGTGCTCCAGCGTGTAGTAGTCCGCCTCCTCCGTCTCCAGCCGGCTCCGGAGCTTGGTCACCTCGCGGTCGGCCTCGGAGATCTGGTTGAGTAGCTCCTGGCAGCGGCAGGTAAGCTGGCCCTTCTCTTCCTCCAGCCGGCGGACGCTCTCCCTCAGAGTCTCCGCCACGTCCGTCCTCTGGGAGAGTTCCTCCTTCAGCCGCAGCACCTCCTGCCGCCCTTCCACCCCTCCGGAGCCGCGTCTTCCCCTCAGCAAGGCCCCCACCTGCTGCTCCGCCTCCAGCAGCTTCTCTTCCAATCCCTGCCTCCCGGTCTCGACCTCTGCCAGCCTCCGCACGAGGACCTGCCTCTCCCTTTCGTGGTGCTCCCGGAGGGAGAGCTGTTCCTTGCGCAGGCGGTCCTCCTTCAGCGCTTGGCCCTCCTCTGTCGCGCTGAGGCGCGCGGTCACCTCCTGCAGCCTCTCCTGGAGCCTCTGCACCTCCTTCAGGTGGTCCCTCTGCAGGGCCTGCTGGTGCTCCAGGTGCCGGAGGGCCTGGCTTCTCTCCAGGAGGCTGGCCTCCACCTCGCGGAGCCTGTCTTCACTGTCCCTCAGCTGGGCCCGGAGGGTGGCCTCGCTGCGCCCCCAGTCCTCCTCCTGCTCCCGGGAGCGTTCCTGCTCCAGCTTGAGCTCGTTCCGCATGCGAGCCACGGCTTGCTCGCTGGACAGGATCTCGGCCATGGCCGAGCTCAGCTTAGCCTGGAGGGTTTGGATGTCGGCCTCGTGGTGTCCAATGGCATCCTGGGCTTCAGTGTAGCTTCTCCTCAGAATTTGAGCCTGCTGCTGCACCAGGTTTTGCTTGCGCTTCTGGGCCTCCAGCTCACTCTGCAAGTCTTGATTGAGCTTGTGCAAGTGTTGCCATGGTGCCCGTTGTGGAGAGGAGGAGGAGGGTGTTGTGGCACTCTTTGAGAAGTTGAAAAGATCGATGAGACAGTTTGATTAGTGACATAGTCTTTCACTTACCCCAAAAGATACGGAGAACCACATCTCTGAGGCTAGTGGGGGGAAAAACCCGGGAACTTCATTCCCATCTCAAAGTAGAGTTTACATTGTTTAATGTCTTTTCAATTTTATTAAGCTTTTTTTCCTAGCTTTCCACTGTGCTTTTTCAAGGGTGACTGGGAAGGTAAACAAAATAATGAAGAATAACAAAAATGTAACTGAGTGAATGTGTGGTGAACTAATGGTGAAGCTGGCAGTGAATGACCTCAGGTGCCTCAAAGTGCCCACAACAAAATCAAAATAAATACCAAGTGAAAAAAGATTTGTACTGTGATGTGAAAACTGACCAACGTGCCAAGTCAGCGTTCCTGAGAACATGACTGTATATAAACACAAACCCATTTCAATGTGAGTCAAAGATAAATTAGAAAATCTCTGAAACCATGCTCCTAACTGCCCAACGTCATGCACAAACCAGGCTTCAAAATGACAGGATGTAAGGGACATTGGAAGTGAAAAGCACAGCGCAAGGCCTCTAGTGTCTTACCTTCATATCAATCCAAACCTAATCATTTTTCAGGAGATGTGAAACTCCGTAAAAACAGAAGATATTCATGCTGAGAATAACACAACCATGCATAATCATTTCAAAGACAAAGACCCAACACCTGTTAGTAGAATTTCACACAAGTTGTAGCAGTCACACACACACACACAATCTCATCTGTCACATACCAGCAGATTTCCTTTAAGGTTTAAAATTCCAAGTGCTACAAACCTTTATTCTTTCAATCTTTGATAACAATAAACACACAATTGTAATTGATCTACATTCAAGATAATGAAGCAGCCCTCATGGCTGGATGGTGGTACCTGCAGCACATAGCCTTCCCTGGCGTTCAGCTCTCTCCCCCTGGAGTCCTGTAACTGCTCCTGGAGAAGACTGTTCTGCTCCTGCAGCTTGGCCAACTCCTTCTGTGTTTGGTCCAGCTGCACAAATACACACACACACACACAAACACACAAGCATGACCAGAGATGCATTCGATTGTTACATACACTTCAGACGCAATTGATTTGTATCAACGTTTTTAACGAGCGAAGACACGTGAATGGATGCCAACCTCTTTGTCAAGCAGAGCTGTTAGGTCTTGTGTGGGCAGTCCGGGAGAGTCGGAGGAGCTGCCCGCCGTGGTGGCGATGGGCACCTGCTTCTCCTCCCGAAGCGGCGTCGTTTCCACCTGGTGCCATCGCTGCTCGATCTCCACCTGAACGTCAGGGGGCCGGCCCGCCCTCTCCCCGCTGGGGTCTGGCTGCAGGGCGGCCGGTCGGTCCACTTCCATCCTGCCCTGGTCCTCGGGCGTCTTCGGCTCCAGGCCCACGGCGGCGTTGAGCGTGGTGGTCATGGTTACAGTGACCGTGTTGGGGGAGTGCTGGAGACAGCGCCTCCTCTCGTCACGCCGGCGCACCCGCTCCGGGTCCAGCCCCTCGGCCGGCGTGGACGAGGAGACCTGGGAGGGCGGAGGAGGGGCGGAGACGGAGGAGGACGTCGGGGCGGAGGAGGTGGTGGAGACTGGGGAGGAAGCGAGTGAAGAGGTGGAGGAGGAAGAGGAGGAAGTGGAGGAGGAGGAAGAGGCGGGGCCGAGGTGGGCCGTGTCCGCCCGCTCCGTCTTCGTCTCGCCCCCCGTCTGTCCCGGCCGGAACTCGGACCAGTCGTACGTTTTGGAGCGTCCTTCCCGCCGTCGCTCTCGGATCCGGCTCTTGCGTGGCTCCGACGCGGGGACGCCGTCCGCGAGCCTCTGGGTGTGCACCTCCACCCGGGCAGCCTCAGAGCTGGGGCTGGGGCCCAGGGAGGGCTGGAGACAAGGCTCCAACACCACCCGCGCTTTGGCCTTCTCTTCTGGTAGGGAGCTGAGAGGGATGATAAGAAGAACAAGAGAGAGGACCTCAGTTATCTAACCAAAGCATACAAGCACTTACGACTCCGTTACACCACATTCTCATTAGAGCATTTTTTATGGGCCTTGTATGCCAATAAGACTGGGTGGGCATAAACAATTCCGACCAAAAAGCACTGGATAAATGTGAACGGATCTGCAGATATGGACTCTCGCATAAGTTTGGTCTTGAATCAGTGTTTCTAGGGACAGTGTGGCTGTGTCGTCACAAAGACAATAATTCCATGCACATTGCATGAAATTCACACGACTGCACAACATGAAAGCTTGACAGGCGACGACACAGACACGCATTTGTGGCACTGCTCATCTTGAGGAGTTCAAACCAAGCTCAACCAAAACAGCCAGAACATCAGCTTTGAAAACACTGGAGACAAACTGCAAACACAACACGTAGCGTTTCCTGTCGGCTTCGGCCTTTCCCCTGGAGGGTTGTCATCTGAGACACGGGGCACTGCTGCCACCATCCATCTCCCTGGGAAGGGGGCAGTGGCTTCCTCAGGTTTGTACAGTAGACGTGAGGAATATGTCCGCAGTAATCCCCACGCTGCTAGGCATCCACCTCCACTGTTGGCGAGCGGGACACACCTAAATAAAGTGAGCTGACGAAATGGTCTATTTCCATCGTCTTGTGGAATGGGAGGACGGGGGGGGGGGGGCAGCAAGGCGGAGGGACACATCCCCCCAGAATAAGGAAGAGGTGTCCGCGAGGTGTCTAAGCAGGAACGCCGAAAATATCCCGCATTCCCTCAGGACTAGGCCGCCTCGGAGGCAGACGACGGCGCTAAAACTGTATCTGCTGGTCGGCGAGGCACCTGACATGTACCATGAAGAGGAAACACTAGTGGGGGGGGGGGGGGGGGGGAGGGAGGGGTAAGGCTCCAAAAACAAACAAAGTTATGAATATGTCTGTCGCTACAGTACATATAGAACCCTGCTCATGCTACTTATGGCTCTTACTGGCAGGTCTGTTGGGCTGTGGAGGCTGCAGCCTCCGCAACACAACCGAGAGACATTACTCAACAATCACATGACACAGGGTGGGACGACAAGCACACAGCGCAGGCATTACTGGACCATTACATCACACAGAGAGAGGGGGGGGGGGGTCAACACACAAGCTCTCCAACCTGGGCTTCAGAACGGATAGTTTCAGAGAGATGTTTTTCCTAGAAGCAGGATGGAAATACCGGAGAGGGCGGGAGGGAGAGAGGAGAAAGAGTGAGGGGGAGAGAAAGAGGTTAGCCAGATAAAAAAAAAAAAATCTGAAATTGTTGTCGCTGACAGGAGCCAACAGTGAGCGGTTCCTTTCTCACCGGGTGACGTCAGGGGCGATGGTGGGCCGCACGTTCTTCATGATGGCCTGAATCCAGTTCCGGCGGATTCCGGAGGTCATGGCTGACAGAGTGCATGCCCCCTCCTTGCTCTGGAAAAGAAGGAGGACAGAGAGTTAGTATGACAAGCCGCCAAAAGTGACGCAACATTCATTAACAATGCAATGTAAAAAACGTGAATGGCCAACCACAATCACAATGTGTGCATGTTTGTATTTGAAAGGGACATCTACAAGGCTCCCTGAAGAGAGGGAGCCAGGCTACCCTCAGCCTGCCAAACCACACTTCCCTCATCTCCAAGACTCTCTCAGTAACATTCCCAGTATGCTCAATCCAACTGGCTGAGCACAATCATCATCTGTTTAAATGTACTATAACACCGCTCCGAAACCACCCCACCCACCCACCCACCAACCTGCACCTGACAGACACAACGTTCTGTGGTGTCGGTTCTCCCCTCTGCCCTGTTTTTGGGCTCCATCTGGTTTGCCCGCACCGAGGAAAATGGTTATAAATACTGCCGTTATTATTCATTTCAGATCACTAAAGCAATGTTCTCGGCTGGAGTGAACCATGCCCTCTCCACTCCTCTATTTCCAACCAGTAAACCCATCAGGGAAGTCGGAAGGGAGAAGTGCCAATTCTCGGAGCCAATGTAACCCCAACCTTACAGGCCAGCTCCTCCAGGTAACAGCCCTGAGTCAACAAGTCGGGATCAAATCGGTGCTTCTCAAAGTACCCTCATAAATCTCCCATTGACATGAGCGCTTGATTTACATGGGGCGGCGGTATTCATGGCTTTAGGAGTTACATGGCATGGATCAAGTTCCTGTTTGGCCCCCAGTCAGTGGATGACTTGTGGTAGCCATATAGTGAGGGGATTGCAGCGTTGGAGACAAGCATCCTCACCTTGGTCATCAACCCGAGGTCATCTAGCAGTCTAGACTCAGCGCCGTTAAGGATTACATCAAAAGCCTCAAAGCTCTGTCCCCCCTGCCCCCCCCCCCCTCGGCCTGCCCCCGCCCCCCCGAACAAAAAAAAGTTTGTCCCAAAACACTGGTGCAGACAGCACGTCAAGCGGTCCGAGTGAGGGAGGTTAGGTCAGCATGTTTGGGGCGGCATGAAGGATTGAGGGCAGGGAGAACGGCAGGGTGGGGCGAGAGTCTATGGCAGATATAGAGCGCATGATGTCACTCCATCATGGGCGATGACAGGTCAGGTGACATCCCTCACGATGGGACAAAGAAGTGTTTGAGGACAGAGGAACTACCAGACTGCGACGGTGATATGTGCACCGGTGAGACACGGTGCTATACGGCTGTTTTTAGAGCGCAGCACCGCAGAACAGCGGCTCTTTTTTTTCCTTTTGTTACTTAGCATTCTCAACGGCAGCAGAGAGTCAGATGGGGGTCAGATGGCTGAGCGGTTAGGGAATCGGGCTAGTAATCAGAAGGTTGTTTGTTCGATTCCCGGCGTGAAATATGATGTGTCCTTGGGCAAGGCACTTCACCCTACGTGCCTCGGGGGAATGTCCCTGTACTTACTGTAAGTCGCTCTGGATAAGAGCGTCTGCTAAAGGACTACATGTGAATGTAAGAGTCGTGAGCATGCTCACTGCTCGACACTCACAAGGATCTGGAAGCCGTAGTTCCTCTGGACAGGAAACTCAGTGACGTCGTAGCAGGTGGACAGGTCGATCTCGCCGTCCAGGTCAGCAGCCTGGGAGAGGTCGACAAAAACAAACAAACTGTGACATCTGGTGGATTAGTGACATTATATGACAATTTCAGAACACTTACGGCATACTTTAAAAACTGTGACTTTTGAATACTTTTAAACTGTGAATTTTGAATACTTTTAAACTGTGAATATTTCCGTCATACCTCCTCGGCTACAGAATCTCTGTAGTATCTCAGGCTCTGGTCAGTCAGAACAAACCAGTGTTTCTTCCACTGGAGGAGAAGATGATAATCAAGTCAGTTTGAGTCAGTCTCACCCACCAGGATAGCTTGGTATGGGGTCACTGATGTGACACAGAAGCCTTTGTGAAAGATATTACCATGCCATCTTCATATAGCTTGGTCATCCATCCTTTCTTGAAGTTCAGCAGATCAGGCTGTAAGGGAAAGTCACCACAGAAAGTCAAGATCGATGGTGAAGAAGAATGACAACTTACAGCAGATCTCATGATGGCTGGCTCACTGAACAAACTGTAGGTTCATATACTGGCTGGCTGGCTAGCTAGCAAGCTGGGATGGATTCTTAATGCACTCAACAGTTCAACACTACTAAATCACTTTACAGCTGACTGCCAAATACTCCAATTCCATATACAAAAATAGAAATACATGTTTTCATTTTTATAAGACTTGATGTAATGGGAAAACTGTGGCTGAGAACAAATGCAGTATCAAGTTTGTGATCACGTGTGCAAAAAATAAAATAAAAAAAGATTTCGATTTGACCCATCTTGAAATAATAAATTTTAAAATATCCACATGAATGTTGTTTAATAATTCAGTACTTAAGCTACTTTACCGATTCAGTACAAATGTCTAAATCACGAGCATTTGCATTTCCTCAAGTTCTTCATAATCTTTTTTTTGTGTGCCAAAAACACTGAATGTCCATTCAGAGCACCTAGAGGTGGTGCATGTCTCCCACCAAACTCAGCCCTTCACCCCACGCTTGCCCCCCTTGCAAGCCTACTCAGTCAGCCCACATGACAGCGGTCCTTTCACACAACCCCAGCACAGCTCTGACGGTACCTTATCTCTGTTGAGCTTCCTCAGGTGCGGAGCAGCCTGGCACAGAGTCATCACACACACTCTCACACCTCCACTCAGTCAACTTCTCAGGAAGCAGCGTACATAGGTCTGCAGCTTTAACACACTCCACACCAGCTATTTATATAGAAGGGGGTGATGTGGGGGGGGGGGGGGCCTGCATGATTCTGGCAGCTGCAGCCCCCCCCTGACCTAGCACGCGCTGACAGGAAGACGCCCCAACGACAGCCATGGGCCGACCCCAGACCAGCCCGCCTGGCGCTGGGAGGCTGAAACGAGGGTCAGCCCTGTCACTCAGAAGGAGGACCCCCCCACACACCCCCCCCACACACCCCCCCTGCGCTGAACAGCAGAGTTACGACGCTCGTATCACAGTGATTTGATCCACTTTGATTCCTTGTAGAGGTGGCCGATTGATTCAGTACATTTTATTATGAACCATTGATTTAGGAACCACTCCTGATCTAATTACATGATGGCCTTTTGGACAGTTTAAGCCATTTACAAAACGGTGTAAAAAAACAAAACAAAAAACAAGAGTTTCTTTACCCACAATGCAGCACAGGTCTTGACCTACAATGATTTCCCAGCCCTCTTACCCAGCCCCGAAATTCTCAGCAAGAAACTAAGAGCGCAGACCTATAAATCTCCATGGAAACCAACAGCCCTGCTCATAAACCTTCAGCCTCTGTCTCCTAATGACCAGAGGATCTCACAGGGTCAAACAACTAGATTTTAACATACTATTAAATATCCTCTTACCTTCTACCTTGTACATTTGTATCTTTTGTAATATTTGTGTTTTTTGTATTTTCATATTGTAATTTAGCAACTTATATTTTATTTCTGGCAACTTATATTTTATTGTACATTATATTTAATTCTAATTCCACTTAGTACTGCTAGTTTATGTACCCTTAGTAAAGATAGTCCACATATTAAAATGTTAGGTTCCTATATGGTAATTGTATTCACCTTCCTGCCAAAGTAAATTCCTTGTCTGTGCAAACTTTCATGGTGAATAAATCCCATTCTGATTCTGACTTTGGGGTAATTGTAATATCTGGAAACATACTTTCAGGAGGGGATGTCCATTTGTATAAAACATTTCTGTAAAATTTTACAAATCTCGTAATTATTTCTACTGACAATCCCAACCAAAGTATATAGTATGTGTACTGACCGTCATGGAAGACTCGGTCACTCTGCGGTCGAGCGACTTGGCTCTGCGGAAGTTCAAGGAGGAGGAGCTTGACGCATCCGGAACTGAGCGTTGATAAGCAGCGTCCAATGACATGTCCTGAAAACACAGGTGATGCACAGCACCTGAAACCCCTTCTGAACACCACAGCTAACATAGAATACACACAGCACACCTGGAACAGAGGTCAAACCTGTCAGGTTGTAAAGAGTATGTCTAGGCTTCGGAACGTCACATATATTCTCAGCTTTACTTTAGGAAGGCTTTGTGTTGGCGTGGTGGAGATGCAGTACCTGCTTGCAGGACAGGGGACGCTTCTCGCTGCGCCCCTGCCGCTGGACGGACGCGCTGCTGGAGGAGGGCTCCGTGGACGTGCTGGTGTCCATCTGCTCCTCGCCATCCACCGACTCAAACCGGCCAATCACCTGCGAGCGACTGGCCGCCGCAAGAACACACGTTAGAGCACATTATTGTGCATTTTCTTATGAGATACTGTACATTCCCATTTATTTTGGGAAAAGGCTAAGTCCATGATGATGTCACTGACTTACTGTCAGTAAGAAACAAACGGCAAATAATCAGTCTGATTAATTGATTATGTCATGTTGTGAGCAAGATATGAACCACAATTATTAAGTATAATTAAAGATAAGCGGGAACTAAAAATCTGTACACCAGCTTGTCAGGATCATTAAGCTTGAACTTGAGGTCAGAGCAGCACTTTGGAAGCGATTTACATTTACATGTATTCATTTAGCAGACGCTTTTATCCAAAGCGACTTCCAAGAGAGAGCTTTACAAAAGAGCATAGGTCATAGATTTCAAGCCAAAATAGCAAGTATATAATTCAAAGCTCTCTCTTACAGAAGAGTCTCATGCGAGTACAATATGACATTGTAAACAAGAGGCCCAAGAGGATGAGTACATTTTGGCACATAGCACTTTCCGTAGGTACTGAAATAAAAATATATATTTTTTAAAGATAATTATGAATAGTGTTTAGTGTGTCCCTCAGAAGGCTGGGAAAAGGCAGGCGGGTGACCAGGTGAGGGTTGGGGACATATTCTAAGAGGTAAAGCAATGATGGCATCAGCAGCGTTAGCTGAACCTTAGTCTGGACCTGGACAGAGTGTGTGTGTGTGTGTGTGTGTTCCCAGGCAGTGTTGATGTGAAATGAAAGAAAGCAGGTGTCAGCAGGGGCAACCAGCAGGGCGGAGCAGCAGGAGAGGGCAGGGCGGGGAGCAGAGGGCGGAGGGGTTGGGAGGGCTGACTGTCAGAAGCTCCTGAAAGAGATGGAAAAAAAACAAACCCAAATAGCAAAGTAGCCATAGCAGGAGAGAGCAAGTTAAAATGAGACCATTAGTGTCTGGAGAAATACGCATGCAATACAATTGCCCTTTTTAATACTTGCAACCAAAATAAAATCACCTTTAGTGACCTCAAGAAAGAGCAGAGATATCGAAGGAGGCCAAACAGAAAGTACACTATGACAGTAGCGCCACAAGAGGGGGCTAGAAAACATGCATGTTGACCACAGAGCTTGTAAACAACACCGAGGCCTTAACATGCCATCTCTTTTTCATTTGTAGTCTCGTTGGCGAGTTCATGGTCGTTAAAGAGCGTCAGTTATCGGTAAAAAATAAAATACAAATCTAAATGAGCATCCCTGTTCTGGGCATGTACTGTATTTACAGTGAGTGTGTGTGTGTGTGTGTGTGTGGCACATCCTCATTGCTCCCTCACCTGCGTTCCTCCCCAAATATCCGAGCCACCTCCTCTCGCCCGGGGCTGCGTGTGCGAGCCCTCAGCTCCTGGCGCTTCTTGTCGGAGCGGAACGCCTCGCGGTGGCTCAGCCTCCTCGCCCGAGGCACGTCCGACAGCGCCACGTACTCCCTGCCCGCTCGGCCCGCCCTTCCTCCGACGGCCGAGCCAGCGCTGCCCCCGCCCCCGCCGCCACGCCCATCCCAGCTGGGGGCGCTGCTGCTGGGCTCCGAGTCCAGCGAGCTCTGGGAGGAGCTGATGGTGGAGTAGCAGGGCGACAGGAGGGCGCCGGAGGAGGAGGGAGAGAGGAGGGGGGCTCCGGGGGAGGACGGGGGGAGGAGGGACTCTGGGGTGGGGTAGAAGGAGGAGAGGTGCGAGTCGGGGTCCGAGGGGCTGTACCTGTGCTGTGGGGCCCCTGAGGCGGTGGTGGTGGTGGTGGAGAGGAGGGTGGAGGAGGAGGACAGGGGCAGGTGCAGGGGGGGTTGAGGAGGGGGTTCCGTCTTGGTCTTCTCCAAGGAGAAATAGCCGCTTTCCACTCGTACCTTTCGACCGCTGCTCAGGGTGCTGCTGTCTGAAAACGAAAGCCATCGGCGTCTGTTAGGGATCGGGTTTCATTCGCATTCTCGTGTTTGACAGCTTCCCTCCTCCTTTGCAGACAAACGTGTGTGTGTGTGTGTGTGTGTATGACCCTGTGTCAGGGACAACAACAAACTGTCCTGACAAGAGGCACATTCACACCAGCCTTAAATCAATAACGTCCCTGTCAACCAAAACCTAACAACATCAAGCCCCGACCGGTCCACTGCCCACCATCGCGGGTGTCCACAGGGCTGGCGGCCGGCAGGCTCTGACCCAGCTGGCTGAGGCAGGACGCGCTGCGGCTGCAGGGGATGCTGGAGCGGGCCCAGCGGGCCTCCTCCTGCCACAGGCTGGCCCGGCTGGGCTGGACCCGCTCGGCGCTGGCGATGCTGCTGGGCGGGCAGGAGATGGTGCCCCCTCCTCCCATCCCCATGCCTCCGCCGCTGGTCACCGCCATCTTGGCTGGGCCAGGCTCCTGGTGGGGGAGTCAAAGGTCGATGGCGGGGTGTAATGGGAGAGGAGAAAGGGGAGAGAGGGGAAAAGAGATCATTGTAAAAACGTAGAGAAGTTGAGTAGGAGGTCGAACAACAAGTGATGGGGGAGGCGATGGCGAAAAAAAAAAGAGTTATTTCATAAAAGGTTTGTCAACCTTTTCTTCTAATCAAACAACTGTGGTACACTTTGTTGAGTTTGTCGCCTTCGCCATGACATGTTCTTGAGTTGAATCCAATGGCTTCTTTTAACATGTTCAATCAAGGCTTAACACGGAGACAGGCTCTGCAAAGACTATTGTTGCTTCGTAACAGAAAACTGACAAGACTCCAGAAAGAGAAGGCTGGAGGGAGATGTAAAGGGAGGGAGAGGGGGAGAGAAAGAGGGAGGGAGGGAGGGAGGGAGGGAGGGAGGGAGGGAGGGAGGGAGGGAGGGAGGGAGGGAGGGAGGGAGGGAGGGAGGGAGGGAGGGAGGGAGGGAGGGAGGGAGGGAGGGAGGGAGGGAGGGAGGGAGGGAGGGAGGGAGGGAGGGAGGGAGGGAGGGAGGGAGGGAGGGAGGGAGGGAGGGAGGGAGGGAGGGAGAGAGAAAAATAGCTTGAGACATAGCCCAACAAAGAACAAAGAGTTCCTTTATGGCAATAGCACCTGTCTTGTAACAGAACAAAGACCAGACACGGAACCCATTCAGGTGGTACTGAGATGAGACAACATGGGCCTCTTCATACCTGCCAGTGTCACACCTGCCAACCCCACACCAGGAAGCTGCAACTGCTCATTAATTACAAGTAGGACCACAGTACTGTACTTACGGTTACATCTGGTCTCACCAAATAATTGTGGAAGCAGTTAATGTGTAATAGTGAAGGCTAATCGTGTGTTTGATCGATTATTTTGTATGCAGAGATTAGTAGACCTCACCAACAACAACAACATCCCCTCAGAAAAGATGAAGTTGAATAGCACAGAACCAAGTGGATAGACAGCGAAGATTAAGATTTAAAAAACAAGCCAGCATTCAGATTTCACCAGCCCCATGTTTACTTGCGCACGCACAACATTTGGTATATGCCACCAAAGCAGCAATCACTCCTGGCGAAGAGATTTGCACAATAAACTGAAACAGTAATCCCGAAAAGTAATTGGGATTAGCAATTTAAAGATTGAGATTGTGCAGCCATTGTAGATTAAAGCACATCAAGTTAGGCTGAACTGAACTCACAGCATGTCCGTTCGTGTCCCCGGTGGAAAACCGTCGACTTGGAGATATTCCAGCCTGCCAATCACACATAGCCTATTCAGTGGAGGGGAGGGGTTTGTGTTTGAATCACCAATAACATACTACTGCAGTTACGTGGCACTGACGGTTGATCAAACCCACAGACAATGAGCTGGTGAAAGGGCCTACAATCGGGCTATTAAATCAGAAGGTTGCCGAATGTGCCAAATTACGTTGTGTCCTTGGGCAAGGCACTTCAACTTACTTGCCTCGAGGATAACGTCCCTGTATTTACTGTAAGTCACTCTGGATAAGAGCGTCTGCCAAGCCGGGTAGAAAAACCTGCAGCCACAAACGGGTTCTACACCAGACGCCGTGGCATCTCATCTGCGGGCGCCACTCTGGCTGAGCGGACACACTCTGGAGCCAGGAGTCACGGTGAGACACGGCCCTCCTCCTTCCCCACGCTGCAGGTGCTGTTTGTCTTGGAGGGCACTTCCCACAAGACAAACAGGTGTTTCACCGAGCGTGTGTGTTTACCCAGCAGGCATGCGTCTCCTGTAAATGTTGGGACTGAGCGTGTGGAGGGGTTTCAGGCGGGAAAGGGGCTGTCCTCCTGAGTGGTGTGCTTTGGAAGGACGCGAGGGAACGTCCAATCCGTAGACGTTTGTCTTGTCAGAAAATCACCACTAAAGGTCATTTTTTTTACACTTGAAGTACATTCATGGAAGTGAATCTCGGAGAGAGAAGTCTAAGATTACTGGTGAATATGAACTAATTCGGCTGAAGGACTGGCTATGAAACGCATAGTGTGGTCTTTGTCGCGTCATTTACATGTGGCTCCATCAGAATTTCAATAAGTTAGTAAATTCGTCAATCCCTCGCGACACACTAGTCAACTCAGCAGGCTTTTAGAAGGAGCCTCAACAGACTCATTCTAAGCCTGACCCTGGGTAGGCTGGCACCAAGGAGGGGGGTCATCCCAGGGTTGCGGTTCTTTCTTCCACAAATGAGGCTGTTTGTGCCAAACCCAAAGCAGGGTCACTGTGTTTCTGCCATTAGAGGCCCCAGACAATGGCTCCCTGAACCACAAACCTGGCTGAGCCCCAGAAAACAAAATCAGGAAGAAAGAGATGAAGCAAAAATCTCCGCCCCCAGGTGGGTGGTCTTGATGAGGGGCATGGGATATGACCTACTATAACTTCATCCAAGTTATTCAAAACCTTTTGTTGTTGAGCTGTAACCTTTTGGTTGGAACGCCACAGAACGCCCCTGTGGCAGAGGCATGTACCGACGGAGCCCGCATTTCCCGTCCTGCTGGGCATCTTGTGTGTTCTCATGTCTGCGCTTTGAACCCTCCGAAAAGATGATGACATGCTACCCCTCGAGGTAAGTGTCTCATTCTGAATGTGGGCTTGCTCATACTCTGCAAGGTTGTGTGTCAGTGCTCATACTGCCACATGGTGGGAAGCAAATAGGAATAAAGTCATCTGTTTTCCCCTCAGGAGGTATGAGGGTCCACAGAGCAACGCGAGGGTGGAGGTGAGGGTGGAGGCCAGGTTACCTGCGGGGTGGGGGGTTCCACCTTGCGTTTCTTCTTCTGGTTCTGCTTGTTGGTCCGAGGATAGACCGTCAGAGCCTCCTGCCACCTGAGGGGACAAAGGTCATAAGGTCACAAGGGGCTGCTATGCCCTGGTGTTCACATACTCAGCCGGGCAGGAATGGGATGTGCCGAGGTCCAATCCAATGTGAGGGAGGGGCCAGCCTCCTCTGGTTTAGGTCTGGATCCAAATTCACAAGATTGGCATCACCAACAACAAGCTAACAACACAAACGCTATCTACAGTATCAGATTCACACAGTCTCTTACAGAAAGCCTTTCTTAGCACAGAAAGTGTACAGGTAAACCAAGGAAGAACATGAACCTACATTTAACATGTCAGTTCTGATCAAAGACTTAACAAAACAAGCCCGCAGCAGCTAAACACCATGGCATGGAAAACAAACGGCAAAGGTACAGTTCTGTGTTGTCTAATTGAGGAGCTAACTGCCATCACTGTGGAGCACAGCACTTGAAAGCTATCAAATATTCCCCCTTCATTGTCCGCCCGCCTTGTGAAGAGCGTGAAAGCCTATTCAGCCCTTCTGTACTGTGACATTTAACACCTCGGGTGGAGGCTTCCCTACAGCATGCCGGAGCAAATGGATAAAGGGGGGGAAAAAAGAAATCAACAAAGATCCGACAGAAATACAATCTTGTGTAATCTTGTCTAAGCGTACCAGTATTCCAATTCACTGCCCTCGGAACTTTGGGGTACAGGAGGATCTGGCAACATTGTACAGCCAGGGCAGAGATGAGCTTAGAAGATAAAAGGTCGTTTCTGGGAATTTTTACCATATGCACAAGTTGTAAAATGAACATATTGTGCACTAAATCCTCCCTTTTTTTTTTGTTGCACATAGACACAAATCAGTGTGTGTACAGTTCCCTCTAGTACAGAATGTTGCTACTGTGTGTAATCTGTTATTCATTCTGATGTTATTCTTATAATCTCTCTCTGCGGTAGTTTGAGATTGGGAAATGAGTGAGTGATTACTATTTCAGCACGCTGAGAGAGAGTGTGGCTTATTCTACACTATGAGAGACAGAGAGAGAGGGAGAGAAACATGAGAGATCTTCTTAATCTGGGTGTTTGTCATTGGCCCAACCTTGTCAGATGGCAATAACACTGTCTGGGCCAATATGCTCACCAGTTGGCACAGGTCCAGGGTGAGAGGACTGTGTGTGTGTGTGTGTGTGTGTGTGTGTGTGTGTGTGTGTGTGTGTGTGGGAGCAGATAGCTGCTGTTAGCAGAGCTAAGATGAGCTCAAGAGGAGGAGAGAGAGAGAGAGAGAGAGAGAGAGAGAGAGTGAGTGTAACAGTGAGGCAGGTCGGCAACAATGTGGCTTGTGCACTGTACTCATTGTGAGCTCACTGGAGATGAGGTGACTGAACTAAATAAACAACCCCCAAAGCAAAGTGTTCTGAGGGCAGAAGGCAGAATGTGGAACCAGCCGGGTGAGAGGAAGGAGCTCGTGTCAGTACGCTGATGAGCCAGCACACAGGGGAAGTGAGTCTGTCACGAGTGCAGGCTGAGGGGGGGAGAGCAACAAGAGAAAGAGAGATGGGGCGGGGGGGGGGGGCACACAGGGAGGAGAGCGGCAGAGGAATGTGCACAGTCATTGCACAGCGGATTAGGGGAGAGAGATTTGGGGCTGTGCTGCTCAAAAACAACCAGCAGGGGGCAGAGCGGTGACGACAGCAAACGAAACGCATCGCGCCCTCCCTGGGATTCAGGCCGGTCGAAAGGAAACCAGAGGGAGGAGAGAAAGGGAAGGAAGCAAACAAGATACGAGGGAAGAGAAAGAGGAGGCAGGATAAAGGGTACAGAGAGACGGGGGGGGGGGGGGGGGAGATGAGGGGGGTGACCGTTACCCGTTGATGATCTCACGACACTCGGCCCGGATGAAGTGCTCCTTCTCTGGCGTCAGGATGCAGAGAGAGTTCTTCTGGCCCGTGCGCGACTCCCCATCCACCACGTCGGAGCAGTGGTTCATGTTGATGGTGCCCTGGGGTAACGTGCTGGGCTGGAGGGGACACACACGGAGAGGGACAGGGTCAGAGACAGGGCCTGTCCACACGGCTCAGTCCCTCACAACGCTGGATAGACAGAGACACCAGACAGACACGGGTCTGGATATATGAGCAGTACAGAGAGAGAGAGAGATAAGTATTTACGGTCACAGAGTTGTGGTTGTTTATTACCATTGTGTGTCACCTTAGAACGTCAGAGTTCTTTAGGGTCATAAATATTCCGAAGCGATTGCGGACATCTGCCATTTGGGTACGGTCACACAGACACAAACAACAACAAGCAGCCAAGTGCGAGGCTACACGCTGATGTAAACACCCTCGCCAAAGACGCAACACTGTCCACGCAGGTAAACACACACACACAGCGCACTTCACAACAACACCCACGACACCATGTTTACAGCGCCTCGGCTAAAGTGACTCATGTTCCCGGAGTGGACGCCTCAGAACTTGGGAACAGCTCTGCCCGTTCTTGTGTAAACAAGGAGAGTTCACGGGTTCAGAGTGTGTCTGTGTGTGTGTGTGTGTGTGTGTGTGGGGGGGGGGGCGAGAGGCGGGGCTCAGCCGTTTGACTGTCCAATCTGGGACACGGTTGGGTCGAGATGAGAGAGTTGGGCTATCTGCCGCATGGGTTCGTGGACGCCCAAGAGCTGCCCTATTCCAACAGACCTTCTGAGCTGTCACGGATAATACTGGCCTGTTTCCACTGGAGCAGGGATTCACATACTGGTTAGTGTAGGTTCATGAAGGTTTGAGAGTGTACATACGCGTGTGAGTGTGTGTGTGAACGAGTGAGTGTGTGTGTGTGGACACAGAGGGAGGACACCTAGTTCCACCTGTCACAAAGTTGCGCTGCGTTTGACACCACGTCAAACAAGGACTCGCTCTCTGTCGAACACGCATAACAGTGTCAGTGTCTCAGGACACTTGAATGTGGACATTGCTAGGACAAAACGCCATTGTGCTTATGAATGGACAGGCTTTCTGTACATAAACGTACACACACACACACACACAGCACACCTCTAAGAGAAACCAATCTCTGCTTTACACTGACCTTCCTTGGCGAATCAGAGGAGCGTCAAACCTGAGATACAACCAGACCTCTGCTTGTGTCGTATACTGGACAGTCCTACAGAAACCAGCAAGAAAACCCTAGCAGGCTTCTACACAGGCACCCCTCGGGGTCCAACCGACCTCCAACAAGAAAACGGGCAGAATTAGAGGCAGCAAACCACCACGAGTGATAAATTACAGTCGTCACCGATTCTGAATATATTAAGAGACAAAGTGGGAGACCAAATTAAAAGGCGCCAGGGTCAAGTTAGCGGATGACGACAAATCTGACTTCAGAGCCACCATGTGAGCAGACTAACCATAGCCTGCCAATCACAGAGCCATTTAGACTCATGAGGGGCCTTTGATGTGGACGGCGAAGAGAATGATTGACGTTTTATGGTCGTTCCGCCCCAAAAAAGTGGTTGGGAGGCCTCGATTGACCTTACGAAGACAACAGGTGCCTCCGATTCATAAAACTATTTACGGGAGGAAAGTTCTATACATAAACTCTATCCTGGGTCACGAACCGACATGTAATCTACATTCAGCAGTTTAAAAAACGGAAGGTAGAGATACGATTGGAGAAGTAAAGTTCAAAGCAAAAACTGTGAGAAGGTTGATCTTTATATCAGTTTCAAAGACCTACAGTTAAAAACATTTATTATCATTATCTGGCTCTGAACATTCCAGTAAAATCGTCAACTGTCCAAAAGAGTTGATCTTTAGCGTCTCTGTCCCTTATTCAACACGATGGCGTTCTGATTGGATTCTGGGGCCTCTGGGTTGACCAGTCTGCACAGGGCAGCAGGGCCCTTGACTGGAAGGTGGAGGGGCTGTGGGCGAGCAGCCGGCCTTGACAGACAGACAGCTGGGAGAGAGGGGCCCGGGGCCGAGAGGGAACGGTGTCAGCTTGACATGAGAGCCCTGTCACTGTCAGGGGAGGGAGGGAGGGAGGGAGGGAGGGAGGGAGGGAGGGAGGGAGGGAGGGAGGGAGGGAGGGAGGGAGGGAGGGAGGGAGGGAGGGAGGGAGGGAGGGAGGGAGGGAGGGAGGGAGGGAGGGAGGGAGGGAGGGAGGGAGGGAGGGAGGGAGGGAGGGAGGGAGGGAGGGAGGGAGGGAGGGAGGGAGAGGCGTAGGAAAGTAAAAAGTGATTTGAACTCTGACTCAGGGGCAGAGGCCCATCTGTTCAGGTAAATAAACAGGCGGCATGTCCTTGGGCTAGGGTCAGAGGAGGACAGACAGGCCAAACAAATAGCTAATACCGTGGACAGTTGTCCAAGCTGCTTAAACCCTCGGCTTTCAACCCAACCCTGCATGCTCTCCAGGAAGGCCAGGTGCATCAATGTGGAATCAGCGGAAGACAAGAACTCACGGACGCCTACACCAAAATTAATTTTCATAAAAACATTACTGTGTACTGAGAGATTATAGATTGCTGCATTTTTGTGGAGAGTTAGCATGCTTGGTATATGTGTGTGTGTGTGTGGGGGGGGGGGAAGGTGTGGGGAATGTACCAGCCCAACCAGCACAGGACTGTCACACGTGTACCCAACCCCCCCCCTCCCCGCCCCTGGACAGCGTCAGCTGAGCTCCACCAGTCCCCAGCCAAGCGGGCCACAGCTCCCAGCCCCAACACCCCGCCAAGTCCCCCAACCCAGACCCGGTCGCCTTTCCCTGGGCCATCACACTCCACAATGAGCTCTTTGTGGAGCAGCGCTACCATTCACACAATGTGGGATTGTCAACCACTGCCCCCTCTCCTCTCCCCTCTCCACCTTCCCTCTCCACGAGGAAGTGACCAAGATTTCAGAGACATCGAGCAGAGAAGAGAAGGACAAACAAACCTTCTTTTGTGACGGATGCGTGGAAACGATGAAGTGAGGGTAAACTGTGTCGTTTGTCTCGAACTGTGCCAGCGGCTCCACTCAAGACTGAGCACAAAGGGGGAGAGAAGAATAACGTGTGTTTGTGTTGGTAAGAGAGCAAAACTGTGAGGCGGACAAAAAAAGAAGAGAGAGAGACAGAGAGCAAGAGGGAAGAAAGAGACAAAGACGGAGGGAATTTCCCCCTCCTAAAAAAAACAACAACAACATGTTTTGAAATGTTATGATAACATGCCTCATGGTTGCATGTGTGCCAACATTATCTTTGACTCTTCAGCCAGCATTCAGTGTTGCTCTTTGTACCCATCATGAGATGCCAGTGTACAGACACACCTCTTTTCAACTAATAAAGCAGTCATTCCACCCAAGCACTCCCTCACGCTAACAGCACTAGCCACGCTAACAGCACTAACCACGCTAACTAGCAATCCCTACACCAGCCCGGGCAGTCTATGATCCATGACCCCGACGACAGCGATCTGGCAGCCACACCAAACAAACACTCAACTCTCACGCTTCATTTTTGGGTTTCCCCCCCTCTTTTTCCTCTCCATTCTGTCCATCCTCTCCCTCTCCTAATTATCTGTGTCCAGATGTTGCCCTGTCTGGCAGCAGTGTTCATCATTAGTGGCCTCTCTGATTAAGACATGAGAATGAGACTGGAACCACACAGACAGGCCCCGCGGTCTCAGAACTTCACCCCTGGCCACATGACAGCACAAGTAAAACATCCCATTCTTTCCACCTAATGACATCCGGAGAGAAATATTTTGCTCCTTTTGGCAGCTTGCTCCCTGTGTGTGTGTGTGTGTGTGTGTGCGTGCGTGTGTGTGTCTGTCCCCGTGCCTGTGCATCTGTGTCCCCATGCCTGTGTGTGTGTGTGTGTGCGTGGCTTTAGTTCTCCATTGCCAAGATAACTCAGATCTCCCTTCGAGTACGAGGGCTTGGTGCCAACCAGCCTCGTTCTGGAGGCAGGAGGAAGCACACAGTGACGGGGTGACAGGGTGACAGGGTGAGGGTTACAGCTCGGAGTGACGGGGTGAGGGTTAGAGCTCAGAGTGACGGGGTGAGGGTTAGAGCTCAGAGTGACGGGGTGAAGGTTAGAGCTCGGAGCGCCGTGACAGAGCGCTACGTCCCATCCCAGTGTTACTGATGATCGCAGCCTCCATGCTGCGGCACAGCGGTGAGGTCATGGGACACAGGCGCTGGTGAATTACAAAAGGCCCAGAGATTTCCCCCGATGGTCATCACTTCCAATCAGATAACCATATCCACTCACTTTTACTGTAATCACCACATCCACCTTATCTCATACATTAGCCGACCTACCCCCCCCCCCCCCCCAGCACTGGGTCAGTAACCTGTGGAGAACTGGGGGCCAGAAAATCAAAAAGTGGACAAATGTTGAGTGCTTCCCCATGCTTCCTCCGAGTCGCTCGAGTTCGACCATCAAAGAGAGGGGGAGCGACAGGGGCGATCATGAGAGAGAACAATGAATGTGGACCTCTTGGCTGAGGAGCAAGCCTGACTCATGGATATGGACCTACAGTCCTGTCTGGGCTCCAACTTCCTTCGGTTCTGACTGATAACGCCAATTGTGCGATGGATTTTTCCTTGGAGACTTGGAACAACATGAGCAAATACACCGTGCCGACGGCCACGAGCACGGCAACCAACAACCTCCGGGGAAAATCGGCTCCTGGCTGCCAAACAGATCCAGTCATCTCATCTAGACCTGCATCCTCATTCCAGTAATCCAACACAACACAGTCATGCCAGGTGTCGGAAGATGACGGATTGAAGATAACTACTGCTCCTCATCCTAGCACTCATCCCAACCCCTCACCCCTACCCTCACCTCCCTCCTGTTTCAACACTCACCCCTAACCTCCGTTCCCCCCCCCACCCCCACCCCTCCCTCCCTGCTGAAACCCTCAAACAGTGGAATCCTCTACTGTCTAAATCCCTCCTGGCCATATGGCAGACATCACAGGCTGCTCTCAGGGCAAACATGCCCATCCGGGCACTTCCACAGACACACACCTCACTCCACTGGAATGTGGTTCAGATGGTTCAAGTGTGTGCACGTACACAAGACATGCTGTCCTGATACATGCTCGCCCAACGGATGGTATCCCTCTGTACTGATGGAGGACAGCAACACAAAGTCCTCCTCAGTTCCCGTGGGGAAGAGCAGAGGCGATCCGTCGTTCCTCCTCTTCGCCTATCTGTCCTCGGAGAGAGGAGTGGGTGGTGTGATGCTCGGTTCAGCAGCGCTGCAGCAGCCGAAGCCCAGAACGGAGAGGAGGAGGAGGATGAGGAGGGTGAGTTGGAGGATGAAGGGGGCTATGCAAACGTATGTGGAGAGATGGAACTACGTCATGTGATGTGTGGAACCAGCACTGTGAGAAGACGGATCACTGTTACGAAGCTGAAGGGGAACTTTTTTTTTTTTTTTTTTTTTTTTTTTTTTTTTTTTTTGCAGGAAGTGTGTGTGTGAGCGTACGCGAGTCAGACTTCCATCTGTGGTGTGGCGATAGAACAGGTGCTTGGCCAGACTCTCCTGATCTGCACAGTAGCTGCACTACGTGCGTGCACGCATTTTCATGTTCCAGAACCATTCCGAGAGCGATGATTCACACCGTCCTCCTTCTCTCCTTCCTCCCGTCAGCCTTCTCCTCCGGCCCACTCACCGCCTTCCAAACCCATCCACTCTTAACGACCTTTCTGTCACCCTCAAGTTGTCACAATTCACACATATCCTAGCAGAACCTAGAACTAGAAACATCCCAAAATGTCCTCCCCTGGTCTCCTTCCCTCTGCCCGCCCGCCCGCCTCCTAGAGACATCTGCTGTGACTGTCTGCTCCCTTCTCCTCTCTCGCATGCTGCTGCTGCCCACTACACACTTACTGCTAATTCATTCATACCAGCAAATTACAGCTCAAATCGCTGCCTTCTCTCATGTCATCTGTAAAAACAGCTAAAAGCCCAGAAGTTCTCGGTTTATTTTTTTTGTAGCGTGTGAGCTACTAGAGCTAAAGAGGCAGAAATGGAGGGCGGATTGACAATGTTTTTTGTTGTTTGATTTCATTGGCCACCCAGGTCAGCTCCATTGACCCAGTTTCCATGGCGACAGGAAGGGATGGAAGGCCTGGATTGTCTTTGTGGAATATTGAGTCAGTAAACGCATGCTTGTGACACTTCACCCCCTCCCCCCCCCCCCCCCCCCCCCCCCAACACGCACACCCCCTCATCAACCATGACTACAACCACCCATTAGAATACTCCACGTATCCATGGGCAACCCTTTCCAAGAACAACAAGATGATGCAGTCACAAGTGCACTTCCTGCTCCGGTGGATTGGACGGCATTGTTGCACGGCTCCCATTTATCTCATCAAACCACTGTTTCCTGATGAAAATATGGATTCTCCAAAAACAACACAAAACTAAACAACCATACAAACAAATCTGTAATCCACAGTTCTGTATTCGTGTGAGGGGAACAGTTCTAGGACCCTGGTCTTTTGAACGCACCCCCACCACACCCGCTACAGAGTCCCAGTCCTTAGATGGAAGCAGTGTTTGGATGTCTGCAGTGTCCTCTGACACAGCACTTTGGAGGAGTGGGCCGACCAAGACCCATACTGTGTCTGTGTCACAACCACAGGTATTATTCCCCAACAGAAACTGGGCACTTCTCCAGTTCTCCACCTCCCAACATCATTTTCCAGGAAAATCTTTTGCCTTATACTGCGCAGACTACAGCTCAATATCCCCCCAGGGATTGATAAAGTACTACTACTATAAAGCATATGCAAACAATTCATGTAGCACCAGTGCTAGTTAGCATGATAAAATGAGCGCACTAACTATTCTTGCACAGAACAGAGTGGTGTCATTCAGCCAGGCAGGCCTAGTTTCTTCAGCCTAGTCTTCCGTCAGTCAAGCGTTTACATAAGGAGGTGCCACCCAGGTTCAGATGACTCCTTGATAATAAAGCTCTAGGCAAATGTCCAGCTATTCAAATCGTCCGACAGTATGTAACAGCGGCTAATGGACCGCAGGCGTTCCGCAAGATATTCAGCGTGACTGCCCAGGTCTGGGCTGAAACATTCCACCGCAGACCCTCAGCTCGAAGCTAGGTGCTAGTTAGCAATTAGCCTGCTGTTCTCGTTGCTTCTCCCCTGAGAGAATGCTGTACAGAGGGGGTCATTAAATAAGAAAAACAAAAGGCTAGGGGGGAGAGAGAGAAAGAGAGGGAGGGCGGGAGCGAGAGAGAGCGAGCGAGAGATATAGAGAAAGCAAGAGGAGAGAGAGCACCCTGGTAAGCTGATTAGGTGGTGGGTCTGGAGGGAGGCCAAGCCATGGCCGTCGGCAGTGGGAATTTTGGGCAATGTCCTGAGGAAGCCGGAGAGGGTAATTAAAGAGAGGAGCTCAACCAACAACAATGAGAACAGCAGCCAACCGACTGACTGCCCGGGTTCCTGTGCCTTTATGAGTAATCGTTGTGCATTCAATTGGGCAAAAGAGTATCAATAAAAACGTTGGACGTTTGGGTACAACATCTGTTTTGAGATACACGGCATACCGTGATCTTCATCTGATACACAGGCTATTCTTTGCTGCCACGGAGTTAGAGGCTTAAACATGCCATGCAAGTTCTGTCGCCGTGGAATGTCTTGCTGTAAGCATTACACTACGCAGTCAACCATTTGCCTGAGGGTTAATTCAAACAAGCCCAAAGAAGAAAATACATAAATGTCCTATGAGGTCATCAAGACATATTGGAACTTTGATTCAACATAAATCTAATTATATCTTTGCTTCGTGATCAGTGTTGGCAAAACAAAATAATCTCCGTGCCTTGAGCTTGCCTGACCCTAGCAGGTGGCTTGGCTGGCTCATCGTGAAAGCTGGAGGTGGAAGGTCAAGAGGTCAGATGACACCTGCATCTGTTGCAGCACTGACAGACTGTCAACTGCAGCTGGGGTTCAAGCCCCCAGCATGGACCCGGCAAGAAGCGGAACTCAGCCAATGAGGACGTCTCAATAGGGCGATGAGAGCAATCCAACAACTGAGCTTTATTACAATTGGTAAACATGCTAGCGGGAACTTGATCAATCTGCCTAGGACTTGAGACGTGCGAAACAAGAAGAAAAAGAAAAACTAGCCTTTGGGCCGGACCACAGACAGACACTTTTAGACACACGTCAGTGAATGGAGCTGCTGCATAAAGTTCTGCGGCAAAATGCCCCCCCTCCCCCCTCCCCCCTCCCTCCCTCACTCCCTCCCCCCCTCCCCACTCCCCCCCTCCCTCCCCCCCTCCCTCCCCCCTCCCTCCCCCCTCCCTCCCCCACTCCCTCCCCCACTCCCCACCTCCCTCCCCCCCTCCCCCCTTCCCTCCCTCCCCCACTCCCCCCCTCCCTCCCCCCCTCCCTCCCTCCCTCCCTACCCCCCTCCCTCCCTCCCTCCCTCCCCCCTCCCTCCCTCCCTCCCTCACCCTGAGGCTTTATATGAAACCTTTTGTTGGTGTCCCAGTCTAGTGTTCGGAGCAAGCCGAGTGAGCAGTCAGTCTGACAGCCGGGTAGGCAGACAGACAAGTAGACAGTCAGACATGCAGTCATTCAGACAGACGGTGAGTGTTCAGCTTTACAGAGAAGGAGAGGTTCAAAAGAATGAGACACAGAGAGGAGAGACACACACACATTAAACAACACTGTTGCTCTCTTAGACACAAATGATTTATAGTCGTAAGCGAGAGCAAGCATGCGAGGCACAGACCGACAGAAGCTTGGCAGGCAGGAGGCTGGGAGGGGGAAGAGGGAGAACGTGAAAGTCAGAAGAAAAAGGAGGATGAGAGCGAGAGTACTGAGAAAGCTCAGATGGAGGGGGAGAGAGACAGAGAGAGACAGAGAATGTGGGCTTTCGTTTATCCCAGTCCTCCCTTAGTCTCTCTCTCTCTCCACTGTGAACGCTTGGAAATCAAGTGAGAATGAAAGCACTGGAGGGAAAAAAGTTTTTTTTTAAAGGAACCTGTTGAGGACTTCTCAACACGAGGCAGCAGAAGGACCCGTGAAACAGCTCTTCATTTAAACCCCTCAATACCAACGACACAACCCACGATACATGACACGAAACGGGGCTAGTCGTAGCTACCGGAGCTGAAACTACCAAGCTGTAGGCTGGCTGCAGCATGTCTCTCAACGGAGGGGACACCTAGACCTGGGCCTGCTGAAGACACTCAAAGCACATCCTGCCTCGTTCCCTGACTGGTGATAATAGCACGGCTGGATGAAAGCAGGAAACCCTGCTCTCCACAGCTGGCTCCAATCTAGTGGTGTTAGATCTGGGGTTTCTCCCAGGGAAGGCAGACGGAGGAGGGCAGTGTTCACACGAGGCCCCTCGTAAACCACCCCCCCCCCCCCCCCGCCTTCTCTGTAGGCTACATGCACAACGCTCGTGCACATGAGCTAGACCGACATGTATGACCCACGCCAATTTGTTTGTCGACAACAGCGGCGATCGAGAGCTGCTAGGAGGAAGGGGTTGACTAACTCGGGCGATTTCCACTCGCATGCCAAGTCTTGGAGTTTGAGTGTGTACGCAGGGGAACAATGATGTTTGGTGGGTCACAATTAGCAAAACGTTATTTTTAGACTCATTAAGCATCGGCCCACAAGTCTCTCCCTGACTAAGTGGAGAGAGGGATGAGGAGAGGAGTGGAAGGAGAGAGGGATGGGGAGGGGGTAGTTGAACGCTCTTAAGAGCTTCAATTAACTTGTCCATTCTCTTTCCAAAAGCAAAAACCCACAATTCAAGAAAGCTCCAATCTCCTTTCATAACCTACTTCTCTTGCCATTTAACACCAGTAACTATACAGTTTTATCAAGATTAAGTACAGGGTCCTTAACAGCCCCCCCCCCCTGCTGTTGTGGCCTTTAAGCTGAACTCATGGATAAATTACAGCAGGGCCATATTCAAGTCACCAGTGTCTTCAGCAGTACCAAAAGCTAAACACAAGACCATAGCTCTGGGTTTCCATAGCAGAGCCAGGACTGGGCTGGGCAGGACTCTGATGAAAGTGTCCAAACAGTGAACCATGGACTGATAAGATGGCTATCACAACCATATCCGGGATGACCCCTCTAGTTTCAGCCAGCAGAGAATAGACTACAAAGCAAAAATCTAAACAGAGGGGGGAGATAGAAGAAAGCTAGGGGAGGCTAGCAGAGTGACAAATGGTTCTAGAGAATGCAGACTACCAGTGTGTGAAACTGACAAGGCCTAGATCCACATGAGGAACTGCCACTAGCACTACAACTACTGCACATTGTTATTCAAGTTGGGTTCTGTTTTGGAAAGTATAAAGTCGACAGTACAGGCCTCCCAGCGATGGACCACAACCCAAAATGAAAACTGCTGCAGGTTGGGGGCTTTCAGCGAAGAGTTACAGTTCGGTTGTGTGGACGTTACCCAGTGGGCAGTGTGTGGACCTGAGATTAGAGGCCCTGTGAAGTGAATGGGTATTCCCATGGTTTTTGCGGCTTTGTGCGACAGGAACAGTGACCCCACTGTAATCCACGGGTGTTTACATTCCAGTAGATGAGTTCCTACTGGAGCCAGGGGTTGAAAAAGGTCTCTCTTGCAGCCAATCCAGCCCACACCAAAACAAGCCTCGCCCATCTCTCACCAGGGCTCTCCAAACAAACGGCAGAAATCCACATAGAAAGGCTATCATGGGAGGTGTAAACTACCTCCAACTCTGCCCCCCCCCGCAACCCCCTCCCCAAGCGACAGCCTCTCATCCATCTTCTCCAGATCTCTCCCCCCCCCCCCATCCCCCCATCCCCCGCCCCCTTCCCTCCGCCACGGCTGACATGCTACTGTCGTTAGTGGTCCTGTTACTGTAGTTTTAATTGAGGGGGAGTCAACTTTCAGTTTGTTCCCCTGCTGACTGCCTGGGGGCAGCAACACCAGGGTGCACTCCCTCCTCCTGTCAACGTGACCACAAGAGGTGGTCAACACCAACAAAAGGATTTTTGTAACAGTTTAAAAATAACCCTTGTTTTTTGTTGTCGCAATCTCTCCTGACGTGTGGCTGATGTCTGCAGGCCGTAGGTTCTGCAGGCCGTAGACTCTGCAGGCCGCGGGTTCTGCGGGTCTAACAGTGTGACTCTCTGGAACAAACATCAAGTCAAGAACGGGGACAAATTCAAGAGTGCAGCCTGCTTCATTTGACTGCCATCCAAGTAGGTTAATACTAGAAAGAAACTCAGGTGACTAACATTTATTATTTCCAAATGACCTGTATTTGTTGCTTAGTATGTTTGTGTATTTGGTCAGACATTTGATCCCCCTTTCACACAAACAGAACAATGACGGGTTAAAAAAGTCTCACGGTGTAACTCAGTAAGTGTCCAGACTTTTTCTATGGTTATTACGCCATGCATACAACATTCTCAAGAAAAAGAAACACAAACTAAAATATCACAATATTCAAAGCTGTCCTGAGTCGAGACAAATCATTGACGCAAACCTTTTTTTCACAATGACTTATGTGCAGATGCATACCGAACGGGGCTATTTTCACCCATGTCACATGACACAGGTCACTAGTAGTGGGGGTTAAGGGGCGCGCTGCCTCCATCCATGAGGTCACGCAGGGGGCAGTAAGAGCTAGGTGTTAACACATCAATTTCAGAGTGTCGCTTGTGGGGTTATTAGAGAGTGGGTGTTGACACTGACGACGCTATCGAAGTCTCAGCATGAGCTGGAAAAGGTCCACAGCACACCCACACACCTGCTGTGTGTGTGTGTGTGTGTGTGTGAACACCGGACGTAACATGTACTTTGTGTGAGTGTGTGTGTGAGAGTCTGTATGAGCATATCTGTGTGCAGAAATTGTTTTATGCCGTCTTTGTTTAATATAAATGTGCACAGAAACAAAAGGATGTTTGCAGTAGCGTTTCAGACAAGCCTCTGCTCCACGGAGCCAACAAACCCTTCTCCTGTCTGGAAACAGCCGAGTCATCTCTGACCTCCCCGCACGTCTCGCCCTACAGACACTCCTAACCCTACACAACACCTGTTCTTGACACAGGCCCTGCAGTCAAGTACTCTCTGTCCTGAGGGCTAATCTAACCACACACACACACACACGTCAGAAACGTCTGCAGCTCAGCACCAACACACACTCAGACTCCTCTCTGTCGTTTCCTTGCTTACTACACTAATGGATATGAACGTAAAATATGATGTTGACCATTACAAAAACAGGCATTGAGCAGAAGAAGTAACTGGATTGTGTATACAAGTCTTCAATATTTAGTCAAATGAACATTTGATCGACTAAAGGACAGTTAAAACTTGTGATCATAGCCTACAGCCCTACACAGTGTTCTCTCCACCACCAGAAGGTTCTTTATCAGTGTGGGTTGAATAGACCCCTTAAACACAACAGTTGGAGGGTTAGACTGTGAGAATTCCTGACAAAAGAGAAAAAAAAAACCTGGAATCCTACATCATGGTCAAACATTCACTATGAGCTCTCTGCTGAACAAAGAAACAAAAAGGTGTTGCCTAGGTAACTCCAGCCTGAATTGACTTTGTCAGCCAGTTAGCAGTAAAACTATGCAATCAACTAGCTTAGCAAGCATCTGGTGGTACTACTACCACCATTTTACTATCATTTAGGATATAATCCTTTATTTATTTTTTATAACCTGGGTTATCAGGATATAATCCTTAAGTATGTCCCTTTCTTTAACAGTACATTCAAATGGTTGTGCAACATTGGCCTTGTTTTGAGGCCTCTTGAAGAACCAACACAGCAAAGCACCCTGTTGTTCTGCTGTATTTGCTTTGCATGGCAGAACATATTCTATGTAGGCCAACAAGTTTCTCCCAGTCTCTCATTTCTCCATCCATCCGTCTATACATCCACAGCACCCATTCTCTTTTCTCTCTACGCTCACCCTCTCTTTCTCTATCCCTCTCCATCCACACATTTCTCTCCCCATTTCATCCCAAAGCACCCCAACATCTTTAAATTCTCCCCCCCCCCCCACATCATGCAGATAACCTTCTCTCCAAACTAACCGTCCCATTGTTATAAATAGTGGTTGTGGGCCTACCCCACTCTGAGTAAACCCCACACATACACAACCCCCTCCTTTCCCCAAGAGCACGGAGCGTGTGTGATCTCTCCCAGGCCCCAGCTAACCAGTTTCCCCCCCCCCCGGGTGATGCCACATCCTGCGGGCGTAGACCACAGCCCATCTGGGTCTGGTTAGACCCAGGGCACAGGGTCCCATAAAACTAGGTTTGGAGAAAGCACACAGGGGCACCCTCTCATCTCTTAACCCCAACCCCACGCTCTCTGGCTGGGGCTCTGATGTGGGATTGAGCCCCTGGGTCTTAGGAGACGTCATGCTTTTTTTTTTTTTTCTACTGCTCCAGAGAGACATCCATGTAGAGATTTGGGCTGGCATATGTTAACTATAGGTTTAAAGCTAGGATACCGTTTACATAATAGGCTATAGGCCCATTGGTTGTCATAGTTACACTGGGTGTTTTACGGCAGTGTGATGTGTTGCTACACTACCTGGTTTCAATGGGAAGAAACTTGTGTCATCATTTTGTCCGGTGTGCTTATAATGGAATATATACAGGCTATCATGGAGAGGATCTGGTGTGTCAGAGAAATTAACCACATTACACCCATATTCCATAGACTATGAACCATATTCCATAGACTATGTATTCCATAGACTATGAACCTCGTGCAGTAGTATCAGGTCAACATGAAACATGACTGACCTAATGTAGACTAAGGAGCCTCCACTGTTGTGTTCTGTATGACCAGGGACTGATTATAGATAACCCTGCCACTTTGCATCGTTTTCACAGCTGAACCCTATGGAAAACAAGGCTTCAAAAACATTATTCACCACTTGAAGTCTGCATCTAGAACAGCTGACCCCCGCTCCCTTTGATCCTCCTTTCAGGAAAAAAAGATGAAAACACGATGAGTGACACTGGCCAAAGACAGGAAACAGGAAAGAGAGAACGTCCTCCCTGTTTCGCCTTCCTCTGTATACATCTCGTCCATCCCCACGGTCTCTTACACCTCTCCCTCTGTACTGTACTTTCCAATGACAGTGAGGTCATCACTATGCCACGTTTTAATCCTTTGACAGTGATAAGGAGACAGATTAATCAGCAACATGTAGCCTGACATTGGTTCTTGCGACAGAAGAGATGTTGACGTTAATTTCATACATCGAAGGACGGATGCCAACATTAGGTATTCACATGTAAGGGACAGGTTCCTGTAGAAGGAAATGAATTCTCTACGATCCTTTGGAGCTGTGGAACAAGTTATCCACCCACATAACGCCAACACACACACACATTGAACTGAATAGCCCTCATCCCCCTGTTATATAAAGGTACTCAGTATCTCAACAGCAAAGGGTGCACAGAGAGAGAGACACGTGTTCTTTCATCCAGTGTTCTTGCACCTCTGGCACAGAGAAAACATTGCTGGTTCAAACAGCCTCACTTTCCAAACTTCTGGATTATACAAATATAGACCAATCAATACAACCTGCCCACACTCTGCGTCTCGTTTGAATGTAAAGTGCTAGCGATGAGAAGGCTGTGTACAACTGATGCAGAACTGTATAGTGTATTCAAAAACACAATAAGTGGTTCCAAGATGATATCTCACTTGGCCTAGCTCAGAAAGTTTTTTGCACTGATAAGAAGTAGTTAGTAAGGGGAAACTTACACAAGACGTGTTAACAGTTTTAAACAAACACACGTGATGTCCTCGTGTATTGTACTACTACTACTACACCTGACTTCTCCCAATCTCACTGACATGGTGTCACTTCATTCCTTTTTTAGCACCTCACGCCCGGCCAGTTAGCATAGCGCTTAGCATGTTAGCGCGATGCTAGCTAGCTAGCTAGCAGGCCTGGCTGGGGTGACGGGTCTTGTTGACAGTGCGGTGACAGGATGGCTCAGTGACACATTCTGCAGGTATGCCTCAAGAGTGACAGATTGACACTCCACTTACACACCAAACACGATAGGCATGTCCACCTTGACTCACATTACATAAACATGTACACAACATTTCTATTGTTTTGTTGTTTGAATGAGTTGTAAGTTACGAGCCATTCTCTTCCTTTGATGAGCTCTGGGCAAACAGCTCCAGTTATAAAACCTTCACGGCAAGGGACTCTCGTAAACAATGGACAAAACAATCGTAAAGTCAGCTTAGAGTTGTAGTAATCTAAATTGGAGCTCATTGCCAAACTGCAGATGGTGAAAAGCACTCATGAGTGTTTATCGCTAGCCAAACTATCCCAGAGCTAAGCAAGCAACACAACAAGGAAGTCTTTACTCACCATCTCATCCAGGGCATAGCGCAGCAACCCATGCTCGTACAGGATGAAGAACCGTCTCTGCCATTTCTGTTAAAAGACAGAGACAGAGAGAAGGTGGATTTAGTAACATTTGCTTCGTTCATTATTTACCACAACAAAAACAAACCATGGCAAAGCTAACTATGATTGTAACTGTGTCCTGTAGACAAAAGTTTGATATTCACAACAGACCCTTGGCTTGGAGCGTAATGGTTGGTAACGAAACACTGTACAACTGACAGGGTTTACAACTGCTTACAGCAACAGCTCCCTTCTCCCGAGGCTGATGTTGCAGATGGGTTTGTGACTCAGCGGCCTAGATCCTACACCCAGGACTGAGCCAAAACTCACACTGACACGCACACTGCAGCAGTTTAACCCTTGGGGCCATGCAGCATCCAATATGCTGGCCTGGCTCAGTTTCAGCATGTGCCAGATACTAGACCTTGAGATTGGCTGGACTATGTCCTCACCTCCCATGCGTCACTTCAAAATATTAAACATCCATTACTGGCGTTGTGATAACCCTCTGACCTGATGAGACTTCCAGGAAGATCATCTCCCTCCCCCCCCCTTCCCCCCCCCCAGGCAAAAGCGCTGGGAGCCCCAGAAACAGTGAAACTGTTTCAGTACGGCGTGTGCTACCCGTGGGAGGCTGGCTTGTGCAAACAAACTAGATGGGAGATGAGAGAGGAGCAAATATTCTGCTGGGTTCTCCATGGAACACAGGACAGTGAACCAATCCTGGATGACAAGCACATCAGTCCATAGCCGAAACATCCAAAACCTCCAGTACATAGATTGCTAGGCTCCTGCAATTTTCTCAGTTCCTTCTGCTCCCATTTCTAAACAACGTAAACAAAGCATCCACCTTGGGGGGATGGATGGTAAACAAAGCAATGGAACTCACTTCGGATGAGGTAAAAGTCTACCTCGTTTCAGAGAATAAGATATTTTGAAACTCTCAGCCCACACCCTTTCATAAGTCCCATCAACGACCCCTCCTTTCCCTAATGCACGGCTCCGTCCTGGTGTTGTGTTACCAGCCTCCGTGTTTCTGCGGAGACCCATCAATAAAAGATGAGAAAAGTGCTTTGTGATCTACGAGGCATCAGGGGCCCAGAACGGGGATGGCGTTCGGCGTCCTGTGCTGTGCCCTGAGCTGAAGGATGCTCATATGGGCCTGGTTATTCAGCAGGGCCATTAAGAGTTTGATATAGAGCTCACCAGAGTCCACTGATAGAAGACGTTAAAGCTCCTTGATGAGGTTGGGAGGGTGAAAGAGAGAGCAGACTCTAAAGAGCTATTACACTCAACACCAACGGTGGGAGGGGGGGACGAGCATTAAGGATCTCACCGCAAGGCCTCTGGCCCATCCGTCAGATATGTTTTTACATATATACGCTTCTCTGATTGGCTCTTTGGGATGTTAAATCTTCTTGGAGCTCCAATTAAATCACAGAACCATGGTTCAACAACCCTTTCTATTGGCAGAACAGCTTGAAACCCCAACTCAACACCAGCAGTCAGCCCAGTGTTTATTTACCCCACAGAACAAAAGTGCATGTGAGCCCAGCACTGACAGAAATAGTGCATTTGGGGGGTGTTGACAGCGGAGGCGGCCGGAGGCTGCAGAGATGCTACGTGCCCATATGGAAGCCATCAGGGGGGGGGTTGTGAGAACCCAGAATGTTCCCACTCCTCCTCAACATCCTCCCTCCGTCTGTTTCTGGACGCTCCCTCCCTCGAACGTATCATTTCATATCAGGGCCGAGGAGAGGAAGTGGTTCTACTGTGGGAGCACCCCCCTCCCCCCCACCCCCTCCCCACCCCCTCCCCCCCCATCCCCCCCCTCCCCTCCCGGTAACCTCCCCATGAGACCGTCCACCAAGAGATAGAGTCAATATTATCCTCATTAGCTCCTGAGAAAGTGAGCTGGAGGGGGGAAGGGGGGCTTGTTCTAAAGCAAACCAGCCTCCCACAGGAAGCAGCCATGGACAGTAGTGTCCCAGATTCATCAGGACCGGGTATAGCTGGGATTGGAAGAGGCCTGTAATGTGCCACTATACACAGAAAAGAAACGTTTACTGAGTAGAATTAAGTGAAAGGTTGCACAACACATCCAAAACCTCAATTTTACCTGGCTTGTATGTTGACTTGATTTAAGAACCGTACGGTACTAAGATTGTAGTCCAGCTAAAATATTCTCATTTAAAATCTGTTGCAGTGTTTCAATCTATAAAGCTAATGCTCATTAATACTGACCTTTGAAAGGTAAGAATCAATCTGCACACTGATATTTTCGTCTTGAAATACCACATTGGTTAGGGTTATTGTTGGCAGATTATCAGACATTCATTTCAAGATAAAATCTTGAATTAACTGTTCTCTACAGTTATGACAGGTTGGTGGGTGCATGTGTGTTTCATAACCCAGAGCAGAGGTGAGATCACTTACCCGAGATCTGTGCAAGGGATTGTCGAAGTTTGTCCCCTCTGGGGCAAGCAGCAACCAGCCTCCATATATAGGTTTAGCCTGATGGGGGAAGGACAAAAGCAATTACAGATGGCTGACACAAACCCCCAACACTGTGGTTGTTGACGTGTACATTAGATACAGGATCAATAAAAGGGATCATGTTTGCTAAGTCACTCTGAATTAGAGCGCGTATACATTAACTGTTGAGGTCCACACCGAGTGATATAATATTATATGAACAAAACTGCCCTTTTCTATTCATAGAATAGTCCTGTGTTTGATGCTGTGAATACAACTTTAAAAAGATAGCTGGGTTGTGCTTGTCTATGTTAGATAGCTGTGTATGCTGTAGTCAGTCCTACACTGTCTGGCTGCATTCCAGAGCCCCATGCTAACCTGTACTGCCTGGGAAAAAATGAAAACCTTACCCACGTGATTGTTTTCCCTCTGATCCCCTAAGTGGGGGGGGTCAAAGGGTGCAGGGAGCGAGAGGAGAGCAGAGCAGAGCAGAAGCCAAGCTTTTCCGCCATCACTCAAGCTTTGCTGTGAAAATTGTACTTGGTGGTTTTGGTTTAATAACTCCTGCTCTGTACTAGGACATGTTTTCTGGCTGCTTTATGTAACACCACAAACCTGAGCTCTATGAGCTACAACTTGATCTGAAGGGATTGGTATGAGCGTGGGAGAATAACTGCATGAGTTGGATACTTTGGCTGTTTTGTCTGGCTAGCGCTTACACCTAAATACCTAAACAAACAAATTGGCTTATGTAAAGTACTCAGCTATAATTCCATGTCCACGTCTTTCTGCTTGTGGAAAACCATAAACACGGACAGCTCCGTTGTGCGGTCAAGATGTCAACATATTCCTTTCATGAACTCCCAAGTCAGAAGCTCATTCTGTCGAAGTTCACTTGTAATCCACGCTAAGCCTACTTTCTCTCTGATCACCATGTCTTTGCAGGACAGTATGTTGCCTGGATTTGCATGAAGGCATGATCATGGTGCTGGCCAGCAACACTTAGACGTGTCTAGTGAGGGTCTGAAGCACCAGTGACGTGACCCAACCCTGGCACAGCATCGCTAACACACACACACACACACACACACACACACACACACACACACACACACACACACACACACACACACACACACACACACACACACACACACACACACACACACACACACACACACACACACACACACACACACACACACACACACACACACACACACACACACACACACACACACACACACACACACACACACACACACACACACCTGAGTGCTGATATGCTTAAATATTGATACTGGGGCCCTGGTAACCATCTTGGGACACAGCGGGGGTGATCATGGAGAGCAGGATTCCATCTGACAGTTCAGCTTAAGCCTCTACTTATATGACAACACCACCGAGGAGAGAGCAGTCGGGGTGGGGGTCAGATGGATCTGCAGGAATGTTATTTCCCTTCCCTGATGAGAGAGAGAGTGGAGGGTTAAAGTGTGGGGAGGGGGGTGGAGGAGAACGAGACAGAGAGAGAGACAGGGCAAGGTCGGGAACAGAAGGGGCTCATCTCTCCTCACATGGCCAGACGGGGGGGCCCAGTGGCACATTCTCCGGGGACAGAACCGGGAAGGCGGATCTAGGTCAGCTTTTCCCCTTCAACGGTTAAATGCAGTCATTTGTGAGTGCATGTTTGTGTTTGTGAGGGATAGAAGAAAAGAGACAGAGAGAAAAAGAAAGAGAGAGACAAAAGGCAGAGAGAGAGCGACTAATACTGTGTAGTAATGCTCATTTCACAACTCCCCCGTCTCCATCCTAATGACGAGGTAATACTGCACTGAGGGTCTGCAAGGGGGAGGGAAAATACTGAGGGAATGACAAAAGCTTCCACTGAAAATATGTTTGGAATGAGACATACTGAGCAGAAGTATTCTGTCTGCTGCAGCTGGGTTCTGGGCTAACTAGCCCTGCGTCTGACAGCCAAGCTCCTGCTGGGAGTCCAGCCTATTAACTCTGACATGATAACACATACATCAAACATTCTGCAGAGTATGACAACAGGCTAAACCTCAATGTTATTTTTAACCAGGGAGGGAGGAAGATCATCATCATATGATGTGCAATGTTTTGTAATACGCACCCCCCTTCTTTGTTTTTATATAGATCAGCTGCTCTGGAAAACAACCAACACTTTGAGACATCATTTTTGGGGGGCAATTTCTCTTCCCTTCTTTAAGTGTGAGCTTGTGTAAAAGGGAGAGAAAGAGAGAGGGAGAGAGGGAGAGAGGGAGAGAGAGAGAGCGGGGAGGGGGAGAGTGAAAGGACGGCAGAGTCCTTGAATGTGACCAAAGGACCCCCTGCCTTTAAACAACTTAGTAAAGCCGTCTTAGTAACGATAGTGAAAGTCAGCCTAGTTCAGTCTAACCTGATGTACATTTCATGCCTAACATCCCCTGCTAGAGACGGACAGGACTATAAAGGGATGCATGGTCAAGGTTCACCTGGCAGCCAAGAAGCTTCTAATAGTCCTTTGGGGAGTAGAAGCTGAGAAAAATGCTGAGATAGTAAACCTGGGGAAAATCACCTTTGACCCAGGTGTGACACTGACATAATGACACATTCAAGAGTAATGACCGAGTTGAGATAACTGTTGGTATACGCGTGGGCCATATAGCTAATTACACCAAATCATCCGAACCTTTAAACCTGCCAGTTTATATTTGATGATGTCAAGCTCAATAAACTGAATCGTCAGCCATAGGCTCTACATACGTCGAAGATATTAGTCAGCAGAATGATAGGGCGGAATGAAAGAAAAAGTTAATGAAAGAATTAGATGTTAGTTTAGTTTATGCAAGCACAATCGGCAGTATCTAATTACCTGGTTTAAATCCTCGTCGTTCAATAAATGAGATTCTCTTGGTTTAAAACAGTTCTGACATTTACTTTTGTTGAAAATATTGGCTTGGAATTTCCGACAGGGGTTGTCTTTTGAGGACATGGTTGACGGACACAGGTGCCAACAGAAAGGTAAATGACCAGAGTTCCCTTTTCAAACTGCGCAATCCAATTTGTGTGATTTCTGGGTCGCTTTCAACAGCTGTGAAACACTGCTCTATCCACTAGTCCAACATAAAACACATTCAAAAGCCCGATATGGGAGGTCTTGGGGAGAAAAAATGCCCAGAAAACTTTCAAAAGACCACCCCACTATTCCTGAGAGGCTTGGTGAAAGTCTTCCAGTAACGGCATTAAAAACGGATTGTCTTCTTGGCTATCAGTTTAACACACCGAATCTCGTTATAATCGACTAATGCCTACAAGTAACGGGCAAAGGAATTAAGTAATATCAATGATCGTAATCATCTTGCTGCTCGCGAGGTACCTCCCACGGCTCAGCTGGTGGAGCTATTGCAATAACTTTTGGTTCACAGGCTGGTTTACATCGAAGTAGGTAATGTCGATGAGAATCCAAACAATTTACTCGCGTTCCTTGTTGGTTAGTCCTTCATGAACATTTTGGCATCCGAAAAATCAAATACAGGTGACAATTCGGCCGGCCTCTTGCTTTCCGTGGGTCCCGTGAGGTTCCATGGCAGAGGCACGGCACAATCTTAGAGTTGCAGTTTCACCTATATTTCAACCAAGTCCAAGCGGTTTTACGGATTGCATTGCAGCTCAGTTCGTCCGATTGACGCTTGTTGTTCTCTTCAGGGTGAAACTCGCGAATACACTGACCTAACTTTGCAAAACAGTCCTTGGTCATGCCTTTAGAGTGCTACGTCTGTGGCAACATAGTACACAAGCTGCTGGAAACGTTGTTAGGCTGATATTTAGCGAAAAGCCACGGGGAGCCAGTCAGAGGAGAGGAGGTACACAAAACGACAGAGCGAATGACTGCCAGCTTTTTCAACCAATGAGAAAAAGGCGCACGCCTCCTGATGAAACTGCAATAATATGCATCCAATAACAACCATCAGAAACCGCTGCCAATTTGGATCATGATAGGTGGGCAGGCAGTCAAAGGTTTTCCACTAGCAACTGAACAAAAATGATGTGCACGTAATATTATTGAATAAACGTCCCAATGACTAAAGAGGAGACCTATTGCTTTCAAGTTCACTTTCAATACTCATTGTCAAGTGTCTGGTCTGAAGCCTACCTGTTTAATCACATTCAATCGAGCGCCCTCGTGTGGTTATTTGTTTACTTAGGCAGTCAAATAAAATAATGACACACTGTGACGCACCCAAGAGTCATGTCTTTACACTCAGCTTCAACATTCATGTCTATCAATCACGATAATCAATCGTTTTGAAAAACCCTTACGCTCTTGAACCAGCGTCCAACAAGTCTACTGGTGTGTGCAGAATAACTAAGGCGATTTTAGGATCAGCCATCCTATAAACCTTAAAACTTCAATAAGTCAAAGTCATGCACTCTAACCCAGAATCTCTTAAAATGTACCTATCCCCCATCACTAATCAACAGATTCATGGATTAGATTGAATTGTGTTGAGAAGCAACATTTGCATATCTCAGGGTTGAGGATCCACAAGGTTTTATAATTCCCTTCCTCAAACTAGAGTGGTGTCCTGGTATCACTGTTTCATGCTTACTATGAGCAATTTCAAGTATCAAAACGAATTCAATGAGATTGTGACGAGAAAACACTCTAAATCTTGAAAGACTTGAAGTATGACTGTCTTGAAGGTTTTGTGAGGTGAATACAGGCTCAGTGTTCATGTATGCAGGCCTGTGGTTGTCTAGGGTAGTCTGGGGTTTCCTTGACAGAGCCAGGAACCTTTTGAACAATCATGTTGGAGACCACAACACATATATCTCTTTGTCTTTAAAGAATTCCCCTTGACCGTTTCTCAGGGGAAGCATTCTTGTGGTTGCACGAAGCCATGTCAGCCAGTTTGCAGTGTGTTTTATACCGATAAGGTTTTTACAAATTCTTCCAAGTACTGGTTTCCACAAATAAAATGGTGTTCTTTTCCATCCTCTTTTTTAAGAGTAGCTCATTGTAGCCCTGACCCATTTATTGGCCACAAGAGGGCGTGCTTCGTACATGTTCAGATTAGTGTGGCACAATGTGCCCAAAACAAACATAATACTATATTTATGAGATACGCTTCAAGGTAGTCAATATTAGCCATGTACAGCCAGAGACAATACAAAATATTTACGCGATGTTTGTAAGCGTACTTGACTTTGGTTCAACCAAATAATAACCTAAAACCAACGGGTTTTTGGACCCAACGTTGACTCAATGCCAAGAGTGTGTCCCTAGCAACCGACTTATTTGTTGCTATAGAGAAGATGTTTACGGAAAAGGGTCGCCTGTAACTCTAAGTGGTGGAAAAATGGCTAAAGGGGACAAAAAGAAGAAAGTTGAAAAGAACACGCCGGAAATATCTCACAGTAAACTGTTGGTAAATAGCTTTACCACTAGTGATGAATGGGAGCCGCAGATTATTGACCATGAATCCGAACAGGAGTCAGACACCGATCTGATGACAGCGTCATTCTCATCCCCGCCACCGCTCACGGACAAACATCTGGAGAGAAGTGACTATGAATTTCATGAGGTGCAAATTCTTCACAACCTCATAATTCAAAGGTGAGTCGTCGGTCTATCCTATAGACATTTCTAATCGATTAATAAAAACGTGTAAGCTAAAAAAAAAAAAAATTAACAGGTACGAGGGGGAGAAGGATAGAGACCAGTTCCACGGTGAAGGGGTCGCGTACTTTCACGGAGGACACGTTTACAAGGTAGCCTGCTGTAGCCAGCAAACCTGACTGTGACGTTTTCGTTAATGTTCCATCATGAAAACCCTGAACAGAATCCATCATCAAATTAAACAAATTCTCATATCCCAGGGCAGTTTTTCAGAGGGTCTTATGCACGGCCGAGGAACCTACACGTGGGCAGATGGAGTGAAATATGAGGTAGGCTTGACTCACTTTTCCCCCCTTCACCGTAAAGATATAATTCTGAGCTCTTCATCATACTCTCAAAGGGGGAGTTTGCATCCAATGTGCCCCAGGGTCATGGTCTCTACAGCTGGCTGGACAGCAGCTCCTACGAGGGGCAAGTCTTCAATGGCATCCGTCATGGTGTGGGTACCTACACCTGTGCCAGTGCCTCAGTGGTCTACAGAGGCCAATGGCACCACGGCAAGAGACATGGAAAAGTAATTATCTGTACACTGTAATTGAGAATGAAACATTCTTGTATCTAAGTTGATATTGGTAGCTGTTTGGCATGACTTTACAGAGTTCTCTGACCCTAGGCTTGACCATATAATTTACTCAACACAGAAACACATTTATTGCACCTCTAGTGTGATAATGGTCAGCCTAGGTCGGTTTGTTTGTGTAGGCCTAGTGTCTATAAGTCATGTGAGGAGGGGGTTCTCTGCTGGCAAGGAATGTTAGCACCAGTATTTTCAGGATATAATGTTCCATTCTAAATTTCTCCGACACATTGACTGTGTATCTGTGTACCAGGGCACCATATATTATAACCAGGAGTCCTCTTCCTGGTATGAAGGAGACTGGGTCAGTAACAGCAGAGAGGGCTCGGGGCTGAGATGGTGAGATGGACTTCAGCTTTCAAATGTCAAATTCAAAACATATTACACACTAGCCAGCCTACACTTTGCTTCGTTCTTTGCAGTTCATGTGATGTTTCCAAGTATTCTGCATTTCCCAGCAGGCATGAGTAGATGATGCAGGTGTGTGTGTGCTCTCTCTTGGCAGCTACCTGTCAGGAAACACATATGAGGGGCAGTGGAGAAACAACCTTAGACACGGAGAAGGCAGGATGGACTGGCTACAGCTCGGCCAGCGATACAGTGGAACCTGGGAGAATGGTATCCAGGTGGGATGCACCAGTATACCACTGTGCTGTCAGTGAAGCAAATCACTGTAGTGACGTCGGGTAGACACGGGGAGATTTTGGAACTTGGTTATGTTTAAGTGTTAAAAATAAGTTGTGAAATTCATATTAATCTGGGTCACCAGCTCAAACTTCCCTTCAGACTCAGTTGGAAATGATACTAGAAAGCATCTTACATGTGCAGACACACTTTAGTTGGCTGCTTAGCTAGTTGTATTGTATGTGTTGGAGTCAGTTATCTCACATGCTATCCTGCTTGTGTCTCAGCATGGCCAAGGGACGCACACCTGGTTCCTGAAGCGTGTGCATGGCTCCCAGTACCCTCTGAGGAACGAGTACCGGGGGCAGTTTGTTCGGGGTCTGCGTCAGGGAGAGGGCAGCTTTTACTATGCCAGTGGGGCTCTTTACCAGGGCCAGTGGAAGGGCAACAAAAAGCATGGACAGGTGTGACTGAAATCAAACTCACTCAAAGTCACAGGTACAAAGTTAAACGTGACCTTGTTGAATATATCGTCCATAGATCAGATAGGTTCTTCTGTGTTGTACAGGGAAGGTTCATATTCAAGAACGGCCGGGTGTTTGAAGGGGAGTTTGTGGATGATCACATGGCGGAGTTCCCTGCGTTTCGCCTAGATGGCTGCAAGACCCCAGACTTGAGGGGAATCAGAACACACACACCCCTGCCAGAGGATGGTATGACCCAATTTACTTAGCGTAGTTGTACTAAACCTTCAGTTTAACTAGGTTTGCTAAACTGTACCATTTGTTGTCATATGAATGTGCTGTACAATGCACACTGTAAGCTGTGTGTTGCTTGTGTTGGAGGGACCTCCCCTAGGAGGTATCTAGAGCTTGATGGTGGGGATAGTGCCTCTACTGTGCTGGGGCCAGACATGGCTCTGGACATCTCCACCCTACTGGAGAAGTTTCCGGAAAGCCGCAGAGGCATGGAGCTCAAACAGGTACGTCCAGTCGCATGGTCAGAGGAAAACCTTACCCCGTCAGATCTTAAGTCAACACATAACCTGCGTCCACCTGCATGTAGACTTCTTCCTCCTTCGTGTTTCCCCTCCTCTCCACTAGGTGGAGTTTGCGGTGCTGCGGCACATCACGGAGTTGCGCTCCATCTACACCTTCTACAGCAGCTTAGGCCACGCCCCCTCCCCTGACAACACCTTCCTGCTGTCCCGCCTGCAGCTGTGGCGCCTGCTGAAGGACTGCAGCGTGCACCCAGACGCCATCACCCTGGCACAGGTGGACCGCTACATCGCTGGAGGTGAGGCCTGCTGATGAGAGGGTTAGGGCTAGATCGTTTAGATAAGGTCACTGCTTGGGAACAGCATGGCTGGTAATCACATTGCTGGAGGTGAGGCCAAATGATCATAAGGTTACTGTTACATGTCCACTGTTTACCATTCCTCTTGTGCAGTTATTCCCGTGAGGAGTATTGAAGACAAGGGATCCCTCAGCTCTTTCTGTGTTGTGATCTTGTGTTCCAGAGGATGTTTCTGCAGAGGAGGTCCACTTGCCCTTCTCCACCATGCTCCTCAGGAAGTTCCTCAGCAGTGTGGTCGTTCTTGCCTACCATACCTACCACAGGGCCTTGGAGTAAGCCCCGGCCTCGTTTGTTTTGTTTGTTGCTAGAACCATTTCACAAATGAGTTGTGAACTATTTAAAATTTCAAGCACACGTTCCAGGAAATCCATAGATGTTCAGGGTACCCTCAGAGTATGACAAGCCTGTCTCCCTCTGTCCCAGGACCTCTGGGAACACTCCTGTGTTGGTGTCCTGCTTCTCCAAACTGATGAATGAGGACATCATCCCCAACGCAAAGACTGTGAAAGGTATACACACAAAACTCACACCTACACCCACACACACTCACCTAAACATGACCCCTCCCCTCTCAGGCCTCTTGTTCAGCCACCCTGTGCGAGCGGTGGTAGCTGCAAACTACATCCAGAGATGCTGGGAGATCTACCAGGCCTTCTGCAAGCCCAGAGCCACAGCAGACTCCACCATGACGACCAGAGACTTCATATTGATGTTCAAGGTACTGGCTGGCTGGCTGCCACTGGCTTGTTAGGACAGACACGTTCAGGATAGAGATGCCAAATGAGTGTTAGGATACTGTCTTGTATGAGCATATACATGAACAAAGAAAACCAATGTAGTGTCATAGTTTTTAACCATCACACTGCAGACAGAAATTATGACAACATAGGAAGTAACAAAAACTGAGTAGGAAGTCATGTCAGAGACGTACAATAGGAGTATTTGTGTGATACAAATGAACAGACATGGCAAAAGTACACATATCCTTTACTCAAGTAGAAGTACAGATACTCATGTTTAAAGGAGAGGACTTTGTTCAGATTTAAAAAAAGTAAAGTACTGACACCTGAAAAATCTACTTAAGTACAGTAACAAAGTATTTGTACTTTGTTACTTCCCATCTCTGCAAATGAAGTAGTAACCATCTTGTGTTCATGCTTCCACTAGGAACTAGCTCTGTTTGATGCACAGCTGACCACCAGGAGACTGCTGGAGGTCATCTCCACAGACACTCCTGTTGTGTTCCACCAGGAACACTATAACCTGGATCTGGAGGTCAGTCACACTGTCATTCTCTACCTAGGTAGATACCTATGAATCTAACATTTCCAGTATCAATGCCCCCATTCAAACCGTCAGGCAATACTGGGGATGACAAAACATGTAGTATCAGTCAGTTACATTTAACATTTAGCAGACGCTCTTATCCAGAGCGACTTATAGTAAAGTACAGGGACATTCCCCCCGAGACAAGTAAGGTGAAGCGCCTTGCCCAAGGACACAACGTTGTTTTTGGCACAAACCGGCAACCTTCTGAGAAATAGCCCGATTCCCTTACCGCTCAGCCATCTGAATCATCGTCATTCTGTCCAGCCTGGCTCACTTCCAACCTCCAAGCAGATGGTTCCACTACTGATCCACTGTTGTGATCATGTTACTTCTCTTGCCCTCATGCTGAATCCTCTCTACCGTAGATGACCTTCCTGGAGTTCTTCGAGGTGCTCTTGGGCTGTGCCGAGGTCAAAGGTCACCTGGGTGAAGACTGTGGGACAGAGGGGGGGACCGAGGCGGGCCCCCCACCCAACGCCTGGAGGGGCACCCCAGTGGAGGACCCCAGAGAGAATCCCCTGTATGCCCCAAAGAGGCCCTCAACCACGGTCAGCCTCGTGCACCCCCTACCATTCCCTTCTGATGTCCTTGTACGCTAGGGTGCATTCGCTCTTGAAGTGGGATAAGTGATGCAGCAAGGTCTACAGTGCTACAGAAAAAAACACTTTGTCAATACATTTGCTGTTCCTTCCAGGCTGGAGCTCTTGTGAATCATTCCAACCCCAACACCTCCCCATCCAGCCCAAAGTCAACCGAGGTGGGTCACACAGCGAGGGCACGGCTCCCTCCCAGAAGCCAGCCTAGCGTTTCTTCTGCTGCTAGAGGCTGTTTGTTTTTTCCTGAAGGTGGAGAAGTCCAAGGAGGTCCTGCAGACGGCCACTCCTGAGGGTCTGGAGCCCAGGCACAGTCCCAGGCCTGAAGGCAAGCTCAGATCTGAGACCGGAGGTTTGTTCTCTACCCCTCGCTACAGCCTTTCTACATGTCTGGACCATATCGCCTGCCTCTCCTACCGCCTCACATCCTGTTAAGGGGTTTCACAGGTCTCAGGATGTAACCAACATTGTGGTGGAATGTTTCGCAACCTCATACTGTGGCTGGTTGTGTGTGTGTTTGTAGAGCTAGCCGGTGGCTCTGCAACTCTTTCGTCGGTCACTGAGAGGAGAGACGAGGGTTCTAGTGGTGCTGCAGGGCTCAGCCCTGGGTCGGGTATAGAGACCAACCTATCCTCCCGCCCTCCTCATCCCAACAGTACAGGTCATCTGCCTGTCTCCACAGACACATCCATGATCTTAGTATCTCAGCGTTATTTCACTCACATGTCTGACGGTGATGTCATCCCTCCAGAGCCAAGTGAGGACAGGGGGGCAGCAGGGGTGGTTGCCGGGGGCGAGGACCCGGGGAGGGGGAGCTGGAAGCCTGGGTCCAGAGAACCCACCAGTTCTTCAGCCAGGTGTTTTACCCGGCGTACGATCGCAGCCTGCTGCTGAACAGGGAGGTGCAGGAGCACCGGCTACGACAGGCCGCTTGTGCTCGCATCAACCTGGCCAAGGCTAAGGAGCGGGCCCGGTAAGCACATGCCCTGGCAGGCTAGTGACCTTTCTAGGGATGCTGGAATGTGTGACCGTTTGAGAGCAAGAAAACCTGTTGTAGCATAACAAGTCACAAGTGTACCTCTACTGCCCCAGGCTGAGGGAGGTGTGGGAGGCCGAGGAGGAGAGACGGCGGGAGGAGGAAGAGGATGAGGAGGCAGAGAGAGACGGCGTGGAGGAGGAGCCTAACCCCTCGCCTCAAGCTACCCCCGTGGCCTCCGCAACTTCAGTAGCGGTCATGAAACAGTCTCCGGCCGCCGCCGGGACCAAGAAGAAGAAGAAATAGACCCCCAGCATGATCCTGGTGCTGTACTCTGCACAGGGAGGGCTGTGACTGCTCTCCTATGGAAGTACTGCTTATCCACTGTCTCCAGACAGCTACACATGTTGTAGCTCAACATGCATGTTAACAAGGAACTCTGCTTTGTGATAGCTGGATCAGTGTTGTTGTTAGAAGCTATAAACGAAAATACGTCTTTAAAGTGAAATAAATCTTTAAAGTGAATTGAATAATTATAAATGTCAAAGGAGATCTTTGTTTGAAAACTTTATTTACAGAACTATTGTATCTATTGAACCATAACACTCTGTACTTCTGGCCTTTATCAAGCTCAGTAAAAAATCGAATTTCTTTAAAAGGGATACATATAAAACCAGCATTATTTCCAAAGTACTTTCCCACTGGTGAAAATGAAGAAAATCCACAAAACAGGTCTCAAAGAAGAGCTGAAAAACAACTGATTATCAGCACAACAAGTAACATCTAAAATGTTGAAAAAGACATAAGAATGCAAGACAGGAAAAAAAACGATGTAACCAGAAGAATACGTTAAAAAAATAAAATAGCGGGATGACTGAACTAGATAGAAAATAATTACATCAGTGATTTGACAGGGCCACTACTTTCCTGTACCAAAGGCCTATGTAGCCAACAGGTTGTGGAACCAAAAGCACAGGTAGCTCATCTGTCACTGGGAGGAGTGAAGACCATGAGGTCACTGGGACAAACCGACTGGCGGATCCTCTCCCTGGGGTCGGGGCTGAAGAACAACAGGTGCTCCGCTGCCTGGAAGGGGGAGGTGCAGACAGGTGAGGGGGTGTACACGGCCTTCAGGTAAGACAAACGATAGGAGCAAGTTGAAACATAAAAATATGAAAACACATTGTTCCAGCTACATTCGACAAAAGGGTTAGGGTGAAAACGAAAAGCAGGGAAATTAACCTGTGGTGTCCGCGGGGTGAAGGTTTGTGCGATGCGAGGGAAGGCTGTGATTGGAGTGAGAGAGATATAGACACCACTGTGAACACATCAAACCAGCTAAACCACCCAATGAAAAGAAACTATTATGCTTAGTTTCACCATCACCAAAGTCCTAGTGCATAGATAGTTGTGGGTTTAACACACTTCTGTGCCTGGCACATAACTTATAAGTACAATAAGCCCAGCTCTGCCACACACACACACACACACACACACACACACACACACACACACACACACACACACACACACACACACACACACACACACCTATGGGGGTGACTCCATCCTGAGAGTGATCTCCAGGCTGATCTCCAGGCTGATCTCCAGGACTGTCCATCTCAACGTCCACCGTGGGAGAAGAGATCTCTGAGCCGGGCGCAGCCTGGGGCGAGAGACTGGGCCTGGAGGCTGGTTGGAGATAGCGCTCAAAGTCCAACTGTGGAACACCCTGCTGCAAAAAATATATAATATAGAATAAGTTGTCTGAATGATGTGTTGTGTCCTGTATACCATGGATTTGGGGCCTCATTCACAATCTTGCAGTGACCCCCCGGTCAGAAACGCATGCCAATGTTCATCTTTCAGACCAGTGAATCTTTATAGACCAAGTGTGGTGCTGTACTCCCAACTGGAACAGACTAGACTAGTCAAAGACCTACCTCAGAGATGGAGTCGTCGTGCAGGGGACTGGGAGGAAGAAAGGAAAGAACAAACGGTTCAGTCAAAGCTCTTCTCCAAAACTCAAATCATTTTTAGGCGTTTGGTGTTGTGGTCCTATGAGATGGAGAGATTGATCCAGAAATAAGTACTGTCTCCTACCTGCCACAGACACCAGGACTGCTGAGTAGGGCTGGAGAGGAGATCTGGACGGCAGGGGGGGAGGAGGACATTGGGCTGGGAGAGGAGAGGGGGAGGAGGCTGGACTCCACCCTGGCTGGGGTGTGAGGTGAGCAGGGGGAGAGGCTGAAGCTCAGAGCGGGGCTGTTGGTTGGGGAGGAGGGGGGTGAGTCGGCTTTGTGGCTGGGGGGAGAGAGGGGGAGGTTGGGGGGAGAGAGTGGCAGACTGGGGTACAGGCTGGTGATGAGGGGCACGCTGCTATCACAGGCCTCTGGTGATGCTGCTCTTCCCTGGCGTGCAGGGGTGGACGGGACAGGGCCGTCTGATTCCTGGGGCTCTACGGCCTGCACTGACTGGCTGAGGATTTGGGGTGGAACATCAACGGCCAGCTGTGATTGGCCAATGTGCTCAGATGCCTCGGTATTCACCTTGGATTGGTTGCAAGCAATGTGATCTTGCATACGTCCAGACTCTGGTTGGTCAGGAACAACCTCGTCCTGATTGTTGGGAGGAGCCTCTATGACAGGTGAGAAGCAGAGAGATCCTCTGGCTGGATCGTGGACACTGGACTGTGGGGTGCAGGCCTGGGGTCTGGGGGTGCAGGCCTGGGGTCTGGGGGTGCAGGCCTGGGGTCTGGGGGTGCAGGCCTGGGGTCTGGGGGTGCAGGCCTGGGGTCTGGGGGTGCAGGCCTGGGGTCTGGGGGTGTGGGCTAGGGTGAGTTTGAGGCAGGCAGGGGTGCGTGCTGGGGTGCAGCGGGGAGGGAGGGCCAGAGGGGAGGCAGTGCAGGAGGATCGTGTCCTGCCGGGTGTGGATAGGCTGGAGCCCTGGCAGGGGGAGGGCTGGGGTAGCACAGCACCAATCAGACGTGACGACCTGCGTACGGGACCTGGTCAGAGTCAAATAAGCAAACGTCAACACACTTCTTCTTGACAAGCTTGGATAGGAACTTTAAAATAGCCTAAAGCCCCAGAATAACAACTTCCTTTCTCTAGCACCTCCTCCCCACAGTGGTCCCTCAAAATTCTCCATTCCCGCCATCCATCACCTCTTACCAGTGAGTTTGGCTGGGCTCTCCACCTGGAAGAAGCCTCCATTGAACACCAGCGTCTCAGGAGCCTGGTCCTGGCGGTCCGGAGGCTCCAGGGCAGGGTGGTCCTCAGCGCTGGCTGTGGGCTCGGCCTGGGCTGCCTTCTCAGCCTCAGCAGCCTGCTGTCTGGCCTTCATCGCAGCCTTGATGGCGGCCAGGCGAGACTTGGCCGCCGCGTTGGGCCCCGGGCCGGCGTTGGGCTTAGAGGGCGCCGATGGAGGCGGCTTCTGATTGTGTGTGTGTGTGTGTGTGTGTGGGGGGGGGGGGGGGGGGGGGAAGAGAGAGACGCGCGTTAAGGAAACTGACGTTTACCTCAGCAGTTTGTGCTTTCAGCATGAAGACATAAGTGCTCCTTTAGAAGAGCGGCTAGCCTTTGTCTCACCTTGACCATCTTCTTCTGTCTGGGCGGGGGCTTGTGCTCCTCCTGCCAGCCTCGAGACTCCGCCTCTGACAGAGCACCGAACTTCCTGTTTACATCCTCCACCTGGGAGCGAGGACAAAAGGAGGAAGACGACAGAGAAAAAGATGACATTTCATCCGTGTCGGCTCATCTCCCTTCACCTCCAGGACCCGGAGAGGAGCCTGTGACAGAGATGAGGAGCCCACCTGGTAGTAGACCATGTCCCAGAAGCCCTGCAGGTCGGTGCAGGTGGTGATCTTCTCCCCACGGCTCAGCTCACAGTCATCCACCAGGCCCCGGAACTGCCCGAACCTCTCCTTCATCAGGAGACGAGCCTGGCCTATGACCGTACGCATGCCATCCCGCACTGGAGAGAGGGACGAGAGAGGGTTACACACACACACACACACACAGAAGGAGAGAAGAAAGGGGCTTCACGTGCCAATTGGTAAATGAAAGAAGGAAGCTGTGAGAGAGAGACTCACTCTCTTCAGGGATGGAGGTGTCGTCCACTCTCTTTTCCCACTGTTCACACTGCCCAAACAGTCGGTCTGTCTCACTGACCATAGCTGACCTGGAACACACACACACACACAAAGTGCAATCGTTTTTAAGTTTCACAGTGTAAATTTAAAGTTGTCAAGTTGAACTTGCATCCAGCATTGTGTAACAAAGGATGAACAGTCACATGGTTCTGTGGCCCACTGACAACCCTCACGCTCCCTCACCTGAAGTATGCCACGTTGTGCTGGGGCTCCTGGGGGCTGGCTGGAGCCGGGGGGGCCAGGGCGGGAGAGGGACGAGGCGGGGGGCGCAGAGGCGACTTGGGGGCAGCAGGAGCGCTGAGCTCAGCCTCTGGATCCGGGTTGTCAAGAGAGAAGAGGGGTACCGGTGGGTAAGAGAAGGTGCAACTGAGGGAGGGAGGGAGGGAGGAAAAGAAAAAGTCAGGTGACGAGGAATGTGAGAAGTGAATGAAGATGGCCACCGTGCTAGTCCAACACACACACACACACACCTGGGGGCCAGGAAGGCTTCAGCAGAGCGGGGTGTGAGAGGCATGGGCTGGAAGGTGGACAGGCCTACTGGAGGCTGGAACACAAAGTCCTGGGGGGCGAAGGAGGACAGGGGAGGAGTTGGGGCCTTGGTAGGGACAGGGTTTGGGGCTGGGGCGCTTGTTCCTGAGTCCTGCTCCATCTCCTCCTCTGCACTGGCTCTGAGGCTGGGGGGGCAAACAGCCTCCGGCACGTCACGAGACTGGGCCATCGGAGAAACATGTGTTCAATACGAAGCCCATCAAACGGTTGTAATATCACATTCATTCGCTTAGAAGGCTGAAACAAAACAAAACCCACAATAGTAGCCTATGAATTTACTGTCAGGAGTATGTCACGTGGTTAAGGCTCACCTTCAAAGTGTTCCTCCCTCTGCCAGCAGGGGGCACTGCAGAGAGCTGTATGTTTGATCTGTTCCTGAGGGCTCTGGCACCTACACAAAAATAAAATATATATGTTTTAGTGACGCGGTTTTACTACAAATGGCTGAATATCTTACTTGCAAACATGTTTTAAGTTCTGCAGCTAAAAGCCCAGTCAACAGGGATTTTGGCTACTGTGGAGAGATTCTTAGCACCTGCAGCCGGCTCCTTTTCAGCCTGAGGCCTGGTGGAGGACCTGGTAATGGGGACTCTTGGAACCGGTTCAACTGGAGGACGGACAGATTAAACGGATAAATATGTTGACATACAGCATACATGTACATACATAGAAAGGGGCAGCAAGATAAATACAGGCCAGGAAGGCAACAATTAGAGATTCAGGAAGCATTACAGTCGACTGAGGTTATAGGGACTTTGAGGTGACGGTGAGTTGTGGTGAGTGAGAGGTATGCAGTTGTGATTGGAGGGCACGTGTTTGACGGAGGTACCTATGGCAACCCTGGTCCTGCTGGCAGGAGGGGCTGGAGGGGGTTTGAGAGCTGCTGTTCTGCTTCTTGTTAACCTCCCAGCCGGCTCAACTACAGGAACACAGGGGTTAGAGGTCAGACTGATGCACGACAGTGACAAGTCTTACTATGAAGACAATAATGGTTAAATGATGCTATCCAGAGCTGATCCATAATCAGGCAGGACAGAAAACCAACCTTTCTTTGCAGTAGCAGTGGGGCCTGTGTTTTTCTGTGTGAGAGGCAGAGTTTCATATATTAATTGTCAGGCGCACAGAACAACACAAGGTCAGACTGGGCACTAAAATTCTTGGCACAAGACAACGCAAAGCAACCTAGCATAACATAACATAAGTACTAGGGGAGCATAGATTACATCTGAGATTGCCAAAATAAAATAAAAAATATATTAAACCTATAGGTTTATTATATTGCATCTAGACCTCAATACACATAATGACCTATGCTAACCTTATAGACCTAAACTAACTTAAGACCTATACTAACCTTATAGACCTAAACTAACTTAAGACCTATACTAACCTTATAGACCTAAACTAACTTAAGACCTATACTAACCTTATAGACCTAAACTAACTTAAGACCTATGCTAACCTTATAGACCTAAACTAACTTAAGACCTATACTAACCTTTTAGACCTAAACTAACTTAAGACCTATACTAACCTTATAGACCTAAACTAACTTAAGACCTATACTGACCTAAAACAAGAGGAGCCTAAAACAGAGAGGAGGTTTTACTACAGCAAGGTCGTCATCGTTTTACTGAGACAAAAACGACACCACAGGGAAATTAAGTCTGGGGACAGGACTACCGTGTATGCTTGTTGATGTGGCTATGTGCGTGTGCACTGAACTGAAGGAAAATAAAACATTTAGTTGATTTGCAGCTCATTCTTACCTTGGTTCTGCTGGTGGCTGCTGAAACCGGGGGCAGAGGGCAAAAGAGCTGAGAGGCCTGCTGGTGGTAGAGGCCCACCTTAAACACACCCTTCCTCTCCCTCTCTCTTTTCTCCTTCTCCTTTTGTAATTCTTTTGCCTCTTTGTAGCGGGCAAGCATCTTCATACGTTCTTCACCTGCCGAGTCTAAGACGGAGAATACAAAATTAAAAACAAGTCTGTTCTAACGCCACTGTGGTGAATGTGTTACTGTAACTACAATAGACAATGCCTTCACTATTCTACTCACTTTTCAATTGTTTTATATTCGGTGCTTTATCCTTAACGGTGGATTGGTTCGCCATGACAGACGTCTCCAATGAAGAGCAGTCGTGCTCGGGAAGCTTGTCCAGCTGCCTCCTGGAGTTTAGGGCCCGGTCGCGGTTCTCCTTTTGGGTTTGGGACCGTCTCCTGGACACCTTTAGCCTTAACATGTCAACACTGTTGTCCCGCTGACGGAGCCTGGCAAACCGAGACTCCATCCTGCTGAAGATACTGTACGTTAACGTTCACCAGCTTGATGAAGTGGTTTCCTGGTTCTTTGTATATATATATATATATATATATATATTCTTTGTACAACAACGGAATTACTTGAGACATATCGTATGAAACAACGTGTGTGTAATTAGTTTCAGAAAACGAAATATTACAAAACATAACAACATGTCTAATCGTAATCGATGCATGAACGTTTGGCAATCTGGCTAGCAAGCTAGGCTCTTTAGAAGACGAGCAAGATGTAGCAGAGTCTAGATGCTGCAAATGTTTTTTAGGTTTTGGTTTTAACGTTTTAAGTCTCAGCCTACCTTTTAAAATGACAGAAAAACGAATATGCTACAAAAACCCGACTAATTTACAACGGTTAGACTAATTCAGATCTTTGCTGAGAGTCCCTCGCTAGCTATGACTAAAAAGCAACAAAAAACAAACATGGCGGGGTAGGTTTGAAAAGTCTGCTACGTGATTGTGATTGGCCGATAGTTGCATTTCCGTCTTTGAACGTTAGCCAATGAAAGCCATTATTTTCATTTCTTGGCTCTTTGTATTAGCCACTGAAAGGAAGGTCTTTGCTCTATTAAATGTCATTATTGAAACATTAGTACACATAACACTCTTGTTTGTATGAGTCTTGTCTTTAAATGGCTCCGGTATTCTCTTAACAGGAAGAATACGTAATATTACAGTATTATAAAATATCATTATAAATGACCAATTATTACATGTAAAAACAAAGCTATACAAGATAAAACCAAACGTTTAAGAACCAACATTTTATTCATCTTGACCGTATAAAAAACAACATCCCTTTTTGTATTTTATTGTAGACAGATCAAATCGTCATTAGCCTACAGCAGCAACTTCAGCCTACTCGCGTTTTATCTCGCGAATTCTGCAGCAGGCATGCAAAACAGTAAATCACGACATAACAGAAATTCCGTCTGAAATCTCATCGCATGGCACCAAAGTGATTGTTTATCACATTGACTAGTCTAAAGCTTAAGTACTTGTTAATATCTTACAAAATGTTAATAATACAAAATTGGGTAGGCCTACAGGCTTGACAGCATTAAAACCAACCAGTTATCACATCCTAAAGGAAAGGTATGAACCAAAAACCTGCATTGGTTTGTTTTAGAATACCATCATAATTTCCAGGGATGTGATACTAACTCTGAATGAAAGGTATGCTCCCTGTTTTGAAATGTTGACCTCAAAAATCATGGCAACATCAATTAAAGGATATTTAGTGTGCAAGATGAGAACATGACCAGCTCTTTGATAAGTACAACCAGCTGACTAACAGCTGCTGAAGGGTGACTCAGAAAACGTTTAGGTTTGATATGAGAAGAATAATCTACAGTATTAGGAAGCGGTGTTAAGAAAACATTATTCATCTTTTCAAAGGCACAACAGTGAGACGAGGATTACATTTCTAAGGTGTGTGTTTCTCATGTAATTCCTGTTTGGAGCCATCTGAAACTAGCATGCCATGAGAAAGTAAATTGAAAAAAACTCAAACACAGGGTGAGGTATACTGGCACATAGATGGGAATAATATATCCCTGGCAGATACAATAATTCAGAACATTTACAACATCTGAGGCGAAATCCTGACAACTACCAAAAGCATTAGGAGCTGTTGACAGAGGGAGATCGAGCCAACTCTTCCTCTCCCTCGTCGGGGTCTTCTTCTCCCTGTACCAGTGGTTCTTGGTCGCTGGGTCCACTGGTGAGTGGGGATGGGTCCCCAGATCTCTTGGTGGTCTTATTCAGAGTTCCACCCTGGATAAACAAGACAAGGACATTTACTACTGGAGCAGACCTGCAGCCCTAGGCTATGAACAGCATAGTAAACAGTCAGTTGAAACAGTTCTGTTCTCTGACCTGGCGGTGGTCCACGATGTTGAGAAGCACAGAGGTGACGATGCAGGCAATGGTGTTAGCCAGCATGAAGATCATCATCCTCTGCCAACGCCACAAAGGAATCTTAGCATCGCTGAACACACAGGGGAAAACAGTGTCAACACACAACACATTACCAATAATACAGCAGGCTAACAATTATCATTAGGAGGTAATATAACTTCAAATTACTTTAGTAGAGGTCTTAAGGTTGACTGTATGTTTACCTAGACTTGGTGCCCAAAATCTGCCCGACGACAAGATTAGACACACCAATACCAATCATCTGTACTGAAGTGGCAAGCCCCATAGCTGTCCCCAGAGTTGCCTGAGGGACCACCAGGGGAATAGAGGGCCACATACTTGCCTAATGGGGGGAAAAAAGGAATGAATCAAATGAATACATAAAATGAGTCAATGCATTACAAAGAAATGCACGCAATGTGTACAGTGGTGCCCATCAGAGGACACAGGTGATGTGGTGTGTATAGGTAGATGGACCCACAGCAGCGAAGGAGTAGGTGACTCCGAGCCAGATGGTGGAGACGAGGGGCGGGACGAAGGTGAAGGCCAGGAGACCAAACACAGGCAGTGTGAGGACAGCACACAACAAAGCAAAGACCCCACGCAAGCCCACGCAGTCCTGTGTGCACAACACAACGGAACAACAACATCGTAACGCAACTTCGACAACGTTAAGATCTTTGCGGATAAAATTGAGTTGTATTCAAAGGAGCCTGTGACAAGTGGAAACATGGTTGGGGAATTTGTAGCTGGTCTTGTGTTGTGACAGCATAGCGGTGACTTACGATGAGAATGCCCACGCTGGCTGACAGGATTAGGGAGCTGTCATAAACGGCACCGGCGATGTAGGCAGCCTCCTTCTGACTGTAGCCACTGTATTTATCTTGAATGAACTTACTGTGGAAGTCAGGAGGACGTACACAACAACAGAAGCCTATTAGCAAGTTTATAGTTAACTCCACACGTGTATCTGTGGGTGGGAATGTTGAGCCAACAAACAACCTTTGGTTGTGTGAACAATGTCTGAGCATGGCTCCATGGACACACACCACAACACAAGCCTATTAGCAAGTTCAAAGTTAACTCCACACATACCTGTGTGTGAGAATGTTGAGCCACTGTATGTTCACACAACCAAATGTTGTCAATGTCTGAGTGTGTCTCCATACCTGGCATCAGCGATGAAGGGGAAGATCCCATTGTAGAAGAACATGATGGTGAGAACCAGCAGCCAGTAGCGGAGAGACAGGAGCTTTACATCCTGCACCCTCTACAGAGAACACACAAAGTCCAACAGAACTGCCAATCTCCAGTGAAGTACACATGTATTCATATTGGAATCAGGCCATTGAGCAGGGGTCTGCCACTCACCACTTTGCGTGACTCTTCCTGGATGGCCCCGTCCAGTCCCAACTGCTTCATGCCTACCTTGTCCAGGATGCTGACGGTGATGGCCGAAAGGAAACCCAGGACACACAGGAAAGCACCTAGACACAAACACACACAGAATAGGATGAAACCCTTTGAACCGTAATCACACAACATATAAATACTCTCTCAGATCAAATTCACACCGACACAGCACACATCTATCTTAACCATTTGAACTTTACAGATAGCTACACTGAGGATTTTTGTCCCATCTCCTATCAACACTATCAACACACAGGTTAACTGCAAATTAAAAAGACACACTTTCTATGGAGAAATGTGTTAATTGTAGAGCCGAATCTATGGATATCGTACCTCCCCATAAGGTCCACTGCATGCCGTACTGCGCTTCAAACTTCTGGGTCAGGAAGAAGTTAAGAACGGACCCCAGGCGTGAAAAGGCCAGCGTCAGACCGAAGGCCAGGGCCAACTCCTTCCCCCGGAACCAGAAGGCCGTGATGCGGTTCTGGACAACTGACACAGAGCACGCAGAGACGGACGTGAGTAGGTGAGGTCACATTCAAATGAATCAAATGAGATTATCCGATCCGCATGACAAGCTTTTTATGATGAAAGCTACGGTCGATCCCTCACATTCACACTCTGATATCACAACGGATTGTGAGACAACGTTTCCTGGTAGCTTCCAGCGCAGTGCTGGCAGTGTAGCAGAGACAGCGATGTGGTCTTACTGGTGAGTGATCCGTTCCCTGAGCCGAACAGCAGTCTTCCAGTGAGCATGAGGGGCAGCAGGTATTCTGTCCCTTTGAAGTGAGAGCCCAGAGCAAAGATGGCAGAGCCCAGCACACACAGGAAGGAGAACAGAAAGACCCCAACTGCAGAGGGATGAAGAGAGAGAGAGAGAGATAGGTAGGTAGAGAGACAGAGATAGGTAGAGAGAGAGATAGGTAGAGAGAGAGAGAGAGAGAGAGAGACAGAGATAGGTAGAGAGAGAGAAAGAGATAGGTAGAGAGAGAGAAAGAGATAGATAGGTAGACAGAGAGAGAGAGATAGGTAGAGAGAGAGAGATAGGTAGAGAGAGAGAGAGAGAGAGAGAGAGAGAGAGATACGTAGAGAGAGAGAGATAGGTAGAGAGAGAGATAGGTAGAGAGAGAGAGAGAGAGATAGGTAGATAGTTTGTGTGTGAGAGAGAGGTGAGGGGGGGGTCGTGGGTTACATCAATACACTGCAAACAAAGGCAAGATAAGTTATTTGTGGTTTTGATTAGTAGATGAATCTCTGTGGAGGAAAATGGACTCACAGCGGTTTCCCAGCTTGTCAATCAGGAACCCTGCCATGATCACCACCACTGCATTCCTGTCCAAATTACAAAAACAAGGCTATGATACACAGAACAACTACACAGAGAGTACAGCATGCCACCTAGCAAACGTGCGGGAAATTTGTACTTCTTGAGTCAAAATCAAACACATTTTAACATTTCATTTCAAAGTCTTTACACAAACACTGTGATATTCACAAGGCCTCTTCGTGTGTCTGTAGTGCTGCTGGACGTACTCACGTCCATGCATAGATTGCATACAGCAGGTTGTACTCCTGAGGGGTCATCCCCAGTCCTTCGACACAGTCCACTGTGCCATTGATCACTGTGGTATTACTACACGTCAAGTTCTGGGTAATAAATAAAAGGGAAATAAATGGACTTTTGCAATAAAAACCCAAGCTTTATCGAGCAAGGTGACCGCAGTGTCTCAACGTTTACGGAGGTTAAACATAATATAGTTAATAAGGTTTAGTCTACTATAAGAAAGGAATGTTCGTGTCATGGAAGGAAAGCAAGTGCATGTTTATATTATATGAATACATCCTAAATGGGCAGTTTAATATTTCATTGTTTCTTACCCCTTGGAACTGGTCCTGCAGTACACTGGGGATGTCGAAGCAAAAGTACGACCCGAACGTGAGGAGACAGTTGAAAAACAAAACCACAAAGCGATAGTACGCTGGAAATAAAGGCACATAGGAATGGTTAACACATTGAGACAGTTGTGATTCATTCTAATACGGTCAAGTACAAAATATGTTTAATTGATGGTTAGTCAAAACGTCAATAGTATAGCCAGAAAATTTGAAACTTTCGTTGAAAAAAGTAGTAGGATAGCTACACATTTAACCTGCTCATGCAAAAATGATGAATTTGCAGTTCAAAGGGAACAGACTGCATCTGGATTTGGTGACAACAAATGCCTTGTTTGAGTAGCCTATGAAATACACAAAATATGAAGCAATTTGTTACCTTTTTCAGCAGGCTGGGCCATGGCGAAAAGAGCACGAAAGCCGCTTGTTAAAGGTTCATTTAGTTGTTTTGTTTACATGAGTCAATACCGCTGTTGCTTATTCAGCCCTACCCAGGCTGTGCACGGAGATACACATAACTATGCTAATCCAAATCATTATGTAAAAGAAGTGTGGCCAGCACACATGTTTTGTAAATCGCTGGTCGAGCTCAGTGGGTTGAGAAGAACGTCCACTGTCCTCGTGCAGCGACGTCATATCCTCGGTTGCACAATTCGGCGTTGGATTAAACCTGCACTGGTTGAATATATATGGGCACGATTGTAGCTTCATTCGATCTATATTTACACATGTGTAGTAAGTCGCTAGCAATCAGTCATTTGCGTTTTACATTATTTACATTAAAATTTAAAACGTTGCCTGATTCATTGTGATCTGGCCTGCAATGCTCCAGAATACTTTGGGATCACATTTTGTTGATGTATTCAAACGAGTGCATGCGAGTGCATACCACGTTCTTTACCAGAGTAGAGCTATTTAATCCAATTTGAGAACACCTATAGCCTATTAAGGGTGGTGCAGCTTCTGCGTCAATGCCCGACATGTTACCAATTAATGATTTCGAATTCCGAGAATGGGGAGGGTTACCGAGTGGTATTTGTCCCTCACTGTACACCGTCGGATGGGAACATACAGGTATTACGAAGTTCAGTCAGTGCTAGTCAGTGCCAATATCTTGCAAGTCGTTTCAAGAGTGAATTGCGTCTTGCCATGTGCATTTTTTGTTTCTGAGAGAAATGGCACGTGTTTTGAAAAGAGCCAAAACATGGGAGATATCAGAATCTGAGAATGATAGCGACATTGAAACACAACCCAAGTGTTTAGTCACACATGTTCAAGATGACAGTAATATAACAACATCTAGCTATACCGTCGTCAAACATAAAGACAATGATCGTAATAAAGACGGCCAGCAATGTAGTTCAACAACCCAAGGTGAACATAGACTAAATGCTTTGGCGCCTCCTCTACCACCTGCGCGGTCAAGCACCCCAAGTCCTGGAAGAAAACGTCGGAGCAGAGAGGAGATGGAGGCTGATAGAGAGAAGGCCGAGGAAAGGAAGAAGGCCAGAGAACAACTTCGGGTAGCCAAAACCAAAGAGAAAGAGCAGAAACGTTTGGAACAGCAAACGAGGAACGATGCAGCGGAACGTCTGAAGAGCTACAGGCCAGAGAACTGTCTCAAGTGCCTGACTGTCTTCATCGACTCAGGTGATAAAAGTGTCTCTAATGAGGCTGGGGGGGTCAGCTGCACATGTCATCTGCGTTAAGACACAGACTGCACGTGTGTATTGATGGGACTGTCTGTGTTTTCCCCTCTAGCTCTTTTGCAGGAGGAGGGATCAGACATCTTGCTGGGGACCTTGTCTGCGTTTGAGTGGAGGTTCAACATTGTGTCTCAGAAGCTCCCGCAAAGCATCACTTGGACCAGAGATCTTCCCCAGGTAATGTAAGCATAGCATTGTACTTTTATCCCCCTGCCAGAGGTGTTGTGTATTCACAAACTCTTACCCACGTGTGTGTGAATCTGTGTTGCCAGTGCGATGAAGCTGATGGACCTGTGGAGGAGGAACAGACACTGCTGGTGTCAAGCCTCAGTGACTTCATGGACATGGTGGTCTGTGTAAAACAGGTAGCCACCCCACCCAGGGAGGGAAGGGATAGTCTTCTATATGCTTCAACATTGGGTGTTGAGGGAGTCGGATGGCTGAGCGGTGAGGGAATCGGACTAGTAATCTGAAGGTTGCCAGATCGATTCCCGGCCGTGCCAAATGACATTGTCAAATGATAAAAGTCCTTGGGAAAGGAACTTCACCCTACTTGCCTTGGGAATGTCCCTGTACTTACTGTAAGTCGCTCTGGACATGACTAAATGTAGCCATCTTGTGTTGCCATCCCAGATTCTTCAGAGGGATGGGAAGGAGTTGGAAATGAAATCTCTTCTCCGGCCTCTGCTCGAGTGTCTGAACTGTAACACCAAGATGGTGGTCACTGTCTTGGTGCTGGGGTCCTCTCCGGGTAGCTGGTAAGTCTTGACTTGACTATGATGAACACTAACTATATTTTTCATATCTTTTCATAATGCTCACTGTTATTTTCCCAGGGGACATGCAATAAGACAAACGCTACTATCTCGGTTGGGGACGAAGGATCTGATTCTGGATATTGAAGAGGCAAGCTGATTTGATTTAAATACAATAATAAAAGTGTTGTGTGAATGTTTTACATCAAACACAGATTGATGGCATGTATCAGTTTTTTCACTAACCTTGGCTAAAGCAAGTGTACTTCTTATATTTTCATATTATATTTGACCAACGGTGGTCTCTCTGTCCTTACAGGTGCTGGTGTACCTGCAGCTCTACAGGAACGTCTCTGTGGCGTTCTTAGACGGTTGGCAGGAAGTGACATACCATGTGTGCTCGGTCACCAAGGCCTTGTCCAAACGACCTTTCAAGTAGGAACTCTCTGACATGCGTTCCTCACACAAATAATTTTAAGCATAACATTAGTAGACCCAAGTCAAAAGATTGTTCATATTTATACATAACACAATAGGACAAAAAAAAGAAGGAATAATCAAACAAAATGTTTGGTTGCTCATTTAAGAGTTAACGTGCAAGTCCTGTCAACATTTACATTTTGCAGACGCTCTTATCCAGAGCGACTTACAGTAAGTACAGGGACATTCCCACTGAGGGCAAGTAGGGTGAAGTGCCTTGCCCAAGGACACAATGTCATTTGGCACGGGCGGGAATCGATCTGGCAACCTTCAGATTACTAGTCCGATTCCCTAACCGCTCAGCCATCTGACTCCCTCCAAACACACTTGGGCCTCCAAACACACTTGGACTTCAAACTGCGATATGATTGACTTGTCCCTTCAGACGGCTGACTGAGCGCGTCGAGCTGCCCTTCTGTGTGGACGGGTCGTGGGCCAGCGGGGCGCGTGTGGAGAGGGACGGGTCCGGGCTGGGCCAGGTGTGGAGCAGACAGATCCAGCAGCTGAACCGGGTCAGCCCAGCAGTGGCCTCTGCTGTGGTCGCAGCGTACCCTTCACCATGGCTGCTGCTGCAGGTACGGAGTCATGTCCAGATAATACTGGGAGTCAGATGGCTGAGCGGTGAGGGAGTCGGGCTAGTAATCAGAAGGTTGCCGGATTGATTCCCCGCCATGCCAAATGACGTTGTGTCCTTGGGCAAGGCACTTCACCCTACTTGCCTCGGGGGGAATGGAAGTCGCTCTGGATAAGAGCGTCTGCTACATGTAAATAATACTACAGCCATGAAGAAGACTGTTGTGCCGGATAACATGCAGTCTGTAAGGATGTAGTCGAGGGTCTTTGTCCATTTTGTGTGCCATCTTTCAAACCAGGAATGTTTTTGTTCTCCTTTTGAAATTATTTTATTAGAAAACGTTTTAAGTTTTCCTGTTGATGTTGTGCTGTTATATCGTAGTTTTGTATCTCGCACCCCAGGCCTACGAGAGTGTGGCGACTGAGGAGGAGAGGAGGGGGCTGCTGGCTGGGATCCTGGTGAACAGCGGGGGGAAAGAGAGACGAATCGGGCCAGAGATCTCAACCAGGGTCTACCGCTCCCTCACTGCCCAGAACCCTGAGCTGGTCCTGGACTGAAACAGACATGGAGCCGTTTGAACAGACTCGTTTGGGCTAATACACGCCCACTTGGGTCTGGTTTGGATCATATGGGACTGATATAGAGTAGACCAGATGGACTAAGACTTATCTGAACTGAGATTACCTCTCTGACTCAGGCATCTCTAGATGAACCAAGTCCTCAAATGCACTTTACTGCTTAGTTAGATGTTCATTTGTACAGGCAGTTTGCACACATACTGAAGGAATGTTATGCTTGTTATTTTATGTTTGTTAATACATATTATGCCTGTTCTTCTGTCTACAATGTTCAATGAAAACATGTTAACCTTCACTATAAGTACATATAGCAAGATTATATATATTTTTTTATTTTAGAATTGCTTCAGTAAGAAAGGCTGTACACATGGTATGACAATCAACCGACACGAGGATCAGATTATTTAAAAAAAGACAAACAAACCCCTACGGCACACCACCACTGCATTTAAACTAATGCACAGTATAAAATGTACTTCAAGAATGTCCAAACAGTATGAAAAACAAATCATTTTCCCCATTTCCCATTGTGTATCATAAAGTAAGTAACTGCCTGGCTTCATCATATGCATTGGCCCTATGAATAAACCCATAACTTTCTCGTCAAGGCATGAGTTACATGAACAACCAAGAGATGGCCAAACAGCACGCACAGATCTGGCAACCAGGTTTCCTTGGAGATGCACCGTACAAACACTAATATATGAACTTGAAGAGGAACGCACTTTGTTCTAGACCTGCTACAATTGACAGAGCCTACATTTGCAGGCAGTAGCTATTGAGGAGAAGGTGATTTGAATGTCGGATGTAGGTCAGATCTTGGTGCTTTCTGCTCCCCCAAGCAGTGGGGTGAAACTAAAGCCCCCCCCCCCCCCCCCCTGACTTCCCCACCCCAGATTCATCCGCATAGTCCTCAGAAATACAGTTGGGTGAAAAGACACCCCTTTCAGAACGCTCTCAAAAATATTAGCTCAGGAATTAAGGAAGCCTCTACATACTGTTTCATCGTAAAGATGGCCATGGCAATGCAGAAAAAGGTGCATAGTAAAGTGCCCATGTTGAGTTGGGAAGATTCAAGTCATGTCCAGCGACATCTTTTGCTCTGGTAGTCTTCTGGCTCTGACAAACAGCTGTCAGACTCTGTCTCAGGAGGAGTGGGTGGGCAGGAGCAGGCTTGTGCCCTGTGATGGAGCTGACAGGGGTCAGGAATAGGGCTGGGGGTGGAGCTTGGGGAAGAACAGGCACTGAGGGTGGGCATAGGGCTGGTGCAGAGGCTTGGGGGGGAACTAGTTTCCTCAGGCAAGTCCCCAGGCTGCTCGGGGCCTTCGGTGGCCTGGTTGTTGAGGCTGAAGACCCAGCCCAGCTGGGTGTCTAGGAGTTGACGCAGGCCTGGGGGCAGAGGCAGGACGCCCAGGGTGTCAGGGCAGTCGGGGAGCTGCTGGCGCAGGCGGGCACAGCAGAGGTACTGCAGGGAGGTGGGGGTGTAACAGGCCCGGGTCACCTTCATGCTGCTCCTTGCTGCGGTGGAACACACCATTGGGTAGAACTTCTTGTTCTGCAGCCTGGTGGCAGCCACACCTGAGGTCCAGGGTGGGGAGGGGACACATGTCATGTCACTTCAGAATGCTCACAACGTTTCTCACCACTGTGCCAAACTTGAATAAATGTGGTTCTTAATAATGCAGTTAATAATGCAATTTCGCTTCCTCTGTGGCACTTACCGATACGGCGCCGGTTCTTGTAAAAGGTCAAAGTGCCGTGCCAGGTGTCAAGGTGTAGGCCGATGATGGACCCCTGGCCGAAGCGTGAGGAGAAATTCACCTTGTCACCTTTATGCTGTAAGAGCCCTGTGGGGGTGGATACCAACAGATATGAGCTGAGAACTACGTAGCAACTGCATAGCAACACACAAGGCCAACAGTGGTTTCAGGTCCCAGCAAGTGTGTGTTACAAATGTAGGCTGCATACTATTGGACCCCTGTTACTTCTGACAACGTTTATATTTATATGATCTGAGAGTGGCTCTGGCCGTTACTCGCCTGTGTAGGAAAGGCCCCAGCTGTCCTCGTCTGTGCCAAGCATACTACAGAAACTGTGTCGGTACTTCTCCATGCTCACCTCGGACGTCCCTATACCTACCATCTAAACAGATAAGACAATCCGCAATGGAATGTAGGTCATTAAATATGTACTTCTATCTTAAAGTCACACTGGAGGGCTGGAGCCCCCCCCCCCCCCCCAAAAAAATAAAATAAAAAATATCTAGAGCCCACTACAGGACAGCATTTAAAAGGATATTTTCAAACATGTATTCTGGGGGAACATGACCCCAGACCCCCCAAGTTTTGCTGGGTCACAGGAAAAATAATAGATTTTATCTAGGGGCTTAGCCCCCCCAAAAGTGGGAACCTAGATTCGCCCCTGATTGGAGTACTAACTAAAGTGCCTACCATGTCGGTACCATAGACGGGCGAGGTCATCTTTATCTCCCAGAAGTGCTGTCCGTCCGACAGCTCCTTGGTGCCCCTGATAGCTGCAGTACCACAGCTGTACTCGGAGTGGAAACTCACTTTGCGGTTGTCACAGCTCAGAAACGCAGAGCTCGATTTACTGCGCTCGTCCCACACCCAATCAAAACCTGTTGAAATAAAGCATCACGTAAACTGATGGTTTGTTCAACAACTGGTAAGTTGACATCTGGACAGAAATCATTAATTAGCAACAGTACGTTTAAAGGAACACACCAGCCATTTTACTTCCTGGTTCTCTTCTAACGTAGGTTCGCCTTGGAGTAACTAACAAAACGGACAATAAAGTAAATTACGTAAATTTTAAGGTGCCGTTTGAGAAAGTTGCACACTTTACGCATAATGTGTAGTCTACTTCTACTACACCAGGACCAAAAATATTTAACTGATTTTTCAAAATAAAGGTCACGAGTCACGACAAAATCTTTACAAATTGTAAAGATTTTACAATACGATTTTTGTTTTCTTTACAAATTGTAAAGATTTTACAACGTGTCTCTGTTCACATTAGTTATATGAAAATGTAACATTATAACGCATTTATGTTTTGAATTGGAGAATATTAAAATGATCATTCGGCACCAAAAGGACTGTGGTACTCCAACCAAGGTCATTTCAGAATTTTCGTAAAATTATTTCAGACGTAGTAATGCCCTGTCATGTAGCCAACTATCCCTGAACAGGTCATAATGCTTTGTTATAATATATCATTGACTCTGATTTAAGTATTTCTTCTTTAAAAACCTATAATATAATCTGTGGTCTTTTATATTTGCAGAAATGTGTAATATGGATTGGGATTGAGGTTTAAATGTCATGTAAATTGTACTGGAACTCAACAAAACACACTTACACACACTTTCACACATGTCCAGACCCAGTCCGTATATATACCCCCTCACTCACCCTGATCCTCCTCTCCACAGAGGCAGTCACTGAGCTGCAGAAGCTCCCCAGGTCTGGGTTCCTCCTGAGGGTCACAGTGGCAGAAGGACTCCCCTGTCACAGGGACCGTGTCTGGAACCACATCCTCCACCGTTGGGGAGAGGTCAAGGTAGTCCACTTCGGAGTCGGAATCGCTGATCTGAGTAGCATGCACAGCACACACAGTGCGGTTTAAAGAGGTTGCCATGGAGAAAGAAATGCCTAAATTCCTAACAAGCAAGAATACCACACAGAAGATAACCCTAATTGTGAGGAAACAGTCAGATCCCTAGATGCTGGTCTTTGTGGTTTTTGAGTAAAATAACCTTGGTTTAGATGACACCACAATGCAAAGCTGACTGTTCCCACAAGATTCAAAGGAGCTGCTTCCAGAACTTTCCACTGTCCTGACTTTAAAGACTCTCTGGGTGGCTCCCCTCCCAAAGAGTTGTCGGTCACTCCCATTGGTGAGCGAGAGCGTTCTACCAGCTTGTAAAAATAGTCCCTGGTTAAAAATACCAGCCTTGGGGGACCCCACAGTCAATTGGAAACGGCTGAACTCCCAGTGGAAAACTACTGGTGATGTGAGCACGAGGCTGTATTGGGGATGCCTCTTTTATCTCTCTGTTACAGTTTGGATTTTTGATGACTAGTGCTCAGCAGTCATCACCAATGACAAAACCCACTCATCTTCACCGTTCCCTCAGTGTCTTGAGATCTCATCCTGTTTTCTCTCTTTTAATGTTTCATCTTACTGCCCAACACTGTCGAGGTCCACCAGACTCTCCTCAGACCTCACACAGCAATTGACCTCTCTCTCTCTCTCTCTCTCTCTCTCTCTCTCTCTCTCTCTCTCTCTCTCTCTCTGTCTCTCTCTCTGTCTCTCTCTCTCTCTCTCTCTGTCTCTCTGTCTCTGTCTCTCTCTCTCTCTCTCTCTCTCTCTCTCTCTCTCTCTCTCTCTCTCTCTCTCTCACCTGTGTCCTCCCCGTACTCCAGTCCTCGCTCTCGAAGGCCAGGACCACGGCCATGCTGTCGGCCTCTTGTCGCACGGAGCTCCACGTGTTGTGACGAGCGCAAAGGTTCCGGCTTCTCCTCAACATGGCCGCTCTAAAGACAGGGAACACCAGCACATGAGAAGACTTTTTGATCCCACATGTTGCATCAGGCATTGTGAAAGCTTTTAAAAGCTCCTGAATTTAACCTTATAGATTCCTAGGTTAATTTAAAAGCAAATGAAATGCCACACAGTACCGAAATATAGAAAGGTATTAATTATGGTTTCATAAAGTCTTCATTTAAAACATTTAGTTCAGTGTTCATTGGCTTTAATAATTTGTTTTATGTTTAATAAAAAACCTTATTCCTATGTCTCTTTATATATGTCTCTTTTTTATCTTTCCCAAAGTCCCTCACTCACGTTATACACTGTATCAGTCTTACATGACCTACTTCCCAGCCAACAGAAGAAAAGGCCCTCTTGAGGGACCAGAACATAGATATGTAGGATCAGTCACATGACAGAAATATTGTTGAGGTATGAGTATCTCAAATGTGCAGTATAAGTATTTAATGTGACCCCCCCAAAAAAAAACTTCCACATATTTCAGTGATACACACAAATGATTGTGCTAGCAACAAAGTACAGTATTCTAAAACAATGCAAATTTCTTGAAGGAAAAACACATGAAAAAGTAACCGATGAAAAAGGTTATTTTATATATATAATTAAACGCAGGATTGTGACATGCCTAAGTTCAGTGCGAGTTCAGGCCTGAACTCTGCTGTTTCAGTAGCTTCTCAACTCATATCAGTCAAACCTTTCTTACAACCTTTTCTTAAGCAATAAAACCCATTACTGATTTCCAGGAGCTGGGGAAACACTTCGGTAGCCAGCTGTACATCGCAGGGCACCTAGACTGAACTCCGACATGCTGGTCTACTTCTGTCTCTCTGCCTTTGGCTTCATACGCTTCCTGTTGGCACCAGGAACTGTTTCCACAGGTATGTCTGACCTTAACCTTTGCCCACCTTCTGGTGTGCCACTTTGGCAACACGGTCTGGGAGGTTCACCAGATAAACACTGATAGTGTTTCAGCTGATCCACTGACTTCACAGTGGTAACGAGGATGAACAGTATTCCTTTATTCCTCCATGTAACCTCGACCCACTCAGGAAAATGACGTTGCCTCAATGACGAGGACTTTGAATGCAGGCCAACTCCAACGCCAGTTACTCAGCACACCTGGAGAGTGACTCGAATGGATCTCACAGAAAAATGACTGTGACTTATTCAAATGATAACATAATGATTAGTTTCTTTAGACTTCTGATATAGGGGTTACGTGAGCTGATTGTGAGGTGGAATGCAACTTAAGCTTGACCCCATGCCTTTGTGAACAGTGAGACCAAACAGAACAGGTGGTGAGTACTGACCAAACAGGTGCACAAGATAATTGCCAATAATGTAGATTATACAGCATGGTGTGCTCACTTTAACTCAGCTTAGCCTACATACTGCTCACCTGCTCCAGCCACACAGGGCCCAGAGATAAATAGGTCCCTCTCTTTCCTACATGCGTATAGTATACCATAAAAAGCTTGACTTTACTTTCATTATCTGCAGGATAATTTTCCACATTAAGGTTAAAATAACGAAATCTGCAGAAAGCTGAATTTTGTATGTTGAGAATAATGTACACTCTTCAAAGCAATTTAGTTCAAATAAAACTAGTTTACACGTTGCCTGTCCAAAATAATATTGTGTGTCAGTTCATATGGTCATGTAATAATAATAAATAATAATAATTGTATTGAATCTCAAAGTGTTTATGTAGGTTTATTAAGTCCATTAGTAGGCATGAAGTACGCATTTCATCTGTAGGTGGCCATGTAAAGGATGGCCAGACCAGTTGCCGTTTTATATATTCCTCCATTTATTTTTCCCACTTTACTAAAACAAAACTAAATGTTCGTGTTGAACATTTTGAAAATAACTGATTAACTGATACAAAACTTTATAAACATGTCCCATATGTATTTAAGACATGTAAACCCTTTAAAGAACTAACACATTGCAAACAATATATAGCTGGCGTACTAAAACAAAAAAAGACATCTGCAATCATGATATTCACGTGAAGATTTTTGATTTGCGTCTATCTCAAATATAGAATTTCCTCCAAGGTATGTATGTAGTTACTCATAATCTACAGTGAGACGATCACAGCTGGATTTTGCTTACCTTACAGTCGTCTTCTTATGAACGATCTTGCAGTGACTCATTTTGCATGCCAACACTCGTTTCTAAGTATCCAGTGACAGGTGCTCGTCGCTATGGCCTATTTTTCCGCACGCCAGACGTAAACAATACTTTTGCACGCCCTTAGCAAGCGGTGATTGGGTATGACGGAAGCACAGGGAGGAGTTTGTAGTATGACAGACAGACTGTTTAATCTGATTGGATAAAATGAGATGTTGACTACAATGTCTTAATGAAAGTAATTGGAAATGTTTATTGCCTATAGGTCTGTTTTCATAAAATGTCGGAGTGGCCATCGATGTTGAATCGTTCGTATGACTAAGTAGCCTATCATATACAGATGAAGATGGACCGAATGGACAGTGTAGACATGGGTTAGAAACCAAACTGTAAGTAAGAAAAAAACTAAGCAAGGCACTGTTGTAAGGATAGTAAAACAAAATATATAGTATGTTGTCATCGCTCAAATAAAAATGGTATGTATATAAATGAATATGTGTACACAGATGTAAGCCTCATGGCTCAGAAGGCACATGTGGCGCACTCTTATCTTGACCTCGATAAACCATGCCATAAACGCGCACTGTCTGACCGACGCACTGGCAATTAATTGGTTCATATTTAGAGGCGGGTGTTGAACACAATTCCTGCTCTTCTATTGGATATTTAACGATCATGTGATGGGAGGTTTAGAAATGTGCGGAAGTGATTTTTCAACTGCATGAGAGCGACCAAAAAATAAAATATCATGGAACAAAACAACGGTTTGTATTATATTCACAGCAAGTGGCTAGTAGTAGCCTTAAATGTAAGGTCAGTTATATGTATCTGAATAGCTATAATGTTTAAAATGCTGCTTTGGGTTTGAACTCGTAAGCTGTAGCTGCAACTCCCGTAATAGTTTAACTAGCACAGTTAAGTAATCCTGGACGTTGTGGGACTGTGTAACGAGACTAACTGTAAATACATTGAATAAATACTCTTCTTACCATGTGGGGTCAGCACACGTCATGGCAATCTGTCTTGACTCATTAGTCTTTGTAGTTACTTCATGTTTCATTGATTGAGAAGAATACTAAACCTGAAGTCGTCTGCAATAAAGTAGAGGGCCATAGTTTTACAATTTAATCAAACATTATATTTCATGTTCATATCTCCATATCCTCTTATCCATACCTCCACATGTGTTTATACAGCCCAAAACTGACCTCTGTCTCTTAGATGGCGGTAACTTGTCTCAGGTCCAGCATGTGGTGTTAGTGCTGTCGGGTAAAGGGGGTGTGGGCAAGAGTACCCTTACCACAGAACTGGCACTGGCTCTAAGACACATTGGCAAAAAGGTGAGATACAGGTGCCATCAACAAAGGAGATTTTATTAACACATTAGAGCAAGAGCGCCTCATCTCTACTGTGTGTGTGTGTGTGTGTGTGTGTGTGTGTGTGTGTGTGTGTGTGTGTGAGTACATTAGTTCATTCCAGATGTGGTGGTCTGATACAAGTCTGTCGCTGCTCTCTCCTGTGCCAGGTGGGCATCCTAGACGTGGACCTGTGTGGGCCCAGTATTCCACGCATGCTGAATGTGGGCAGGCCAGAGGTGCACCAGTGTGACTCGGGGTGGGTGCCCGTCTACACAGATGCCCAGAAGAGCCTTGCGCTCATGTCCATAGGCTTCCTACTGGAGGATCCAGACGAGGCTGTGATCTGGAGGGGCCCCAAGAAGACAGGTAGGCTGTGATCTGGAGGGGCCCCAAGTAGACAGGTAGGCTGTGATCTGGAGGGGCCCCAAGTAGACAGGTAGGCTGTGATCTGGAGGGGCCCCAAGTAGACGGGTAGGCTGTGATCTGGAGGGGCCCCAAGAAGACAGGTAGGCTGTGATCTGGAGGGGCCCCAAGTAGACAGGTAGGCTGTGATCTGGAGGGGCCCCAAGTAGACAGGTAGGCTGTGATCTGGAGGGGCCCCAAGAAGACAGGTAGGCTGTGATCTGGAGGGGCCCCAAGAAGACAGGTAGGCTGTGATCTGGGGGGCCCCAAGAAGACAGGTAGGCTGTGATCTGGAGGGGCCCCAAGAAGACAGGTAGGCTGTGATCTGGAGGGGCCCCAAGAAGACAGGTAGGCTGTTTTCTGACTGGGGCCCAGAATCTGGAGTTCAGACCTTTTTTATTTTTGGAAGATTGTGAAAGATTTCTTCAGTTGAGACAATTGAAAAGCCTTTGTGATTGTCACTTTTCAAACTGCATTCAAAGTGAAAGTGATGTGGCCCCCTCATATCATGAGTGAATGTGGTCTCACTTCCCGATCATTTGATGTTGCCCTAGCTCTGATTGGCCAGTTTGTATCTGATGTGGCGTGGGGTGAATTGGACATTCTCCTGGTGGACACGCCCCCTGGGACATCTGACGAACACCTGGCGGTTCTGGAGAACCTGAAGAAACACAAAGTGGATGGCGCCATTCTGGTCACCACACCTCAGGTGCTGCAGGGGGGCGTCTGACAGGGGAGGAGCTTAATGCCTGTGGTGGGATAGAAATAGCATGTTTAAGCTCAAAAAGAAATCAGATGGTCTATATTTACATTTAGTCATTGAGCAGACGCTCTTATCCAGAGTGATTTACAGTAAGTACAGGGTCATTCTCCCGAGGCAAGTAGGGTGAAGTGCCTTGCCCAGGGATCATTTTGCACGGCCGGGAATCGTACCGGCAACCTTCTTATTGGTAGTCTGATTCCCTACCCGCTCAGCCATCTGACCCCCCCCCCCCTATCAAAAGATGCTTTCAGTAACCCCCCCCCCCCATCATTCACTGCGGCAAACAGGGCTGTGTAATCTTTGTTTAAATATGTACCATCTCTACCTGGTGCCTTGTGAGTTGACATCTATGGACATCTGTAAAGTAGAGGGATGCAGATGGCTGAGCGGTGAGGGAGTCGGGATTGTAATCAGAAGGTTGCCGGATCGATTTTGCTGTGCAAAATGACGTTGTGTCCTTGGGTAAGGCACTTCACCCTACTTGCCTCGGGGGGAAATGTCCCTGTAAGTGATTTACTAGAGGTATGTCACTCGGGATAAGCGCGTCTGCTAAATGTAAATGTAATGTAAAGTCATTTGTAGATGACTAGCATTGTAGCAGTGTAGTCCAGGGCCCATCCAGTGAACGTGTGACGCGGTGCCTCTGCAGGCTGTATCCACGGGGGATGTGAGGAGGGAGATCACCTTCTGTAAGAAGACAGGCCTGCGGATCCTGGGCATAGTGGAGAACATGAGTGGATTTGTGTGTCCGCATTGTTCAGTGAGTGAAACTCTTTAAAACACACCAATAAACACACACACGCATCCCATAGAGACAGTTCAACTGATCTCTGGTATTTGTTCCCCCCCAAAACATTTCAACTGCAAGCAACATGCTCTTAACTGTAAAAATAGCTCATGAGTGCTTTGTTGTGCTGATATCTGACACATAAGTGTGACAATGTGACCATGTATGAAGCACATCTGATCTGGTGTTCTGCTTTTACTTTCAGGAATGCAGCAACATCTTTTCCAAAGGTGGAGGAGAAGAGCTGGCCAAACTGACTGAATCAGCATATCTAGGTAGGAATGAGAATCTAGCCCTGTTTCTTTAAGAATGCTGGTTGTTTCCACATACAACCACTAGATGTCACTGCAGTCTATTCATCTTGGCTGCCAGCTTCAAACACTGCCCTCAGCAGGCATTTTATGTCAGAGCAGTGCTGGTAAAATGGTCGGTCTGAATTTCACTGGAGTGCTTGTGTTTGTGTGTGTGTGTGTGGGGGGGGGGGTTGATCAATCTGCTTCTGTTACAACTCAATAATCGTCAGCTTTGAAAATGACCCAAAGCCAATCGGTTGCAAATGAAGCGACTGATGTTGAAATGCCTCACAGCCATGACAAGATAGGTCCGCAGATGCAGGGTTGTCTTGGAACGACTAGGGAGAGAAGATGGTCGGTGTGTTTGATTCCGAGAGGAACTGTACACCAGCCACATGACCTACTGTTCTCGAGACCACAGTATCCATTTCTGATGGACACTTGATCTTTCTGAAGCGCAGGCCAATGAGATGAGAGTCGGTGTCTGTGTCATGTGTGGGAAAGGGGTTAGTGTTGTGTATGAGTGTGTAAGATGAGATAAAACTATGAGGTTTGGTAACAGTGTATTTCTGTGTGTGTGTGTGTGTGTGTGTGTTGCCATTACAGGTTCTGTACCCCTGGATCCTCTTCTAAGCAGAAGTATCGAGGAAGGCAAGGACTTCATCCAAGCCTTCCCTGACAGTGCCACCTTCAGTGCAATCAACAGCATAGCACAGACACTGTTGGCCAGCCTTCAGAAAGCTTGATCATGTTCTGGACATGAACAGGTTGCACTGCCAGGACACTTCTAGGCGTCCTTCTGTTGGTTTTCTTCACACTTTGTTAAGTAATTCTGAATTCAACACTTTGGCTAACAAACCTAAAACGCTGACTTGTACCACGCACACACATGAACAGACAGATAAATGTGCCTGAATGTAGACAAAGCCAATGTCAAACTATTCGGTTTGACATACTTTAACCTGACGATTATACTGTGTAGTTCCCAACAGCTGGCTATCTAAAAATATGACATTATTCAAAGCTCATATTCATAATGAGGCCTCCTTGCTATGTATTATTCCACTCACTCTAGATAAGTCTAGATTGTAGAGATTGATGTAGATTGCAGACAAGGTGTTGGCCAATGTGTGAAGAAAGGAGTTTTCACATACAGGAAGCTTTGCTGTTTGTGATACAATACTCTTAAATAATTATTTTTGAATTGAAAAAGAGATTTCTGTGGTATGTATAATGATTCCCCTCTGTGGGCTGTAATTATTTGTACAGTACAATGTGTAATAAACATTTTGTAAGTGGCCAACCTTTGATTTGCTTGTGTTTAGTAATATAATATATTAATCTCTTTGGCAGACATTACATAGAAATCAACTTGGTCTTGGAAAGTAGCTCAAATCTAATTGAGAATCTCCTTTAATTGATAGGGAACACATTCATCAACACTACAGCAGACTACTGTGAGTACGAGTGGTCATACAGGCTTTAAGATTAGTGCTTGTTAAATGAGTCAACTGAGAACAGTGGTTCAGAAAACTTGTTCCAGATCAATTCGGCTGTGTTGCGAGTCGTGGTGAATATTCGCCACGCAACCAAGCTGCGCCTTTGTTACTATGAGATATTGCTACAGCCAAGGTAATGTCTGTAAGATCGTGTGACTTCATAAGAAAAGCAAACAGAATTTTAGCATGTAAATACCACAAGCTAATTTTGACCTGGATTAAATGTTCTGAAAACTGCCCTGGAAGATTTGCCTTGATGTTTTTCCTCACGACCGACCAAACACTTAACTCCATGCACGTTTAATGGGAGTAATGTAGTGAGAATGAATACAGGTGACCGGGGGATGAAAAAGTTGGAGAGAGAAGATGAGTTTTGGGAAATTACACCTGTGAGACCCAACACTGGGCACACACATTTTAATGCAATCAAACAGCTGTACTACAGGAAAACATTGAAGTGTTTCGAGAATGTTTGCGTAATGATTAAAATACAGTTACACACGAAACCCCCACTCACCGTCCACACACTAAAGGCAATCTTACATTTTTTTTTACCAAGTATAACATCCAGAGGAATTCCAACCACTTATCACAATTAACCCACAGTGCAGTAAATCTATCTATATATAGATATTTATAATATGTATGTTGTTATGTCTGTATATATATATATATCATGGGGAATTAAAGATTTTTGCTCCATTTAAACAGTTTCATGAACAATTCTTTATAAATAAAATCAGTGGAAAACAGAAAAACAAAAACAAAGCTAATCCATACACAACTTTTTTTCCTTTACAAATAGATCCTCAACATCAAAGCAGAACATGTGTAAACTCCCAGATTCAATGCAGGAGGAGGAGAAACAGAGGGCCTTTGGTCAGCTCTCTCAAACCAGGGGCTGACCAGGGGCCAACAAGCCACCTGGCTGACCAGAAACCAGTGTGGTAAGAGAAAGGAATCTTCATACAATTGTTTTCTTAACACACACACACACACACACGCACACACACAAAACAGACAAATCACTACATTGCGCATTTACAAGAAGTTGACTATCAAATTGGGACGACTGTACACATTTGAGATAAGACCATATTTACGGAGCCATTTTTAATCATATATAATTATATTTCCACGTTTGTCACTTTTTTGTGTCAGAAATGTTTACTCTTTTTTTAAACGCTTTTCCTGTTTTGCTTTATCATTATTTTTTTTCTCTCCAGCAGCAACATAAAGGAGGAGATATCGGAGCGGAGAGGCGATTATTTCGTAGACAGGATGAGGGCGACGATGAGGCCGTACAACCCCAAGACCTCAGCGAAGATCAAGATGAGGATCATGCCCACGAAGAGCCGGGGCTGCTGGGCAGTGCCCCTCACTCCCGCGTCTCCAACGATGCCGATGGCGAAGCCGGCCGCCAGCCCGCTCAGCCCCACGCTCAGACCAGCACCCAGGTGGAGGAAGCTCCTGCAGTGGGCATAGACATGGAGGGAGACGGGAGGAAGAAAGATGACACTCAGGCCTTGAATCAATACAAAGAAATTAACATCCAACCAAGAGCACAATTTGAATAGCAGGAAATGCAACCTTCGCTGTGAATGCTCTGTTGTTACGTGAAGTCATGCAGAGGTGTACCGTCGGAGGAAATGAAAGTGTTTTTGCTTTACTCTACAGCAAGTAGTGACCAAGGCTGCCGAAGGAGAGAACCAGTCTGAAGTGTGTGTCGGAAGGTGACCAGACTCACTTGTAGAGGGTGACCTTCTCTGAGATGTTGTTGGCGATCAGCACCGCTACTACCAGGCCGTAGATGGCTATGATACCTGCCATGACCACGGGGATGATGGACTTCATGATGAGCTCTGGCCTCATCACCGACATGGCGGCGATGCCTGTGCCGCTTTTGGCCGTGCCATAGGCCGCTCCCAAGGCTGGGGGGAGGGGAGGGAGAGAGGGATCGAGGGGGAGGGAGAGAGAAGGGGGAGGGAAGGAGGAGGGAGAGAGGGGTTAGAATAGAAAGACAGAATAGACCGTGGTACATGCGAGACAAGCAGGCAGTGTAAGAGTGTGTGTAGGACAGGGTTGAGTAACCAAGAAGGAACTAAAAATGGAGGAATGGACAAGAGCCAAGTCAACAACAAAAAAATCAGTTCTTGTTCCTTATAACTGGCAAACAAAATGGCAGCATCTGGGAAATTTCAGAAGTACGAAAGACAAAGTCACATTCCACTTCCCATAAACTCTTACAGCCCCAGTCATGGGGCCTCCCAGGCTGCCTATGCAGAACCCTCTTCTCCTTTCCCTTCACAGCTCAGGTCTTCTCGTCGCAACCTCGTCTTTCCCACGAGGAGAGGGGCCGGGCCTGAATTAACCCTTTCATTCCTAATCACACAAAGTGTTACCGGCCCCGGACGCGCTGACTGTGCCAGAACTGCAGTGTTCTAAATCACTCCATCCCCTCCTCCTCCTCCTCCTCCTCCTCTTCCAGCCCCTCCTCCCTGACAGACTACTCCCTCCACACAGGCAGCTTGAGACGTCACAGAACGGGAGCAGCAGCAGGCCTCAGGAGCCAGAGGCAGGAGGAGGGTCAGCAGCTAGCCAGCACAACTGCTGCTCCGCTGTTACCAAGGGCATACCGCTACAGCGTTAGCACCCGCAGCTAACGGCGTTAGCGCCCGCAGCTAACGGCGTTAGCGCCCGCAGCTAACAGGATGAAAGAGCAGCGGAGTGCCGACTCTGCAGCCGAGCGGGTGGTGCGTGTGACGTCGGTAGCGGGGGGGGGGGGCTGGCCTGGCGCTGGAGGAGACATCACAGGCAGCCAAGCCATGAAAGATTAATCAAATCAATACTGGGGGCTCTGAGATGTGGAGCTGACGGCGGCAGTTTTCTGTACACAATGTTGCTGCTAAAAATACTGATCCATTTAAAGACTGGAGATTGAGTAGGAGGGATGGGAATCTCTCAAATGAATTAATGTTTAAAAAGGTGACTGCAGTTACACACAACCCCCCCCTGCCCCCCCCCCCTTATATTTTCCCCAAGAAGGTAGAACATGATTGAATGCATGAAATGTTCTCCTTGGTAACGGCTCAGACAGGACTATAAAACCGTCCCTGTGTAGAACGCAGGCCTGTCACAGCAGGGCAGGCTGGCAGGCTGTGAATCAGAAGCAGGCGGGTTTGACTAGATTTCCTCCACGTCAGCCGAGTGTGTGTATCCGCCTGAGCTTGTGTGTGTGTGTATGTGTGTGTGACTGTGTGTGTGTGCGTGTGGCTCTTGCTCCCGTGCCTGAAGAAGCTGACAGCTCTGAGACAGCACGGACCAGGAAGCAGCATCCAGGCTGCAGGGTTGCTGCTGACTGGGTGACTGCCTATAGCCCAGCCACCACGCTCCTCATCCCGGCTCGAAGCAGTGGACGCTGGACAAGGTCAGGTACTGAGATTGTGGAGGATTTGTGGCCTGGTATCAGTCTAGTCTCTTGTCTTCCTAGAGAATCTAGGTGTGCTGCATAGCTCATTATGGTAACATTAGGAAATCGAATTAAGAGGGGTTGCATCTCCCATCTTCCTGAGATCCACAATGTCATTATGGTTGGAGACTACCCTTCAATCTCAGTTCTGTGTACTGCCACTGCCCAGCAGGAACTGTCGTCATGTCTGACCAGCTTCCTGGTTGTCTAGACAACCTTCAGCATCAGGCCACCCTACAGTGCGGGTTGTGTACCACCATGGACAGTCTGAAAACCTTCACCCTTAAGCAAACAACAACAAGCATCCATGTCATAACCGCCATTTTGAAGGAACACCCTGCCCAATCCAGTGACCTAGTCTGCCCCTCTTCCAAACCCAACAACTGACTGGAACGTGTAGCTATTTTGATATGCATTCCTTTTGGTCGGCTCACAAGCTCCTGTCCTGGAAGATTCTCCCCCCCCCCCCCCCCCCACTCTGCACAAAGCCCAAGGAGAGATGTTCTTCCCCCAGCAGGCCTGGAAGTGGTGTCTGCTGGGCTTGGTGACAGATGGCTGTACAACCACGACTGAAATGACAGGCCCATATTTAAATGTGCACATGGCGGCCATCAACCCTAACCCAACATGACCCCGTCCATCCACCTTCTCCGCCCCACCCTCCCCTCCAGATGTACACTTGTTCAGCACAACAGTCTTACGGACAGAGTGGTTTTGTTCTCCAAAGTACGAGAACTCAAAAGACTCTGGTAGTAAGCAGCCAATCAAAGACCTTGCTGAGGAAACGTATCTGCAAGCCAGGCCGTTCCATGACCTTGTGGAACCACTGAACTGTTCAGGATACTTAAAAAGGGTCTCGCTTGGGGAATTTCTGAAACAAAGTGACGTAAAAAATGGATCAGTGCATCACTTAACTGTGCTTCTGCAACCTCTGTGGTTTATCAACCCAGTGGCAGAGATTCGGATGGTCACACTGAATCAAGATGCCCGGCTTATATAAAATAACCTTAAAAAAGCAGCATCTTTACACTCTCTGGGACAGAATATCCAGTGATTTCCTTTCCTCTAACGTGAGAAAATACTGGACATTTTCACGGTGCTTCCTGAAAAGGCGGAGCGGTCATCTGAATCATTCACGCACCGTCATAAAGGATGAGAACAATGGCTCCTACGTTGAAGCCCCTTTGTTCCTGTAATGACCTCCAGCTAGGAGGAAAGACACGACATCTTTCCGGCGTGTCACAAAGGGTCTTTCGCCTCTCCAAGCAGCAGCTGTACCCTGAAACCCTACTGTGCCTCCACCCTTGATCCCAGGCCTTAACGGTCAGACGAGGGGGGGGGTGGGCGGCTAACCTGCTGGTTAGACGACAGACAGGTTTTACCCTCCCGATATCTTCATTCTGATGAAGATTAATACGTGGGTGTGTTTTGAGGACCACTGCCGTGACACAGGCCGTGCGCTGTAATCCTAATCCCCTGCCGCTGAGGTAAAGAGCTTTTATTCCCCAGAATATTCATTAATGTTAAGGGATGCCTGGTGTGTGTGTGTGTGTGACGTAAAACAGGAGGTTGGCAGTGACAAGTTTAGGGGAGCAGCATCCAGGAGAATCACCACAGGATGTGGGATTAGGGGAGCCAGCCTGCAGCCAAAATGCTCAAACCTACATGACAAAGTCTTAGTGACTGACAGAAATAGAAGCTAAGAGAATGACACCAGGCCTTGACTGTACACTACCCTGACAGAACAGGCAGTGGATATTCTTGTGGAAACGGTAGAGACGTCGACCATGGTGACAGAGCCAGCAAGTCCATCTGTTTCATACAGCAGCTCACAGTGGTTGGCTGGGTGTGAGAACACACAGGCTTGCATGTCACAGTAAAAAGGTCCCCTTGGGGGAATCTTCACCAGCATGCCTTTAAACTGATTGAAAATGTTATGAGGAAAAGGGTTGTAAGGTCAGATTCATAGAGTTGCTTGTGTTCCATCTCGGGATGTCAATTTTGTTTTGAGGTTGCTTTCAATAGACTGGCATCCATTCACAGGGAGTCATCGGAGTAAAATTAATTCCTGAGCTATGTTTAGCTCGCTTCATTTTTATAAAAAACGTTTACCTCTGACTGCGGTCAATACAGTTCTCCGATTACCCCAATTAATGGTTAACCGTCGACATTCCTAGTTATTTACAACAGGCCGATCCACATCAATCTCACTCACAAGACGACATTTCTCTCACATTTCGATGAAAGCAAAACGATGCTGCTACCCTCGTTTCCAGCAGGCATCGGCAATAAAACATAACCTAGAACTGGAGGGATTTAGACTGACCGCAACGCAAGCGACAGCATCAACAGCCCTTAGATCCTGTGATTGCATAGGAAGGGAAGAGAAACCATCTGTAACACTGGAGGGAATTCCTTCTCCACAGCGCCACAAGCAAGCTTTTAGTGCACTGATCTATTAAAACCACAGGTGAGTATTTACTCTGTTCAGATATAAAATATGTACCATGACCCCAGCTCAGGGCTTCTGTTCGCTTACAGACAGTTCTTCAGAAAGAGTCAGTTACTGTAAGAGAAAAGAGACATCATGAACACACTTTCAAACAGACCACAATGTTGCTTACCGGGAGAGGTGCAGTGCAGACTGGCAGACACTAGACTACATCATGTACAGTATAGCCGGCACTCATGTACAGTATAGCCGGCACTCATGTACAATACAGCCGGCACCAGACTGGTTCGGGCAGCAGACTGGGTTAGAGACCCATTAAGGCTCTGCCAGCATTGCCATGATTGTATGAGTCACAGGCAAAGCACAGGATGGCAGCCTTGGGCAGTGACTAAAGCAACATTACCCTGGCCTGTCAATACGATGACGGGCATATTGATGATGAGACGATGGCACCAACTATCACAAGTGGACACCATTCTTTTTAGCAATAGGCCGTTATCAAGTGATAGGCTATTGATAGACGTTGGACTGCTTTCATTGCATTTCATTCGTACGCAGGCAAAGGCACGATAGAGAGTGGCAGGTTAAGCAATATTGTGGCACGCGTTTGACAGGTTATAGCTTTGAAGTCTTTACGCCAACTCCAGCTTTGAGATGACGGGAAGAAAAAAACCCACGCGTAATTAGAATGCTAGAGCATGACAGAACCGTTAAAACTGGTTGCTTTTACAGAGTGAGATTCATTTGTTTGAGGCAGTTCTAGTTCCAATGAATGCTTTGCTCAAGTGTAGGTTACATTTATTTTATTTATAACAAAGCTAGGTTAAGTCCACTTATGATGATAAGTACATATCCCTTAAGGACTGATAGTTACAGCCCACATTTTCAGTACAAGGGTGGTGCTTCCAGTGACATCACAAGATGGCAGCCACTAGTTCTCCATCTGAGTCTGAAGCAGAAAACCTTATAAGATGCTTAATGCCTGGATCTGAATCATCGACAGCGTCCCTGGTCGTCCACACCCCTCCACACCCCCCCCCCCCTCCTCCCTGTGTGCCACCACGCAACCAACAGCTCTTCCAGCTGGCTAATTCCCCATCTGTCACAACCCCCCCCCCCCCCCCACCCCCATCACAGATCACTCCTCCTGGCTGCCACACACTGCCTCTGCAGCGCGCACGCCGGCATCACTACCTAACAGCACGGCTCAGAATCAAGTGTGTGTGGGATGGAGATCTGCTGGCTTTGAGCAGGTGCTAGGTGTGGTTGCTTTTGGTGTTGAGGCATAATGGGAACACAAGAGCAGTTAAAAATGTTTTTTTTTTTTTTTTTTTCACCCGATGCTGTAGTTGGTGTCTTCACAAGTCTACACAGGCAAGGAAGGTGTGCAAAGTTCTACTGGTTTGAATGATGACGTGATCACAGAAAGTCATTTTAAATTGTATATCTTTTTTTTTCCCCCAATATCCCAAAATCCCCAATAAATCGTAATAAAGCTCTATATTACACCTTTGTGAGCCAGTTAATTCCACGTATAAGGCCTAACAGGGTTGGGAAACACATAATGTCACAATTCATTTTCAATTCAGCCACGCATCCCTTTTCGGCTCAGCCGTAATGTCAACCATCATCTGACAAATGTGTCCAATTCCTCAATTTCATCACATAAGAAAAAACTCATTGTTCCTCTCTAGAACCTTGTCTTAACCTAGTACTCCACATCTAAAAAAGAGCAGTGAACCAACATCTTGCATCATGTGACCGTTTAGCCAGCCATTGACCAATGGCTGCTGCTGTGCCATACTAGTAAGACAGCCACAGTATCCACCCCTATACATGGGTCCTCCAGCTATATGCAGCCCATATTCAATACCACCAAACAGGTCAGGCCCCTTTAAAACGTGACAATTAGCAGATTGTCGATCAACCATTACCAGATACATCTGCGTCTGTTAGCCCTTTTCATAAAGTTAACACTGGGAACGCATGAACATGGCATACATTTGCACCCAAACACAATATATACTTACAAGAGCAAAGGCCTAGATAATTGTTCTCCTGAGAAGTTTTTAAAGGAAAGGGTGAATGACAAATCTTTTCCCCTTGACGTTAAAAAGATTGTAAAAAAACGACTTAATTGAATAGATTTCATAAGCACAAATAGATTCACTTGAGTTGAGTGGGTATAACATTTCCCTGTAAAAAGGGTACAAATAAGTAACAACGATATGTAACAAGTCCCGTTGTAAGTGAAGTTCTTGTAATGACTAGGAATGTTCAAGGGATGTGACTAATCATAAGTCCTATCATGTGGTTGTCATATGATCTCATCTCACGTGCAAATGTCATTCTCTCGGTGAGACAAGGAAGTGGAGTTTTTATTGCTCCAAAACACATTGTATAAAACACATTTATGGAAAAACTCCTACAATGAAACATTTGTGTCACCTGAATTGTCATTTAATGACTTGAACAACTGGGTTGAAGTGCTACGGATCATCATCAATGCGCGGCTGGCGTTTCTAGCTGGAGCGGACCAGTTAAAGCTAAATATTTCAAAATACACCAATGGTTGATGACCAGATAGAAAAGCAAGGCCACATTAACCAGCCTCTACGCTGACACGTTCGGTGGCGCACATTGCAAAATGTAGTACAGTATAGCTTTATAAATTGTAATCAACGACGCTTGATGGGCCATTATGAAACACGTATCGTCGACTCGTATAATATAATAATGCATAGCTGTCTGGTTTATATTAATTCAAGTCGTGCTTCACATGTAATCTAGTATTAATTGTCAATTGAATATCTACGTAGCCAACTCGTCGATCAAACTCAATTGAGCGTGGTAGTAAGCTAGCTAGACTACAGTTTCAGTGACTGTATGCGTTTAGTGACTGTACGTTAGCTAAGCTAGCCGCACGTCATTAAGATTGGAGAGCTCACAGCTTGCTAGGTAGCTAGCTAGCAAGCTCAAGTCACCCGCTATCCGTAATCATGCAAGTTTAAGAGAACATAATGGTATAATCGTTTGAGTGCAAAAAAAACAATTATTTTCAGCTGCGTAGTATCTACAGTGTGTAACTGGCCAACTGTCTAGACTCTAGTGCTACATAACACGCTTCCTCCTGCTGCGGACAGCATTGACACTGACAGTGACAGCTCGAGCTGGCTACCTGGCAAAGCTAGCCTAGTAGCGGTAGGTACCTCAAGGTTGGTAACATTCATTACCCTGAGGAAAACACCATGTATTTCGAATGCAAAAAAAATGTGTTTCGTCATAAAACATTAACATTGAATAATGACATGTAATTCATAAGTAGAAAGTCAAAATTCTTAAGAGGAATAATTACCGCTGAAAACCATAGCCGCAGAGGCGCCCATCACCGCGAAGAACGGAGAGTATTCGGGGCTTTCGGACGACATTCTTTCTCACACAATAAAAAAACAACTAAATGTACAAAACAACTATTGCTATGCTTCCCTTTTTTGGCTGGCGTGAATTGGTTCGAAGGCCACAGTCTTTAGTTCTTAATCCGTAAACTGAGACACGTTTGAGACCACCTAACTAGCAGTGTAAATGGACTAGTCACGAATCTTCAGATAAATACCCGGCGCAGCAGCACAAAATGGCGAAGCGGAGAATATCACCTGACTAGCCATATGGATAAAACCCATCCTCGACCGTGTGTAGGGGGGCAGGGCCTCAAGTAACTAAATAAACAATTTACTCCGGCACATAGAAACAGAAAGAAAATAGAAAATAGAAAATAGTATTTATATTGAATACAATACAGATAGAAAAAGTGGTATATCGTAGGATCCCTTCTTTTATTTTTTGAAGGTCATCCCCTATCACAGTGTATTTGGTGTGTTCCGCTGCAAGCTTCCTTTTGATTTCTATGCATTCTCCTTCCTTCAGAATAAGGATGAAGTGATGGCATAAGGAAAAGGGTGTGGATCACCTATCTCTATCTCTGAAAATAAGGAACGTAAGACTATTGGTAAAGATAAAAATGTTCACAATTACATTGTTAGTTACATTAGCATCCTTTTATGAGTGTTTCATTATTATAATTCTAAATAATTAATTTGCATTTGGATTTATGTGAATGCAATGTATATAGCTCTAAATATATATTCACTCAACATTTTCAGAATTTCTTGAAATTAATTTCTGCACCATTTTACACCTTGACACTATCATGCAGTTGAGGGTAGTTAACAATAAGCTGTGATGTGGAGGGTTAGTGTGAGAGATTGGGAGCTTTTGTAGCGGCGGTGGGGGAGGGAGATGAGAATCCCCACTGCATGGCTCCCAGCTCAGAGCCATAGAGCAAGAGGGAGTGAGCATGGGAGTGACGATTGCGTGAGTCAGAGAGATTGTGCAGTCCCCTTTCCTCCACCTCCTCCTCCTTTCATCCATCCATCCGCCCCCACAGCACCTCCCTATAACCAGGCAGGCAGTCAGAACCGGAAAACCGCCCCTCCCCCCACCCCTCCACAGTCAAGCCCCATCACCCGTGATGTCATTTCCACACCAGCATCACCGGCCGCAGCGTATACCTTCTCAACGACCAGAGCCTGCCTATGAAATAAATCTAGCGCATAATAGACATATCGCGTAGCAGAAACACAGTTGGCCGTTATGAAACAGGGAGGATGTAGCAAGGGCACGGAGGACCCAGTTGAACGAGGATGATTTGAACTTTCATTTTCACCCCTTTTCATCCTTGTGACTGATCTGTTATTGATTCGAGAGTCTCGTGATGTCAGAGCTTTCTGTCAAGGGGAGGAACCCCTCTAACACCATGGCTGGTTGGTTATAACAGTTTACCTGCAGTCCTGTACAGTACATGCTCTGCACAATCATCAGCCAAGACACAGCCTCCCTTGACAAACATTCATTCGATGACCTCAGAAGAAGTCAGGCTATGCATGCACCATACAACAGAAACCTGTCTGGGGAGATTACATGTCCTTGTTCGGCACATAGAAGCTGTTGTAAGGTAAACTGGCGACATACTACTTCCCCACAGTCAAATGGAATGTAGTTCACTCCCTGTCTGTGTCAATGACAAGTGTCCTTAAAGGGGAAATTGTATGAACAATCCTCACAATGGAATGATTAGAAGCAGCTTGTTCTTGTTTTGTCAGATTTAAACATCCCTAATTACAAACATATACCATGTCATTTAAAATCCTATTGTACACTCAAATTGATCAGCTTGTACTGAATATGTAGAGGCCTATACTTGACACTGTCCACACTGACTACTTTTGGAAAGGTTTCTGGTTGGTCAAGGATCTGTAGGTAGAGGAAACAAACGAGTTAAACTTTTCGTGGTTGTCATTGGTTCTACTGGGCAAAATAATTAATTTTAAGAGTAACACCAAGCAAAAGGTTCCTCGAGCTCCAATAATATGTTTTATCCTGCAAGCAGTGTACAAGATCATTTTTTTGCAAGGGGATATTTTATTTACACATTTACACATACCTAATAATTGGTATTTTCGATATTCAAGGATATTTACATTACACACCAAAAAGCTGAAGCCATATTTGTGACGCAGTCATAAAAAGTGGAACCCCACATTGGAATATATACCATTTAAATTGTGGCAAAGCAAGGGCAGACCCCCCCACACACACACCCCAGGACGTGTTAATCCTACAGCCTTGTCTGGACCCAGTGAGGGGAGCAGGGCTATAAGATGGCCCTCAGTATAGGGTTAAACACATAAGCATCTTAGTGGTTAAGGCTGGAAATTGTGTGTTTTTTTCAGGGGCTGCACCCAACCAGCATCCGAAGGATGGGCTATTTATAGTTGTGCATGTGCGATTAGCAGGGTGAGAATCCTGAATGAACAGCACGGGGCAAAAGAAGCCTGGTAAACAGAGCCAAGTCCTTGTCACTTAGAGAAGGAATTATTCTGTACCACTTAACTGCCTGATCGCCCGTCAATGTCTTTGAGCTAATCAATTAATTGCCATTAATAAATGGGACTACGATCTCGTTGATTGAATGCGTTGAAATTGAATGCTTTCAGAGTAAGAGGTTTTGTTGGCAGGTCATCTATCAAAAAGGAAAGGCTGAGAATATATGTTGTTGTCCTGTATTACCTTAGTTGAAAAAGACAGTCCCTACTTCCTTATTTAGAGGCGCTGACTCTTCAAAATGTTCCAAGAGGCAGCCGTCTTACTCACTTTTACAAATTTTTTCCAATCATGTAGAACAGTCATGCTTGCCCACTGAGTGGTAAAAACTAAACATTAATACAGTAGCCTACTGTTTGGTGAGTCACTACCAAGACTATATTAAAGCAATTCACACAGCATAATCAATCCGTGTTTTGTATCATATCAATATATTACATTGCATTGATACCCACAAATTAATATAGATGTAGCTTAGGTATTTCTCATCTCCTGTCAAGCAAGCTAGAACCTGTGGTATGTGCATAATGAGAAATACTGAATTTGATGCTACGAGAGTTGCGGTAACAGTTATCTAGACTGTACTAAAACATATGGTTGAATCATATAATTGTAACCTATCCAGATTAGAGACTTACAACATGACACCCCCTAAACTGTATGCACAGGGAAATCCAACTGCTGGTTTCAAGTCTTATAAATAGAGTTTGTTTGTCTGCGTTTGCAGATTTCTTCTGAAGGCCTTGTGGCAGTAGGTACATAGAAACACCATATTGCTGTTGTGTACAATGTCAAATCAATTCAGTGGTATTATGAGACTAGCTGTCGAAAGTTAAATAAATCAAACATAAATATGTTGGTTTATGCAAAGAAATGAGGATAAATCTTCTTATGTGAGTGTTGGGGGCAGGTGCTATACTGAGACAGGGTCAACTGATCGTGACAGGCATCTCACACAGCCGTGTGACAGGGGAAAGACATGCGGGCATCCCTCTGCCTGGCTCAACAATTGGGGGACAAAGAGAGATAAGTTGCAAGGCAGAAAAGGAGAGATACAGTGAGAGAGAAAAGGATAGTGCAATTATTTCAACAATAAACTGAATAACCAGGCAAAGACATGAGTCAAGTCTCTTGGTGTATAACTGTACTTTCACATTGATGATACAACTGTAGATACACAACCAACACTTCACTAGAAAAGTCATTTGACTTCCACCACATACATTCAATGATATAATCAAAGGTGTCTTCAAGATGGTCCATATTCAGGACTTATGATATTGTTTCAAAGGGACGGATAAACAGAGAGAAATACTGCATTACTTTACACAAATTCATTACTGACAGTTAACTGAAACCAGTGACAACATTTGTTCTTTAGCTCACCTGATAACACCCATCCAATCAGTTAAAAAATATATATAAATAAAAGAACAATGTGCACATATTGGACGCTTATTTTTTCAATTGTACCACTCAGAAACAGAATGTTGAGTTGGTGAGAAAGCAGGGGGACATTACATACCAAACATTTTACATTGACAACACATGAACCTTTTAACAGCACCACTTGTATCTGATATGAAGCACACATAGGAACCAGATATGCACGAGAGAAAAAGCACAAAAAGGTCTATAACGAAGATAAAGATTTTGCACAATCTGGCACAACTTGTCTTGACTGCATTCAGATACCAGTTTCATTCAAAAAAACACTCATCTTCTCCAAAGAGACACTTCACATACCACACTGCTGCTGCAAACCTCAGTTCATGGACAAGAGTGGGAAAATTGCACAATTATTTTTTTTTATAAATAAAGGAAACTACTATTTAAGGATTTGGCAGTTGGAGTTTAACCACATTGCACAGATGACGGGTGTAGGAAAATGTTGTGCCTGTATCGTCTAGTTCAGCGCTAGTGATTTAACGCAAGAATAACACAAGAGATTTCTGGGTAGGAACAAAAGCACAAACCAGACTGCCTCAGGACAGCTCTAATGGGTGTCAGACAAGACTCTGGTCTTGTTGACAGACTTGAGATCTTTAGCAAATTGTTTTTGATAAACCCAAACCCCTCAAAAAGGTTAACAAAAATATAACAATGCAGCAGTTAAAAACCAGTACAAAAAATAAGTCTGCTGACTGATATTGTTGCGATAATGATACTACTTTTGCACCAATAAATAAAAAATTATGAACATTTAAGTATATAGACTCATAGAAGTGGTTTGATCATAATATTCAAGGTTACTTCCTCAAACCAAACACTTGGATGGACGGATGAGCGTCTGCATATGAATGTCTGCCTGAGGGCATCGATCTAAAGGTGTGTGTGTCCCGTTAAGAGGCCATGGAGTCCTGAAAGCCCCACACCTCCAGCAGGGCGACCTGGAAGCTCTCTGCACACAGCGGTGGGTTGTCGAAAGTGGTGCAGCGGCCCGTTCGTCCGTGGTTCAGCTCAGAGTCGATATAGAGGGCATTACCATCGCCTCCCCCTGGTGAGATGGATGAACAGCAGGTCGGGAGTTAGAGGTGATCAGAGTGAGATGTTACAATAGTAGCTCTGTGCCCTACACCTATATATGAAGAGTTAGACACACAATCAATACCAATGAGCCTTTGCGTATTTGACGGAAGTAAAGCCCTCATGGACACTGATGAACACATTACGGGAGATGGCAAGTTGAGCATAAACCTACATTACAGGATGGAAGCACTACAAAAAGCATGATGGGTGGGACTGATATAGGCCTTTCCTCTCACGTCCTCCCACCTCCTCCCACCTCCTCCCACCTCCTCCCACGTCCTCCCACGTCCTCCCACCTCCTCTCACCTCCTCTCAACTCCTCCTCTCACCTCCTCCCACCTCCTCTCACGTCCTCTCACGTCCTCTCTTGCCTCTCACGTCCTCCCTCCTCCTCCCACCTCCTCTCACGTCCTCCCTCCTCCTCCCACCTCCTCCCTCCTCCTCTCACCTCCTCTCACCTCCTTCCACCTCCTCCCACCTCCTCCCACGTCCTCCCACGTCCTCCCACGTCCTCCCACTCACCCACGATGATGGAGTCAAAGTTGCCGGCCATGAACATAGAGGTGTTCCTGGAGTTGAGGTTGAAGTGGCGGGCGGAGAGAAAGGGAGACAGGCGCTCAGAGGGGTCTGCGGCCTGTCTCTCCACGGGGAGGGAGTTGCCTTCAGAGTTGTGTCCCTGGGAGGAAGCCTCGTCCTGGGGCAGCTCTGGGTCGTCGCCTGGGGCTGCGGGCTTTATGGAGGAGGCTAGCTCCGGGTGACGAATCACAACCCACTCATACCTCTCCATCTCTGGTTTCAGCTGCAGGAGAAACCCAACACATAGCCCTTGGATGAAGGTATACTTAAGTTTTACTGTACAATTCAGGGCTGTTCTGTACACCTTTTTATTTGACCCAGCTTCCTCTGAGTTATAGTAATGGAGGCACACACCACACACACACACACACACATAAGAACGTGGCTTTTAGCCTAAACTTAGCATCTTAATCTGTCTCCTCCATCGCTGCCGAGAGTCTCTCCATGCATGTCTGATAGACACCAGCCTGTGTCATGCTTCTCCATATGTGTGAGGTGTCAGGTGAGGGCTGACCAGCTACCATTGTACATGGAAGCTCAGGTTACGGGAGTTTCCGAGTGTGTGTGTGTGTGTGCGTGTGTGTGTGTGCGGTGGTGTTTGCTGGCCAACCAAAAGAGCACACAGCTGCGCATACACACAGCGGCAGTTTAATCATTTATGCATGAGGCATTCGAAACTAGGCTATTTGTAGCGCAGGTACAATACGTATCAATCTTGCAGTAATAACGGTTCTATATTTAAAAAAAAAACATTACTGGCATCTGTTAAAAGTAGCTGTGAGAGTATTTAAGAAGGTGTGAGAATGAAGGCTTCCTGGATTTGAATCTGACTGACATGTCCCTGGGGAAAAGAGATGGCAGCCAGTCTGCTGATAAGGAGGCCAATTATTCTGACATGGTGGTAGGGAAAGAAGTTTGTATATGGCACCACCTGCTGGGCATTTTCTGTTACTGTCTCAAAACCACACCTGCCTTCAGAATATCTGGGAACAGATTCTGAGATAAATATTAAATCTTTGAAAACTGCATCTGGGTCCTAGACGAGGCTGAACCTGTGTGTGTGCACACAACAGCACCATAGGGGACCATCTCCAGGCCTCAGAATAGTACTGAAATGAAACCCAGTATTTTATTACTGTTGGTACGACTTACCCAGAAGGAGAAAACGTGGTAATGATCGTTCTTTTTTTTCTTTTTTTTTTTACTCTCTCCAAGACAACTTACCCTGAAGACGAAGCATTCCCCTGTCCCAAAGAAGCTTAGTTTGTTTCCTCCTCTCTTGCGCTCCTCCCAGTCAGTAGAAAGGAAGGCTCCACACACCTACACAACACAACACAGGAGGTCAGGTACACAGATCTAGGTCATGGTCACACAGGGGATCCAGATAGCTTGTATGAGAAAAGTTGGATTGCACAGCAAGATAGGCCATACAAACATACCATAATGAAAGATTTGTATTTTTTTAAAGATTAGATTTTACACTGTGGAACTCAGGAAATAAATATAAGACGGACCTAAAAATCTTTTGGAAAAAAAAGTTTCACAAAAGTTCAAATAAAATATATTTTTTCGAAAAAAGGTTTGAAAACGTCCTCATTTTACTGTGTGTGAGAAACTTTTTTTCAAAAATATTTATTCAACCTTTTCGGAACCAAGGTCTTTTTTTTTATTGTATTTTTTTAGGTTTCGAAAAGTTTATAAAATATATATATTTTTAAAAAGGTTCAATTATTTTTTGGAGAGGTTCAAAGTGAAATTTCTCCAAAGGTTTTTAGACAAAAGCATCATTGATGAGTAGTTCATCAGGACTCTACTATCTCTACTGTACTTTAAACATGAGTATCTGTACTTCTACTTGAGTGAAGGATGTGTGTACTTTTGCCATCTCTGCCAATCAATGCTGGTTGACCTCTGACACTGCAGCTGAGAGTAGGCGTGCTCCAAACTACTGTCACTCCTGACAGATTAACTACACTGCTCAACACCACTGTAATTACAAATGACAAACAGCATTTTAATAAATTATAAAATAGTATTATTTATAAGAATTCTCATGTATTTCAGCTAGGCTGGGACACATCACAGGTTTGACCATTTTAATGACAGTAAAGTTTAATTACATCCTTACTAAAACTGGAACAGAGTTAGCAACGGAATGGGAAATCCCTTTCTCTGAATGGTTCTAAATACAGATCAGACCAGGAGTTCCTGGGAGGTCAGAAGCTAAGAGTGTTCACCGGTCAGCAGGAGTCAAGGTGTCATGAACAGATACGGTCTAGGACCGTAGAACGGCAGGCCTACATTCAGCACAATACACAGTGCATGACTATGTAGTAACATGACAGATGTAGAATTAAAAATCAAAGATATCAGTGTTTGGCATGTGCTGCACCTGCCTACCCATCTCAGAATTATGTCTCCCTGATTGTGATGTCATCCTCTGACTGTGTCAGGTGATGTAGGGTGTGGGTGTCAGGTGAGGTAAAGTGTGTGTGTGGTCCTTACATCAGCGTCAGTGGTCCTGATGAGCATCAGAGTGGGTTCATAACCTTCGCAGTGAGAGTAGAACCTAGACGAATAAGACAGGTTAAGATAACTGGCTGTGCTGTCACTGTTCAGGTCAACAGCCCACTTTCTTCAAAAATAAATAATCCCAGCATTCGAAAGCGACGAACACATGCAACATTCCATTTGAAAATGCAACGCTCTACACCCTTCCCCCTTGATGAAATAGTCACAATATCTATCTGCAATATCTATCTTGTTGTTTATGATCATTGACCTATGCACTTTTGTAAAGCTCTCTTTTGGAAGTCGCTTTGGATAAAAGCATGCACTAAATAAATAAATACATGTAAATGTATATAACTGAATACACAGTAAGGAAACTAAACAGAAGTATCTGTTCTGCAAGTTGATCAATAATCTAACAGGATACTAGACATCTAATGATGGCCTCCCATTCACAAGTGGTTAGTGGTTGATTTTAAACAGGGAAATGATTTGACTTATCCCATTGAACATTGTGACCTATCAGTGGTGAAATACAAACAAGTATTTAGCAAAGATGAACGACTGTCGTCAATTTTCAACTTCTGACCTTATGAACTTTGGATGGCTTCACCTAGTGATCTCATCAGCCAAGTCTATGAGGTGAACATTAACCAAAACTTCTGGGATCTAATCTTGCCCTGTTAGCCAACGGCCCCCTCTCTGAAAGACAGCAGTGTACTGAGAGATAAAACTGATAGGAACAGCTGTGAATCAGCTAATTATTGACTCCGACATTCATGAATGTTGGCTTGCTGAAAATAAATGATAATCAGCAATCCTGCAGAACTCGACACACAAAAGGGTCAAATGTCAAATGTAAAGGTTGTTAGCTTATCTTCTTCTTGTGAGCCTAATGGTAGAAGGTAGGTCCAGAGAGTGAGTACAGAAAGGTTGGATCTTGACAGCACCTTGGATAAAGTGGCACAGATGGGGTTGTGTAGTCGTGGGGTGTCAGATGGCTGAGCGGTTAGGGAATCGGGCTACCATACAGAAGGTTTCTGGTTTGATTCCTGGCTGTTCAAAATGATGTTGTGTCCCTGGGCAAGGCACTTCACCCTACTTGCCTCAGGGGGAATGTCCCTGTACTTACTGGAAGTCGCTCTGGATAAGAGCGTCTGCTAAATGACTAAATGTTGTGGGTGTAGGGTGAAGTGCCTTGCCCAAGGACACAACGTCATTGACACGGCGGGAATCGAACCTGACAACCTTCTGATTAATAGCCCGACTCCCTAACCGCTCAGCCATCTGACCCCGTAGCGCAAGAACAACTTCAGAAGACCAGAGCCCAAGGCAGAACTTGTGGTCTCCACCGAAGTGAAGGACTGAATCCATTTTTAAGACCTTTGCGGCAATTAGCTTCCACCTAGAAAACCCTGCCCTCTAGTACAGCATGTGTATTGATTTCTTATCTTCTTGACCCAGGAATGAAGGTAAAATGTGGCGTTCCCTGTTCTAGTACCTTTGACTATCAATATAAATGTGTATGTCATCATAACCCAGGGACTGCGGTTGATAATTAGCCGGCTGGCTAAAACCGGCACTTTTACTTAAAACGTTGATTAATGTGCACTGTCCCTGTAAAAGTAAACTAAATAATAAATACAAATAACAACAACAACAAAAAAAGCGACAGAGAGGGTATAAAGTGCGGACCAAGAGGCTGTTCCGGAAGTTTCTACTGAACCGAGGGAAACCGGGGGAGTTACCGGTTGAGGCTGCAGCCGTGGTTGGAGGTGGTGAACAGGAGCTGCGGCTGGCACAGGGCGAAGCGCTCGGGGATCCAAGACCAGATGTCATGCATCTCCTTGGTGCTGACGATCTCCGAGGAGAACGTGTCGGGGTTCAGCGCCAGCTGTACGTTCCGTCTGTAGCCGTGGCAACCGTGTGAGTTGAGAGGAGGGGAAGGGGGGAGTGGTGGTGGTGGGGGGGGGAAGTTGACAACTTGGTTAGTGACGCACACACACACACTCACATTCCTCGAATAAGTATTTGTAGATACACTATTTAGGGCAATTGGAGGACTAATTAACCGTCCCGGCAATGCTACTTAGGAACACAGAGAGCAGTTCAGGGCACAAAGGGATGGATGACTCCAGTATAAATACTTGCAAACAAGGCTTTGTCTACGTTCTAGATCATTCTTTCCAACGGTAATATCCTCTCTCATTTACTAGAGAGCTGCTGTCGAATTTAGAGAAAGTGAACAGTGATTGACACCTACCTCCTAAAGGAACAGGACAGGAAGCATGAGTACAGACACAGGCAGGTTGGAGACAGAAAGGGAGAAAGAAAAAATGAAAAAATAATAGTTACAACAAATAAAGAGGAAAAAAAATTGGATACAACATGATAGACAACATGAAGAGGACAGCTTTAGATAGAGATGAGAACAGACCTACAGATGACGGAACAAACAAGCTACAACTAAAGAAAAAGATAAAACACAAAAATTAAGGTTCACTAACACAGCACTTGTTGTATTCGCTTCCTCAAATTAAATAATTTAATTAAGTGGCAACCCTGTCAGCAAGATTGGTCATGCACATTTTTGGTAGTGCATGCCACTCGTTTTTAGCATACCATCTTGGTTCAGTTTATAGCCTTTGAACCATGTCACATGATAGGTATGCCACAAGTAAAAACAGAAACGCTGTAAAAGAGCTCAGTTTATTTGAACTGTCGACAATGACTGACCTGACCTGACCCAACCTGACCTAACCAGAATGGCTGAAGGTGGGTTCAGACTAGCCAAGTTCCTGATCTTAGTTTCTATTCCAATTAACCTAAACCCATAGATTCTTTCTGGGTGGCATCCAAATATTGTCTTTTTCCTTTATTGTTAAGTCTATCCATCACTGTCCATACCTGGCAGCTCACAGACACAATATTGCGTGATTACTGCAATTATGCATTCTTTCCTCATTTTGGGCTGGTCAAATCTGCCCGATACAACCAAGCACTTCAACCTCGCTGTGTGTACAAAGGAAAGCATCAGGATGACGCCAATCATATCCACAAAACCACAGAACCGCAGGAAACACAAGCCCATCTGACCTCTTCTGTTTGACGGTGATGCCCTTCTGCTGCAGGGACTTCTCGTTGGTCAGCTGCAGCAGGGTGATCTCCTTGCGGCTGAAGAGGCGGATGGAGAAGGCCTTCTCCAGGAGCTTGTCCGGGGTCACCGCGGAGCCGATCCCCTTGACGAAAGCCTGGATGTCGTCCCGGACCCCCGCAGAGTCCTGCGCCTGGCCCCCGGCCGGCTGGGCTCCGGCCTTCTGCTTACGGTAGAACTTGAGCAGGGCCAGAGCCACTCTGTACAGGACCTTGTAGCCCTCCACCAGGAACACATCCAGGACTCGCGCCACGTGGGCGAAGGGCAGGTCTCCCAGGATCCAGCGCTGCCAGTCAGAGTAGACCTCTAGAACGTCCTGGGCGGTCGCGACGATTAGCTTGTGGGCGGCCGGGCAGTACTTGTTGGCGAGGTCGCCGAAGGTCATGCAGCTGGACTCGTAGGCCAGGAAGGTTTGGTCCATTAAGCGACGGCCCGGCTCGTTGCAGGCGAGGAGTCGGCTGATGTGCTCGAAACACTGGGCTTCGTCGGCGCTGAAGTGCAGCAGGAGCGCCGTCATGGCGGGCAGGGCGGGGCAGTGGGAGATGTCTGGGAACTGGCCGGCGAGACAGGAAATGATCCGATGCACGGAGGCCACGGCTTCCGCCTTGAGGGAGTAGTGCGGCACTAGGTTGCCGTCCACAAACTCTGGCAGCGGGATGGTGGAGGAGGGTTTCTTGGAGAGAGCGTCGCCCATCAGGTCACGGTACACCTCGGCGTCCGGGGTGACGGTGCGACAGGGTATGGCCTTGATGAGCTGCTGATAGACCTGGGCACGGAGGTTGTGGTTCTTGGCCCAGTGGCCCGATCTGGCCATCTGCTTGAACACCTTTAGGTCCTTGCAGTCTAGCTTGGAGGGACCGCTGGGGGTGGCCAAGTCCCCCATCTGGTTCCAGTCCACAAAGCTGCCATAGTCATTCTCGGTCATGGTGGAAGCTTCTAGATGGGGGCTCTGGATGCTGTGGTGGGTAGAGCAGGGGTCTGGTCCAGGGTAGAACTAAGCCTTCTGTCCTCCTCACAAGACTGACTTACTGGTGTAGTTCTCAACCACCCATGCTGTTCCCTTTGTGAGGGGCGGAGAGAAGGAGGGGTGGGCGAGCAAGGGAGTGGGAATGAGAGTGAGGGGGGAGAGGGAGGAGAGAGAAGGACAACGTGTTAGAAAAGCTTCTCACTAAGACCTCCCTGCCCCCCCACCGCCCCCTTCCTCCTCCTCCTCCTCCTCAGCTGACTTCAAGGTAATTCTATCCATGACCAAGAGTCAGTAGGCTAATACATTTGTCCATGTTTGTTTGGCAGCGGTCAGGCCATGCATGCAAAGAGTACTTAGATGGCTGCCGTCAAACAGCCTCAGCCAATTACCCTAATTAGATTTTTACTGCTGTAATAATCTTCTGACAAGCATTTCACTCACCACATTCTTCCATTAACCCTCCTGTTGTGTTCGTTTCTTGTTCACTACTTTTGTTTTCACGGTCAAAAGTGACCGTGCTGTTATAGCTGACTATAATTCCATAATAATATTATCATCATCATCATCATGGAACCTTATGGCAATCAGAATAAATTAACGACATTGTTTCCAGGGAGAAAACTTATAAATCGGTCACTTTTGACCGGAACACAACGGGAGTGTTAAAATGGCGAAGGGAGAAGTCAAGTGAATGGAATGCAATTCTAAGGGTGGACTTTGATATCAACATGGATGTCAAAGGCAGTTCAGAACATGTTGACAGGAAAATGTACGACTTGCTTTGTAGTTGATTTCTCCGGCTGAAAAAAATAAAGCCTCTCGTAAAAATGTATATGGGCTTGTCTCTGAACGCAGTATTGCCTGGATCATAAGACTCCAATCTGTGTTTTTTTTTTTTTTTTTTTTACTTTGGTCTTCAGGAAGATAATATTCAACCACAGGTGGGGTGTTTTCAGCAAACCACATGACAATGAAAAACAATAAAACAAAACACATGCCACGATAGGAAATGATGACTAAGAACATGGATTGAAACCATGCTCTGTCAAAAACTGTAATAATGTAACTATAAGTCATGGTTTAAGCACTTTGGTGGTGGTGCTTAATTTAAACGCAGATGCTTGCCTAGAAATGCAGCTATCCCCGAGAATATGTGGCACAATACGGGATAGTGTACAGAAAAATGTACACGATGGAAGATCATCATTTCAATTGCATCAAAAGCACGTAAAAAACAGACACAATAATAATCCTGCACAGTGATCAGATGTAATAGACAATAAATGTGAGTTTGACCGCGCTCTGCTTTCAGCGGACTAGCAAGATCATCTGTACAGTCGCCTAGTTTCTGCACAGCGTTGACAAGCTGTGAGTCTAGCTAACCTACCACTACTTCATCATGTCTCTGTCATTTAGATGATATAATCTACCTACACCTGTATATTCATCATGGTTAGCCAGGCTAAACTGTTATAACTATCTGGCAGGGCGGCTGCTTAACAAAGGCATTAACTACAACTGATTACTGATTGTGCCAAGTTAGATGGACAGGATGCTAGTCAGTCACCACCGGTAAGTCACGCAGGTGACACAAACTGGCTAGCAGTTCAGCTAACACGTTAGCTAGCTAAACACTGACAGTCTCGAGCGAAGCGAACCTGCCCCCTTTTTCCATTGAATCCAATGCAAAGAGCGTTGGTTTCCGTGTATGCAGCTCGTGACTCGAGACAAAACACTTAAATAACTAAGAGTAAGACATAGGGTTAAACGGTGCACTTGGACTATGCATGTTTGCAATGCATTTTCTTAGCCAGCTCGCTTTAGATGCACAAGACGTGAGAAATAGCGACAAGTAACATTACGCACGTACGGCAGAAGCTAGTGCTAGCTAGCTGGCTCAAAACATTGGGTCATAGATACATCTGAATGACAACAATGCATTCAATGTCAGACAATTAAGTACAGAATGGAAATTAAAACACATTTGACAAAATAGATGAAAAATACATGTCAACGTCTTTTATACACTTACCTGTTCAGAATATGTCTTGAGATGTATTGGTTGCATTCATTTTCATTTCCTCACCTTGCACATGCGCAATCTCCTGTCCTGTCAGTGCGTAGTGCTGGCAAGAAGCTCCATCTGACGGGGAACATGGAAAAGGGTGTTAAATGGGATTCTTTATATTCCGTTTTTTCATACTTTGAAGAAACTCCAAAGCCCATGTTACATGTGCCATTGTATTTAGGTTTGGAAAACATAACCATACAAAAAGAAATCATATATTTTGAGAAAGTTAGGAAAACACCCTTGTCCCCATTTTACCCACTCTGGCCGCTTGTCTCTGTTGAGAGTTAAGAGTGGTGGGGATGGCGGTGGCAGCAACAAAACTACCATCTGATTCATTGGCCTTGTTTTTCATGCCTGAATGCCAAAAAGTCTACAGCACTGGTAAGGACAGGAAGTTACCCTCGATACGCAACAACACTGCTTTGTCCCGCAGTCCAACACCCGCCCCAAAAACAGCAGTCCAGCGCATGACAGTTATTAGATAACTCAATTGGGCCATAATTGCCCTCCAATATGTCTCCTGCCAAGTATTCATGTCTTCATTTAATGTACGTGCAGGGCGAACCAATGTCTCCGTGTTTGTAGGCTACCGGGAAAACAAATCATCTTGGTGGTTTAGTGTAAAACTTTGAAAACCTCATAACTTTTTAATCTATAGGGGCATATTTATATCGTTACTCAGAAAAGACGGGTGTTGACTCATCACATTTTCAGTTTATAGGTAGCCTACATTAAGTTACAGTAGACTGTTAAAAGCCTATGCCTGTAACGGAGGGAACCTGACCCCTGCCGCCGCTCAGGGACTCTCAAAGGCCAGTACGCAGAGCAAGGAATGCGATCAAGGACACAAACGAATGGTACCAATGGAATATTAAGGCTTTATTTTGCCACCACGGTATAGTAAATAATAATGGTAATGGGGAAAATAATAAACAGGGTCAAGGGGAGGGCTGGACAGGACCAAAGAAAATAAATCAACATAAAGTTCCCAAAGCTAAACACAAAGCAACTGACACACGAATGAGGTGTCCTAACCAAAAATACAGCAGTGGTCTGCCCAGGTCTAGCTGGTGTATATAGACAGTAAGTTGTTCTATTAATATGAATCTGCCAAGTGCTTGAGGTGTTAAGTAAACTGAATCGCCAGTTGAAGTAGCTCATGTCAGATGAGGTTATTTAATCTCGTGTCCTTCTCAGCCAGTGCCACATCATGCGCACAAGCACAACAAGCGCACACCATTTGTACAGTACATCAGATTTGCGCTGGATGCCAGTAAATAACTGTGTGTGTTTGTGTGTCTCAGAGAGAGAGAGAGACACACAGAGAGACAGATGGGTTTAAGCCAGTAAGCCTTAAGGTTCAAGCTCCGGAGGTTAACACTCTCATCAAATCCTTCCGGTTCTGCACGCCTCAAACACGGTACCACTACACACACACTCATGTGCACACATACATGCATGCTAGCACACATACATGTAGAAATTCAGCATACCTTCATTCACACGTTTATCTACTTGTGAATAAGTTTTCGCAACTGAAAATATGTTATTTCTAACTTTTTCCTGTAATGCGTCATTAATGCTCTCTTGAAAATTTTGAATTAAATTGCGTTTAATTAATCTCGACAACAGAGCCGGATTTCATTCTAAACCTTCATTTAGGCCTGCCCTCGTTCCAATATTAAGGCGGCAAAGACAGGCACCAATAGGCCTACATAGAGCCAACAGTAAGAATGTACACTTGTGTAAGGTTGCCCTCTACCGGATTAACATTGTACTACGTCGGCGGAAATTTCTTTTCTTTCCCTCTATATTTATAAAATAATTAAAAAGCGAAATATAGAATTATGCCTGTCTCAGCCGTTTTCTATTATTGAGGGAAAGTTTTGACGATAATTAGTAATAGCCAATAGAATGAGGTTTACACTGTGTGTAATTGGATTAACTGGATACGGACCAATCTCCTGCTCGTTTAGAAAGCAGTCACTGGCCATCACAGTGGTAGTCCTCACTTCTGTAGGCCTACGTGGTTACCTTGAAAAATTAATGATCAGCGAGAACGAAGAAAACGTTGAGTTGGAGTGAGGTCTTTGGTAGTCTGGTCAGGTAATGCGTTAATGAGTTGCACAGGTGTCAAGTCCTTACTGATTCTACCAAGCCAGGCTTTCTTATTACTTTACCTGACCATGAAACGCTACAGTTTGCTATACTTACATAGATTTGTGCATATTATTAGGCTATATTTATTCACCCATTCATGCTAAAATTCTACATGTAGCCTACATGAGTGTTTGGTGTACAGGGAAAGGAGCAAGCAATTTTCATTACATTAAAAAAAAATTATAAATATACACTGCCGAGAGAATGCCTGCTACCCAGTTGTATTTCCATTCACAAAAGGCTTAAGTCGGGTTAAGTTGGACTGAAAGAAACTGTGACACCCAATAGCGTGACGCCTTTTGTATATGTGCAAAGCCCAAGCTGCACTCTGGGTATTGTGTTCTGGAGAGGGGAGTCGGGTTTCCCTGGAAACTGCAGGATGCCTACTCAGAGGCCTGGAGACAGAGAAAGGGAAGGCCAGACAAGGAGGGAAACAGAAACAAAAACTGAAAGAAACACCCTCCAATGTTTCTCTCGTCTTTTTCATCGGACTGTTTTGATACAGGGATCGATGGTTGCTGCTCACTTGTGACTGGGTTCCAAGAAGGTTAGTGTGTGTGTGTGTGTGTGTGTGTGTATGTTTTTCTATGTTTGTCTGTCTTTGTCTGTTGTATGGTCTGTCTCTGTGTGTATGTGCTGGATGGAGCTGCAGTGTAATGGTAGTGGAACAAATGAAGCTGTGATGAAAGCATTTCAACCCTGTTTTCATTACCCAGAGTCATGGTAGCTGAAGCCAGTGAAGTGAGTGGTGTGCAGAGTGATGTAGTTTGAGGTGTGTGTTCTGTGTTGCCAGGGAGACACCCTCTCTGACAGACGGAGGAACATGCGTCTGGCACTGCGACCACGCAGGTGAGACCCCAAACCGTAGATGTTCCGCACTGCACCCACCCTCTGCATGGTACCTTCAGTCCACACTGCACCCACCCTCTGCATGGTACCTTCAGTCCACACTGCACCCACCCTCTGCATGGTACCTTCAGTCCACACTGCACCCACCCTCTGCATGGTACCTTCAGTCCACACTGCACCCACCCTCTGCATGGTACCTTCAGTCCACACTGCACCCACCCTCTGCATGGTACCTTCAGTCCACACTGCACCCACCCTCTGCATGGTGCCTTCAGTCCACACTGCACCCACCCTCTGCATGGTACCTTCAGTCCACACTGCACCCACCCTCTGCATGGTACCTTCAGTCCACACTGCACCCACCCTCTGCATGGTACCTTCAGTCCACACTGCACCCACCCTCTGCATGGTACCTTCAGTCATTGAACAGAGCAGCTACTGTGGGGATGTGTGGCTGGCTTGTAGTCGACACTGTGCAGGTGGAATGATGCCGAGCAGTTCATCACTCTCTCATGCTGATCCTGGAGAAACACCATTCCAGTACGAGGGTTCTCTTTAAACCTTTAAAATACATCACATTTGAATATAATTCATTTCTGGTTCATGAGTGGAATCCGGTTAGTTTGAACTTGGCCCGAAAACTTTAAGACGCTTTAAGAAATGACATACAAGATGGATTTGTAACTGAAATCTGAAGTCAGATCTTCCCTACAAATGCTCTACCACTGAACTATACCCACATGTTAGTGTGGAGAGTTTAAGCTAGCAGAAGTGGGGTGAATTCCCTGTTCTGGAGGTTTATAAGCAGCAGGAGAGGCCCTCTGCAAGCCAATGTGTTTAGCTTGGCCTGTGGGTGTTGGAACACACGGGTCATGGCGACAAGCCCAAAGAAAGGCCCAGACCTGTTCTGGCCCAGTAAACCTGGAGCCTGAAGCTAAAGGCATGGCTTCTCAGGCCACCGCACACCACGAAGGCACATCAAGTGATGATCACTTTCCAAACGCTTGTTTTGACCGTAGACAGCTCCCATTTGATGTTGTCTGCTCACGGAGCAGTTTGCTTGCTTGTTTCTCTTCAGATTGACATGCATTACTGGACGATATGATTTCTATTACCACCCCCCCCCCCCCCCCTGCTTATGATCTGACCTCATACAAGGTTGACCTGCATGACAGGTATACAGGAAGAGTAACCAGAGGCAGATTGATTTCGCCCTGGGAATCAATAAAGTGCTTTGCTCTACCCTCTGACAGTGTGACAGAGCAGTGACATCATTGTTCAGACCGATGAAGCCAAACGGAGATAGCAAATCCCTTTTTGATCGAGGCAGGACAGGACCTAGCTTGTGTGGATTGTAAATACTCGGCCTGTTCCCCTTGAATCATGATACGGATGTTTCCTAGAGCTTGTGTTTTCTTGTATTCCTGCCAAAGTAATATCGAATAAAATCCCTGATTCTGATTCTGATTCCACAGTGGCTGTCTGGGGCTGTGTCTGTGTGTGTCCGTGCTGACTCTGCTGCTGCAGGGCCTGTGGGTGCCACCAGAGGGAGCCAGAGAGGGGCCGGCAGGAGGGTCCTCAGAGGAACACGGTAACACACATGCATTTATATGCACACCATACACACACCACACATACACACATTTAGCTGGTAGCCTTGTGGTGATGTCAGTCCTCCTGTCCTCTGCTTTCCCCTCCCAATGGGGGAAGTCTGGCAGTGAGAGATGGAGAGGGGAACCATGAAAGGTGCCAGTCTTCTAGAACTGTCTAAACAGTCATTGAACTTATTAAGTTAAGATGTGTGTCTATGTATGCTATTTGGTACGGGTACAACCCACAAGAGAGTCTCTAGTTAGCCTATACCCCCCCCCCCCCCCCCTCCAACCCAACCATTTATGACTTCAAGTTCCACCAAATGTTCTCCATGCAACCTATAGAGCCCACCAACCAGCTTCAGTCCAAACAGCCAGTGGAACCGCTTTAATGTGTAGTTACCATGACCCTCATGAACATTCAATGTTCTCCATTTGTGCGCCAACAGTTCGTTTATGGACCTCCTAGCAGCACTTAAGTCATAATGCTAATGTTCCAATCAAGATGCCCTTGATCTCCCCTCCCTGACAGGCCCTTAAATGTTAGCCAGCAGGCTCTTTAACACACACACACACACACACACACACACTTACACTATTTCACAACACCTTGGCTTTAAGAGTTCTGGCAATCTAAATGTTGGTCTGGTGGGTTACTGTGTGTGTGTGTGTGTGTCTGTCTGTGTACATATACAGAATCACTGGACTTCTCAGAGAAGGAGAGGGAGGATTGTTCAGGTCAGCCAAACACTTTGACGAGACTGACTAGTGAAGGGGACGGGTTATAGAGGACCGTGGACAACTGGATAGTCAAGCTGTTGGTTTTGTAGTGACCTTGGGGTGTCCTTTAGAGAATAGGGAGTCAGGTGGCTGAGCGTTTAGGGAATCGGGCTGGCAATCTGAAGGTTGCCAGTTTGATTCCCGGCCGTGCCAAATGATGTTGTGTCCTTGGGCAAGGCACTTCACCCTACTTGCCTCGGGGGAATGTCCCTGTACTTACTGTAAGTCACTCTGGATAAGAGACGCCTGCCAAATGACTAAATGTAAATTTAAATACAGTTTGAAATAAAATTGTCCAATACATCTCTAATTTCAGTAATACACTGTCCTGGTCCCTGTAGCATCTTTGACTAGTATTAAAGGGTTTGGTTGGGTGGGAGAGGTGAGTGGTGAAACCTGACCTTAATATGACTTTAGATCGACAGATGATGTCACCAAGTTGAGCTAAGGGTTAGCGTTACGGCGTCTGTGTAAACACTCATGTAGGTCTTGGAGTGTGTGTGTGTGTGTGTGTGTGGGGGGGGGGTTATGTGACCACAAAGAAACACTAGAAGATGGTAATTACGTGAAAAGCTCCAGTTACCGCTCCAACAATATTTTCTTGTCAGGAATTATGACTCATTAGAATCTTTATCTGTCCTAAAATAGTCATTCTGGAAACTTCACTCTGTAAAAAGGATTGCACCCATTGCCATGTGTAATGTGGAAAATACACAGTATAATGATAACTCAAATCAACTCAGCTAAAGTAAATTCTGTGTTGTAACTGTGAAATAACATTTTATATCAAAGGGCAGTATTGGATTTGACACACTGTGTGAAATATCAAATGCTTTGGTAATATAATCAAATATGACGTGATTCTCTTCATGGTTTATACAATCACAATAATACCAATAAATCCATTATAAATATGTATAAACATGTCTAAAATATGCAGTTCATTAGTCATTTAGCAGGCACTTTTATCCAAATAGTACTCATAGAATGTACAGCAGAAGATCAAGGATCAGAAGGATCAGATCGAAGTCAGAGTCAAGGTTAGAGTAAGAGTCAGATCAGAGTCAGAGTCAGAGTCAGATCAGAGTCAGATCAGAGTCAGAAAACACTGCGTCTTCAGGATGGCTGAGCTGCTGTTCTCCGTCCCTCAGGTCAGCGTGGGGGCCCCAGCGTGCGGAGGCTGGCCCTGAGGCTGGAGGCTCTGAGCTCCCAAGTCCAGAGGCTGGCCCAGGAGAGGGAGGCCCTGCAGCCGGCCAGCCAGGACCTCAGCGCCCTGCTGCACAGGTACTGTCCTGTCCTGTTACCCTTCAGTACCTCACAGTACCTCAGCGCCCTGCTGCACAGGTACTGTCCTGTCCTATTACCCTTCAGTACCTCACAGTACCTCAGCGCCCTGCTGCACAGGTACTGTCCTGTCCTGTTACCCTTCAGTACCTCACAGTACCTCAGCGCCCTGCTGCACAGGTACTGTCCTGTCCTATTACCCTTCAGTACCTCACAGTACCTCAGCGCCCTGCTGCACAGGTACTGTCCTGTCCTGTTACCCTTCAGTACCTCACAGTACCTCAGCGCCCTGGTGCACAGGTACTGGTCTGTCCTGTTACCCTTCAGTACCTCACAGTACCTCAGCGCCCTGCTGCACAGGTACTGGTCTGTCCTGTTACCCCTCAGGACCTCAGCGCCCTGCGCAGCTTGCAAAATGAGTTCTGTGAGTGTGCGCACCGTGTATTAGGATCGTGGATAACGAGGAATATGACTTAAGTGAGTTAATGTGTCTGCATTCTTCTGTGTGTGTGTCTGTGTGTCTGTTTCTGTGTGTGTCTGTGTGTGTTTGTGTGTCTGTGTGTGTCTGTATGTGTCTGTGTGTGTCTGTGTGTGTCTGTGTGTGTCTGTATGTGTCTGTGTGTGTGTGTGTCTGTGTGTGTCTGTGTGTGTCTGTGTGTGATCCAGTCTCCGTCAAGACCAGGAGGGCCTGGTGCACTCCGTCCAGAAGGAGCTCCAGAGATTGGCCCAGAAACTGGACAGCTTAGACCTCCACCCCTCTCACACACCAGGACCACCACCACACACTGACCGAGCACAGCAGACTGGTACAGCCTCACCCCCACACCCCCACACCCCCTCACCCCCACACCCCCTCACCCTCCACACCCCCTCACCCCCCACCCCCACACCCCCTCACCCCCCACACCCCCTCAACCCCTCACCCCCTCGCCCCCCACCCCCTCACCCCACACCCCCTCACCCCACAAGTTAAGTTGGCCTCACGAAACGAGCACACGTCTGCTACCCTGCGCCTCCAGCGCATGCTACAGGCTGCAGTGATTGTTTGAATCAGATGTTACGGGCTGCAGTGATTGGTTGAATCACATGCTAGGGGCTCCAGTGATTGGTTGAATCAGGTGCTCCGGCCGCCAGTTAAGGTGATACTTTAACCCGGTGAGCCAGCTCGCCGCTTAACGGCAGTACAGCAGGTTAACGACACAGTGAAGTTAACAAGGCGGCCATGATGGAGGGGGAAAGCGTGGGGGGGTCAGAGGTGAGTGGATACAGGTGAATATGAGGGAGGGAGTCCTTAAACAGGGCTTTAACTAGTCCCAGAGAGCTCAGCGCTGGGCCAGCCAGCGGCACGCCGGCGGGGAGGAAAGGCTTTTACGTCTCCATAACAACCCCCTGGAGAGGTGTCAGGTGGGCGTTAGGTTACGCCTGGCGGGAGAGAGGGGGGAGAGGGCGGGAGAGAGGGGGAGAGGGCGGGAGAGAGGGGGAGAGGGCGGGAAGGGAGAGGGAGGGAGAGGGGGAAGGAAAGAGGAGAGAGAGAGCACCGGGATGGAGGGAGGGGCGGCAGCGAGAGAGGGGAGTTAGGGTAATTGACAGGAGAGAAAGAGAGAGAGGGAGACAGAACGAGAAAGGGAGAGGGAGAGAGAGAGAGAGAGAGAGAGAGAGAGAGAGAGAGAGAGAGAGAGAGGAAGAGGGAGAGAGAGGATGAGAGTAGGGGAGCAAAGCTCACCACCCAGAATAAAGTTATGATTCATACTGCACATGCCACCTGACTCCCCCCTCCCCTGACTCACCCATCCTCCAGTCTGTCTCCCGCCTGTCTACGCACCCTCACCCCTTCCTCCCCTCTCATTACCTCAGACCAATAAAGAGCGGCTCAATTACCCAAGAGTCCTTTCACCAGCCCATCGGCTGGTACGACTGTTTTCGCTCCTCACCCCTCCCCCCCCCCCCATTTTCAGGCCTTCTCACCTTGGCTGTGGGACTGGGAGTGCTGTTGTCTTTGTCTTCCCCCTAGTTTCACAAGCTGGTTTTACACAGCGGACGTTGTGTGTCTTGGCAAGGGGTGGCATTGGACAGGAGAATGTTGGGTGGGAGGGAGGTGGGTGACTGGAGGTGTGTGGGGGTTTCATTGTGTGTGTGTGGATATGCCTGTGAGGGGGTGGGGGTAGACTGCAGGTGATTGGTCCAGGGAGGGAAGCAGGCCGGGGACTTCCAGGAAACAGAGCACAGAGGACTCACTCTCCTGCTCCTGCTGCTGACTGTGCTGGTTTGGGGACCAGAGCACAGCTATTACCCAACAACTTCACTTCCACAATAAGCTCATAGAACAAATTCCTCCGAATCTGTTCAACCAAGCAGTCGATCATTAAGCATAACTAGTTAGTCCCGGTGAACCTAGAGGAGGGAAGGGAATCTAAATGAGGTTGTGTGCTGGTTGTTGTCTCAGGTCGTGAGGAGTGTAAGATTCCTGTTGACCCTGCCTATCCCCTGTGTGCACACAAGGTGCAGGTGAGATACAACACAACACTACAGATCTGCTACAAAGTGTGTGTGTGTGTGTGTGTGTGTGTGTGTGTGTGCTATTCTGTATCTGTATGTTTTTACGCACGTGCAAGTTTCAAGTATTTAAAACCTCCTAATTTCCTTAATTCCTTCCTTATTTCAATCCTCTCTCTCTCTCTCTCTCTCTCTCTCTCTCTCTCTCTCTCTCTCTCTCTCTCTCTCTCTCTCTTTCTCTCTCTCTTTCCCCCCCTCTCTCTCTATCTCTCTCTCTCTCTCTCTCTCTCTCTCTCTCTCTCTCTCTCTCTCTCTCTCTCTCTCTCTCTCTCTCCCCCTCCCCCCCCCCTCTCTATCTCTCTATCTCTCTCACTCTCTCTCTCTATCTCTCTCTCTCTCTCTCTCTCTCTCTCTCTCTCTCTCTCTCTCTCTCTCTCCTCCATGGTCAGTTCCTGCTAGCCCGCTGGCAGTCGGACCCCTGCTATAGCTTCTATGGGGTGGCTGGCACCATCTGCTCCATTCTCACCTACCTGAGCCAGAGAGAGGACTTCTGCCCCCCCCGACCTGGAACGAACCATTCCGCCCCGCCCTGGCAACGCCCCCCCAGCCCCCACTCAGAAAGGGTAACTGACATAGCAACATCCTACAGTTTGAAATCCAGCATGGTACATCTGTAGGATCAGCGAACACGACCACTTTGTGGTCTGCCCCTTCCTTTTCTCCCAGGCACAGATCCGGACGACCCTGGGCCTGCTGCACGAGGTGATTGGCCGCTGGAAGGGTCCTGCGGTGAGCTTCATCCGGTCCAGGGCGGAGAGGCTGTCTGGGCACTGGATCAGGGCTGGCCGCAGGATCAACACCTCTCACAGCTCTCCTCAGATGAAGGTGGGTCACACACACCTGCACACACACACACACACGCTCATATACACACACACACCCATAACCCCTTCTCTCTCTCTGTCCACCTCCCTCCAGGTGCTGCTCTACCCTGGGGTGCTGGCGGGGGTGGCAGGCCAGCGGTTTGGGTCCATGGTGGAGAGGGGGGGTCCTCTGGGTGAGCTGGTGCAGTGGGCCGACCTCAGTGCCAGCCTCGTCATCCTGGGACACAACCTGACCCTCGCCACCTCCCAGGAACACCTGCGCAGGTGTCACTTCCTGTCTACACAGTCACTGTTGCTCACAACCTTCAGTTCTTTCTTATTGGTCACTCTCACAGTACCGGCCCCTGTTCCCACCCCCTCTCTGACATCACTGTGTGTGTTTGCATTGGCTAGTCTGATAGGGGCGGCACCAGGTAAAGGAAGCTGCCCGATACAGTGGCCGTTGACCTTTGACCTGGTCTACACAGACTACCATGGCCTGGCCCACCTCCAGGGGGCCATGGGCCTGGCCTTCCAGCACTACCAGTACGTAGCAGAGCCGGGGTTCACCAGACCTCCATGTCAGGGTGCTGTGTGTCCGTTCTCACTACAGTGGTTTTTACCTTTTCACTGTGAGCTTGGAGGTTAAGGTCAATGTGCTGGTGTCATCTCAGATAGGAGTGGACTTCAAATTGAGGGACTCAAGAGAAGCTGCTCTTCATCTTGTTAGTCAGGTGACCCTATTCTGTTGTGTCCAGGTGTCGCTTTCGTGTCCTGGACTCATTTGGCACGGAACCTGCATTCAACCTGGCCAGCTACGCCCGTACCCATGGTTACAACACGCTGTGGGGTAACTGGGGTCTCCAGCCACTGCAGTACATGACCATGTTCCGTAAGTGTCTGTGTGTGTGTGTGTGTGTGTGTGTGTGTAGAGGGCTGCGGAAGTGTGTTTGTTAACACACACAGTCATCATAGATACCATCCCACTTCCCTCCCTCCCTCCCTCCCTCCCTCCCTCCCTCCCTCCCTCCCTCCCTCCCTCCCTCCCTCCCTCCCTCCCTCCCTCCCTCCCTCCCTCCCTCCCTCCCTCCCTCCCTCCCTCCCTCCCTCCCTCCCTCCCTCCCTCCCTCCCTCCCTCCCTCCCTCCCTCCCTCTCTCCTCCAGGGGTAGACAGAAACAGGCTGCAGCGTGCAGCAGAGGGGCGGGGCTCCGCTGACAGAGCCCTGCACCGTGTTTATTTGTGCTGCTGGCCTGGTGTGAAGGATGGCTGCCAGCGGCAACGTCTGCACCAACGGGGAGGGGGGAGGGTGGAGAGGGATTAGAGGTGGCGCTGAAGAGTGGAGAGGATCTGTGAAGTGTCACAACCTCCCTGGGTATTAAGCCATAAGCTCTCTTCTCAGTCTGCACCCGTAGGGCGTCATTGTCACACACGCGTGTGTGTGTGTACCTGTGTGAAGATGTGACGTGTGTGTGTGTACCTGTGTGAAGATGTGACGTGTGTGTGTGTTCTCCCCGTCATGTTTGTGTCAGTGTTTGGGTGTGATCCTCTGCTCATTTGATGAGTGGATGTGCTCAGCGCTGAGGCGGCACTGGTGAGAAGCGCAGACAAACGGCCTCTTAGTCGGCTTAGATCCTTCACTGTCACAACTGCTGCATGAGCACAGAGTTATTTGGCAAGGTCTTTTAAACAAACCCCAGACAGACGGATGGACACATGTGCACACGCTGGAATACACACACACACAGACACACACACACACACACACACAGACACACACCACACACAGACAGACATACGTACGTACGCACACACACACACACACACACACACACACACACACACACACAGACACACACCACACACAGACAGACATACGTACCTACACACACACACACACACACACACACACACACACAGACACACACCACACACAGACAGACATACGTACCTACACACACACACACACACACACACACACACAGACACATTCTTGTATTTCTTAAATAAATAGCCATCTCTCACACCTCTTCTCTTTAGTGTTTGGAGAGGTAGAGGGCCGGGGGGGGGCAGTCAGGGTTGAGCCTCTATCCAAACAGGCTGACACAAACCCCTAAGAACAGCTTTGATTTCCATCATCGTCTGATTCTTCTGTTCCCCCTTCTTTCACACCAGCTTATAGAACTTTCCAGAATGTATTTTTTCTATCTCCCAACTGTCACTTACCTGCATTCTTGGAGCCTCGTGTCTACATGGCCTGTCCTGTTTGATCCCCTGTTTTCTGCCTTTCCGGTGTTTTCTGTCTGTTCTCCTCGGCTTCAAAGGGGACGAAAACAGACTTTCTCTGTTCTGTATCTCTGTCTCTGTCTCCATGGAGATGTCTCACTGCGCCCCAGAACCACTCACAACTCACACAGGCTCTCTGTGACAGGATCACACACACACACATACAATTCGCACACTTCCAAATTGTCCTTCAGTGGAATGTACAGAGGACAGAGAGGAGCACTTCCGTGGTGACTATTCTGCTGCTGCTCTCCTGCCTCACCGTCAAGATCCCCCGTGTCTGAACATCAGCACCTCACAAACTGTACTGGATGTCAGATCAGGTCTGAATGACCATTGGGACATACCAATTAATTAGTAGACATGATTCCCAGTGTTATAATACCCTGTGGGGTGTGTAGCTGGTGTGTACTTTGTGTGTAGCTGGTTTGTAGCTGGTGTGAAGCTGGTGTGTAGCTGGTGTTCCTGGTGTCTGAGTGGCAGTCCTCTGTCTCCCCCAGCTCACAGCCCAGATAACTCCTTTCTGGGCTTCGTCAGTGAGCAGACCGCCAGGGAGGAAGTGGAGTCAGAGCTGGACAGGAAGGACAACATTGCAGTGGTGTATGGGAAACAGGAGTACATGTGGCAGGTATCTGGACCCAGTCCTGTCCCAGTCTTAACACTGTCCTAACCTAGCTCAAACCCAGTCTTAAACTCTTTTCTAACCCAGTCCTAACCCTGTACTAACCCAGTCCTAACGCAGTCATAACCTTGTACTAACCTAGTCATAACCCAGTCCTAACCCTGCACTCACCCAGTCTTAACCCAGTCCTAACCCAGTCCTAACCCAGTCCAAACCCTGCACTGACCCGGTCCTTACCCAGTCATAACCCAGTCCTAACCCTGCACTCACCCAGTCTTAACCCAGTCCTAACCCTGCACTAACCCAGTCCTAACCCTGCACTAACCCAGTCCAAACCCAGTCCTAACCCAGTCCTAACCCGGTCCTAACCCAGTCTCACAGTTGATGTGTAATTCAGGGAGTCTCACAGCAGCTCTCTCCTCTGCTTCCCCAGGGGAAGGGACAGTACCTGGAGGTGGTCAGTAGAGAGCTGGAGACCCATGGTACCGTGTACCAGCCCTCCTCCTCCTCCTCCATCCTCCCCCGCTCCATCATCAACCACGGTCTGCTGAGCCAGGACCATTTCCTGCAGCTGCTCAGGAGAGCCAAGGTAGGATCCTGTCAGCACAGTTACTGCCCCCCACACACAACCAGGGCTGAAGTGTTAACCTCCTTACTTATCCTGTGCATACAGAGTTTCCTGAACACAGAATTCCGTTCAGGATTTATACAGTGAATTGAAGGGAATGTAATGAATTGCTTTGAAGTGGCGTGTGCGTGTGTGTGTGTGTGTGATGTGCAGTATGCTGTATGTGCAATGGTGAGCTCCGTGGTTGTGAAGAGACTCTCCTGGCCCTTCCTCCTAGGTGTTTGTGGGTCTGGGGTTCCCCTACGAGGGCCCGGCCCCCCTGGAGGCCATAGCCTCAGGATGTGTCTTCCTCCAGCCCAGGTTCCTGCCTCCACGCTCAGCACAGAACACTGACTTCTACAGAGGGAAACCCACCACTAGAGAGGTACTGCGTGCATGAGCCCAGCCTGGGTAGCGCTGGGATAAGTCACTCAGGAGGTCTCTCTTTCTCTCTCTCTCTCTTTCTCTCTCTCTCTTTCTCTCTTTCTTTCTCTCTCTCTCTTTCTTTCTTTCTTTCTTTCTTCACCTGCATTCCTGTGTGTGTGTGTGTGTGCGTGTATCAGGTCAACTCCCAGCATCCCTACGTAGAGGACTTCCTTGGGAAGCCCTATGTTTGGACTGTAGACACAGCCAACTCCACAGAAGTCCAGCAGGCCATCAGAGCTATTCTCCAAACTCAGGTCTGGACATACAACCATCTATACACGTCAGGTGACCCCAGAACTCCACCAGAAGATCTAGAACACATCTGGTCCCGTGGAAGGTAGATCTACAGTGTGTTTGTGTTCCAGGTGAAGCCATTCACTCCGCGAGAGTTCACCTGCGAGGGGATGTTGGAGAGAGTCAACGCTTACATTACACACCAGGTACATGCTTAAAACAGACCCAGAAATAAGGATATGGGTGGTGAAAGTTGTTTGATTGTAAAGCAAATGCTATCTCTTGTGTGATATGGACAAAGTCTGTTGGTTTATTGACTGGCTAATTGTTTTAGTTGGTTGATCCTAATCATGACTTTGTCCCTGGTATCCCATCTCCAGGATTTCTGCCAGGAGTCCTTCCCTACCTGGCCAGCAGAGGGGGCTCTGCAGGGCCACCTGGGCCCCCTGGGCCAGTCCTGTGTGACTGTGTGTCGGCGGTCCTCTCTGGTGTGTGAGCCGGCCCTGTTCCATCACCTGAACAGCACTGCGGCCTTCACCAGGTAACACACCCCTTCAGGTTTACCACAAGCATCGGAACAAGTATTGCCAAAATGACAAATTCTGCTCGGACGCTATCATCATCCAACTACATTACCCATCTCCCCCCTCTCTCAGATTCGGCCTGGACTGCTCCAGCACAGACCAGGAAGTCAACCACCTGTTTCCTGCCTACAGCCCGTGGGGGCGTCGCTGTGGGCTGCAGAAGGAGCGGCTGTTGTTCAGCTGTGCCGGTTCTGACCCCTCGTATCGCAGACTCTGCCCCTGTAGGGACCACCTGCCTGGACAGGTGGCGCTCTGCCCTGGCTGCCTCTAGGGGGCAGTGTTTTCTCTCAGCACCGCTTACAGACAGTTCTAGGGAAGGGAACTGTGGACTGACTGGTCTCTGCAGTCTAATGGGCACCGCCATTTCCAGTATTCCGTCCCTCTTCAGCATTTTGTGAATCTGTAATGTGGATTAGAGCTCGCCTGCTAGTAAGACACAGGTGAGCACCGCCTAGAGCACAGGACCCACACCACTTAGCAATTATGCTCTTCTGCAGGGAGGCATCTCTCATAGCACCTACAACACAGTACTGACCCAGTCTGGGAAGTCATGCGCGGTATTACTAGCCCTCTATCATTGGCACATGACCGGATTTTGGATGTAACCCCAGCACTGTCTCAGGAGAATGAGGGAGAGGGGAGGGGGTGAGAGAGAGGGGTGGTATGAGAGAGAGACAGTGAGAGTGAGAGTGAGAGTGAGAGAGAGAGAGAGAGAGAGAGAGAGAGAGAGAGAGAGAGAGAGAGAGAGAGAGAGAGAGAGAGAGAGGGAGGGAGGGAGGGAGGGAGGGAGGGAGGGAGGGAGGGAGGGAGAGAGAGAGAGAGAGAGAGAGAGAGAGAGAGAGACAGAGAGAGAGAGAGAGAGAGAGAGAGAGAGAGAGAGAAAGAAAGAGAGAGAGAGAGAAAGAAAAAGAGAGAGAGAGTGGGTAAATGATGGAGTATATAATCAGGGTGAGTCACCGCACTAGCCTTTGGATTCCTCTGAGGGCGAGGCAATAAGAGCATGATAGGACTGTCATATAAACACTGAAGATCCAGTTTGCTGATCTGGCTGAACTCTGCCAAAGAACGAGAAGATGGAAGAGAAGAGCAGGAATAAGGGGGTCAGAGGGGAAGGGTTGGGAAAGAGCAAGACACTAAAAGATGTGGAGAGGAGAGAGAGAGGTGGACAGAGTGAAGAAGATAGTTGAAGAGGTGGAAGGAAAGACAAGCGACGGATGGAAGAACAAAAGAAAAAGAAGAAGAAAAAAAAGAAAACGTGGGTGTGTCTGATTCAGTCCCCTCCCAGGAGCTGAAACAAACCCTGAGCGGGAAGTAGACTCTCTCCTCTCTCTTGCCTTTAAAATACGAGAGGGAGATACAGAAGAAAATGGATGGTGCTAAACAGAGGCCCTAATGCGACTGAAATGATGGGGTGTGGGGTAACACAGTGCAGCTGCTTTTGCTAGCCTGCTGTTGCTCCAGATAATATACTCTCAAGTCTGGGGTCTCTCACTACAAACTGGGCCAATGTGAATAGCTTTTCTGGGAACAGGTTCTTTCATGGATATTGGTTGGCTGAAACTGAGACAGTTTGACCTTCTTTGGCTAAAAAGACTCAGTTTGGCTCAATGATATCAACGCTCAGGGATTGACCTGTGACCTCCTGCTTCTCAGGGATTGGATGATAACTTGATTGACAGACTATGGCTGTAAAATGGTTGGCTAAAATAGCGATTGACTGACACAAGCGAATGTTATGCTAATGCATTTGGCCTTGTGAAATCGGCCTCAAATTTGATTGAAAGGACAGTCCAAGGATGATAAAAGAGAACTGCTTTGTCCAGAGTTACAGAAAATAAAGCTGAACTTGACTTCAGGGAAAACTCTGAAACAAGCTTTGGGAAATGTGTTTTTGTGTGACTCATACAAATCTTTTTCATATGCCTGAAACATAACGTGTCCCTGTGAGGGTTTGTGTCGGGTTAAGGACAAGTCAAGAAATAAGGATCTAAAAAAGGACAGAACAACAATATAAAGCTGTTGCTTTCAGACAGGTTTTAAACATCACATTTCTGTGTACAGTGATACCAAATTAATCAGTGGTAAAAAAATTGAACTCTTTTTGGATGTTTGTCTAACTCAAACACTATGGGTCTCACAGACCTCTAATCAGCAATGCTAGTTTCTGTTTCAGATGCTCACCCAGGTCTAACATAATGTCAGACTGTATGTTCTGGCAATATTAAGGTCTAGGTATTAGAATCAAATAGGGAGGTTTCCATTCCTGACCAAGCTACCCTTAAAAATCATCGTTAGAAGGTTTGAAAACACAGGAGTGATTGACAGAGAGTGAAAGAAAAATAGGGCAGAAACGTGACCTATCGCCATCATTCAGACATGCAGGAATGTTCGCGATGGAGATTCAATAATGTTTATTTAAGCACCTTTGTACCTCTCTCTCTCTCCCCCCTCTCTCTCTCTCCCCCGTCTCTCTCTCTGTCTCTCGCTCTCGCTTGACCCCTCTCTTACCCCTAGCCTACTTATAGGAGTGATTATTGCATTGGGATGTTTACACTGCTGGGCTATTCTCTCAATCAATCACTCTGTTGATGTTGGACTCTCTGTCTGAAATGATTCCCACTTGGGGCGTCCAGTCAAAGACACCATGTAGTTTGTTTAAGGAACCCCTCTCGCTCTCTCTCTCTCTCTCTCTCTCTCTCTCTCTCTCTCTCTCTCTCTCTCTCTCTCTCTCTCTCTCTCTCTCTCTCCCTTTATCTCCTCTGTCTCTCTCTCTCCCTTTATCTCCTCTGTCTCTCTCTATTTAAACCCTTCCTTCCAAATACACCACAATACATCATCGCCTCGTTGACTTGTACCACCTCGCACTGACACCATGGCTCCTATAGGGGGCAGTGTGGTCCTGCAAACAGCCACAGAGGTGAACGGCATCCCAAAACACTCAGCATTCCAGTCAAAACCCTCCACCACCTGCCTAGAGAGAGCGTGAGGCAGTCTGGGGCGTATGCAGATACGCTGTCCTCCTCTCCCACCAGCTCTATGGGGGAGGAAAGGGGAGGAGGAGAGAGAGCAGCTTTACTACCTGAAGCAAGCAGCTGCCTCTATAGAAACCTGTTATTGGAGTGCCATGATTACACTAAACAACAACCCCCCTCCTCGAAGCAAATAAAACCTCTACAACAAACACTTGGCTTGCCTACAACGTTGCGTAAAGCCGCAGAGTCGGCCTTAAGGAATTTTTTTGAACTATTACGGATGATTAGCCGAAATGAAAAGAAAGGGAGGGGCAAATTAAGATGTTTTTTTGGGGGGAAGTTGCTTCCAGACTTTGGTAGTTGGTGTTGGTGCAGGGCTGTGTTTAACAGTGTGCGGTGTGGGCTCCTCGGAAGAGTTTTCACTCTCACTCTCTCTCTGTCTCTCTCTGTCTCTCTCGCTCTCTCTCTCTCACTTACTTTCTCTCTCTCTCTCTCTCTCTCTCTCTCTCTCTCTCTCTCTCTCTCTCTCTCTCTCTCTCCTCTCCCTCTCATGCTCTCCACCTCTCTATATCTTTTTTTGTCTTTTGAACATGCTTGTGTTGACTATGATTGTGTGGTTGTGTATGGTTGTGTGTGTGTGTAGATAACTAACACAGAAGAGAGTTTTCTGCATTATGCTGTCAGTTCTGTCAGCATCACACCGTGTTCCTATAACTGATACGCCTGAACGCCCGGGATATGCCAAGGACTTTCCAGAGTTTTTCTTATGTCAGTATTCTAGGGATGTCAGTTTGTCGCACCTCAGTAACCCTGGAACAGACATGCCCTGGTCCAGCTTTCCTGGATGTGTAGGATGTTTGTGTATGTGTGTGTGAGTGTTCTGTGTGTGCAGAACATTTATTAACCCTTTGTTCCTATTCATATATTCACCTCATACTCTATTTAGGAAGGGGACTGGTGCTCTCTGGAGATTAGAACTACAGCTGTCAGTATGAGAGGAGAGACGAGGAGAGGATGAGAGGAGAGAAGGAGAGTATTAGAGTAGAGGAGGAGAGAGGAAAGGAGAAGAGGACAAGAGGAGAGACGAGAAGAGGAGGAGAGGAGAAGAGGAGAGGAAAAGAGGAGAGGAGGAGAGAAAGCTCTGAAGGGAACACTGAGCAGCTAGCTAACGTCTGCTAACCCCAGAAAGCCCTTGTCATCTTTCATCCCACACCTCCCAATTGCCTTCATTTTCTGTGGGCCCTTAAATTGGCTCTTATTGTCCCATAAATGGCTCCTTTTGGGGGATTTATAGGGAAGGGGGAGTCAAGGGCATAAAACCGCCCTTTTGATGTCCCCTTTGCTTAGCAGGGAGCTCAGACGAGCTTGCCCATGTGCTGTGTTATGCTGCTGTACCACGGCATACACTCTAGCGTGCCATCCACACGCATAAAAATATATTGAACTCTGGTTCTGCTTTGGTTCAGAGTCATGCAATGTAATGACCTCTGTAGCAGTTCCATTGTCCCGCTTCCTCTCTGCTGCCTGTCATTAAAATGCAGGCTGTGTGGAATAGGTGGCTGAATGTTGCTGGGGTCGTGTATATGTTACGACAGTCCTCCCCCTGGCTTTGGGAATACAGAGTTGTATTTCCTGGCATTCTTAGATATGTGCAGTGTAGTCTGGAGTTAACACTGAATGCAAATCCCTCTTTCTCAGAGAGGTCAGCTGTCTCAATTGTTCTTCAATCTCTCTCTCTCTCTCTCTCTCTCTCTCTCTCTCTCTCTCTCTCTCTCTCTCTCTCTCTCTCTCTCTCTCTCTGAGAGGCAGAGATGAGCCAGGTGATAGTGACACGCCCAACTGTGCACCGGTTACCACAGCGATGACAGCTCCCTGCTCCCAGGTGCACAGACAGCTGGGATGGCAAGGAATGTGTGTGTGTGTGTGTCTATCTATCTGTCTGTCGAAGTACACATCTTTGTGTGTGTGACAGAGATGGCTGGAGAGAGAAGAGAACCCCTGGTGACAGAGGAGAGGCAGAGGCAGATGTGGGGTAAGAGGACCTGGGTGGGAGAGAGCTCACAGGTGTGTGATGGACGGGAGACCGTGGGAGAAAGCTGGGGAGCAGAGGTAGGACCGGGATAACCTTTGACCTCCATCTTATATCTCCTCCTCCTGGGATCCACCTGCACTGCGACTTCCACACAGGTCACACAGTTCAAGAAATATAATATGAATAAGTATTTGTTCATTCAGTTTTGCAATATGTCTCTTTGGATCAATGGCAATATCTGTCCATGTTGAATTCTAGGATTCACAAAAATGTATGACATCACAGATAGTAAACACATCCAAATAGATTTTACAGTGCAGTTGGTTAATATATGCCATGTGGAAGTTTGGTTTTGAACCATGCGACAGAATGCAAGAGACAGACTTCCTCTATGAAGGTTGAGAGAGAGTTGTTCTACATGGAAATGGCTCGGTTTTATGTCATTATTGGTTATTTCATTGATGATTTGGCTTCTATTGGGTCATCACAGCAATGCACATTCCTGTCTGTGCACCTGTGTGTTTGAGTGAGTGAGAGAGAGAGAGAGAGAGAGAGAGAGAGAGAGAGAGAGAGAGAGAGAGAGAGAGAGAGAGAGAGAGAGAGAGAGAGAGAGAGAGAGAGAGAGAGAGAGAGAGAGAGAGAGAGAGAGAGAGAGAACAGATGAAACGCCCCCCCCCATCATCATCATCATCATCGTTTCAAACTATCTATCTCTCTCTTCCCTCTCTCTTTCTCCCTCTCTCTCTCTCTCTCTCCCTCTCTCTCTCTCTCTCTCTCTCTCTCTCTCTCTCTCTCTCCCCTCTCTCTCTCTCTCTCTCTCTCTTCCCTCTCTCTCTCTCTTCCCTCTCTCTCTCTCTCTCTCTCTCTCTCTCTCTCTCTCTCTCCCTCTCTCTCTCTCTCTCTCTCTCTCTCTCTCTCTCTCTCTCTCTCCCTCTCTCTCTCTCTCTCTCTCTCTCTCTCTCTCTCTCTCTCTCTCTCTCTTCCCTCTCTGTTCCCTCGTACCCCCTCCTCTCCCAGGAGCGGCACGCCTCACTCAACACCAGGTGATAACAGGCACAAAGGGGCCTTGGTGACCAGCCGTGCCCAGGCAGCAGACTCCAACGCTGGGGGGGAGAGCTAGCTTAGACCCCCTCCACCACCTCCTCCTCTTTCCCACCCCTCTCTGCCTGCGCCACAAACACCATCACTCTGGACTGGGCAGGACTGTTGAGTGGGCGTCCGAGGAAGAGAAGAAGAGAAAGAGGGAGAAGAAGAGAGAGAGGAGAACTAGGAAAGAAAGTAAGATGAAGACCCAAAGAGAGAGAGGTGGAAATAAGAGAAGGAAAAGGAAGGGATGTGGCTGAGAGACATTGAGCCCGGGGAAGGGAGGCCGAGAAAGAGAGAAAGAGAAAGAGAGAGGGGCGAGAGAGGTAGTGGACGCGTGTGAAGGGGAACATGGGCACCACCGTGGGCTCGTGGGCCGGGGATGGTATTCTTCTGAGCCTGGCACAACATCCGTCTCGCTTCATGGCGAAGGAAAAAAGGGCGCAGGGAGATCGTAGGAGGGGGGAGGCTCCCAAATCAATTTCATGCTGGAGTCAGACACTGCTGTAGGAAGGAATAGTTAGTGTGTGTGTCTCCAGGGTGAGTGTGTGTGTTTTGTGTGTGTGTGTACTGGGTTTAGTTTTGAGGGCAACACAATGGTGGAGTTTGACACAGAAGGGTGGGTTTGCCATGAAAGAGTTTACATCTGCATGTGAAAAAGAGTGAGCCGCCTGCAACCATGTTGTTTGTCTCTTCTGACATCAGCGGCGAGCAAAATGACAAAACGTTCGCATTTTTTCGGCATGTCGCTGCTAGTTGTTTACCCAGAGTGTTCCTTCAGGAGGTTTTCAACTGGAATGTATGCACAAGATTTTCTGATTACCCGTACCGAGAGACTAACAGGTCAACAACTCAAAAAAGAAGTTGTTGAACCGATATGTGAGATACGACAGAGATTTATTCATTTGAAAATGGGGCCGAAATCTGACATTCCTTTTCCTCAAGCAGCATGAAATAAATTGAGAAGTTGCATGTCCTTGGATGGACTAGGTTAAGGCGTGTTCAGGGATAACCTTCAGTCAGACTGTAATCATGGATGCATCACAGGGAGGCTTGTAAGATATCTCCAGGCAGAAAAAAATGGCACAGGGAAGGTCATAACTATTTAGCAGTCATTTGCATGAAGACAACGCCCACGGTTATCACTTCTCAGTCATTCCCACAACCGCTAAAACTCTGTCTCTCTCTCGCTCCCTCTTTCTCCGTCTCTCTTTCTTTCGATCGCACACACACCTTTTAAAAGTGCTGGAGTGTGTTCGGCCTCTTCCAAATTCAGAGCTCTCCCATTGTTTCTCTCGTTCACACTCGTTACCATCCATCACATGGTCAGCCGCTCTCTTCCGCTCCCTCGCCCGCGCTCTCCTCCCCTCTCCTGTTTTGTCCACTGCCCGCTCGCCCTCACTTCCCCTCGCCCCCTTACTTTCAATCCGTCGTCTCTCAATCCCTCCTTCCCTCCCTCCTTCACGCTCTCTCTCTTTTCGACCCCCCCCCCTCTCTCTCCCATTTCTGGCATCAGTGGCAGCATCTCTTTTAAGGCACATGTCAAGGGAACTGTCTGCTTCTCTCAAAGGCTTTTGTGTCCTGCCTTTCTCTACCTAATTTGGTTTCCCCCAAACGCTTTCCCATATCACGGCTGTCTGGCCCCCTTTTCTCCCTCCTACCTCTCTCTCCTCCTCTCTCTTTTCTCTTCTCCTCCCTCCCTCTCAACGCTCCACCCGTCTTCAGTGAGTGATTCCGAAGACGCTATGGAAACGAGCCTGGAAGGAGCGTCATGTGTGATGCGTGAGGCGACCACTTCGTGTGTTTCGAGAACAGTGAACAGATACAGTCAAACCCACAGCATGAATGGAAATGACAGTTTTGGTGTTTGCAAAGTCCTCGCAGGAAATGTACTGCCCTGGAATTCAAGGTTTACGAACAAATGATTGAATACTATAGTTTTAGTCTTGGGGCAGTGGTAGGATTGGGGAGAGAGGAGGATAGAGGGGGTTGTTGTAGAAGAGGATAAGAGAGAAGGAAGCTGGTGGAGGTCTGGAAACGCTTTGCCCCAAATTTAGGGTTCAAAATTCAAGGCAAGGCAGATAGCATCACCCCATCGCACCGGGCTCTCCGGCGGGTCTGGGGGATCCGGTTTCTCTCCGACCACCCTTCCCATGACTTCACTGACCACATAGGTTACTTTAGGGAGCACCTCGTCATGGCAACGTCTCCCAAAGCATCGTTCCGTGAGAGAAGCGAGGGAAGACGACCCAGAAAGGAGCAAGACAAAAGGAAGGAGGTTGAGGAGGGAGGTGGGGGTGCTGGAGGTCCCCCTCCCCCTCCGTCGGACGGAGGTGAACACAGCAGAGATCACACGTGAAGTTTTGCGAGCTGTGATAAGTCAACAGGAGAACTCTATAAATAATGAAAGTGAACAAACGGTGCCCCTGGTGTTTGTGAGTGACGGAATTTGTTCCTTGCGTGCGTGTGCCGCTCTGCCGCGTCCTCACCTCAGGCAGACACATGTGCTTTCAATCCCTCGTTCACCCGGACCCCTTCGCTCACTCACTCTCTCTCCTCCCCGTCCCTCTGTTTTCTCCTCTCTATTTCCTCCTATAGATTCCCCCCCCCTCCTCCTGAGCCACCCTACCTCCCATCCCACTCCTCTCTTCCGTAACAGTTTCATTCATCCATCCCCGTCCCCCCTTTCCTTCACCTCCCCTGCCCCTTTGTTGTCTCCTCATTTCTCACAGTAACACCTTCTCTCTCTCACACCTCGCCCACACCTCTCGTTCTCTCCTTGCATCTCCCTCCCTCACAACACTCGACATGGTCTTTTACTTCGTCTTTCTTTGCAACAGTTGAGCTGCGGAGGTATTTCATCTCTGCAGCTGAGAGTCTCTGTCACCTCAATCTGAGTCACACCACCGCCAGGAAATGTCCTGCAGCTCTCTAGAAGAAGAGGAACACAGTCTGATGTCATGTCCCACATGACACACAAGGCTGGGGATGGATTCAAATGTCCTGAGGAAGACGATGTTTAGGGCTTAGCTTGAAGGTGTGTTTGTGTGTGTGTGTGAGAGAGAGAAAAAGAGGGAGCGTTAGTGTGCGAGCAAAAGAAAGCAAGATAGAGACGGATACAGTGGAGAGAAAGAGAGAGAGTGGGAGTGAGTGGAAGAGAGAAAGAGCGTGTATAAATGTGTGTGCAGCAAGAGAAACCTGTCTAACAGACATTCTTTTATAGCACTCATCGCGCCCAGGTCTTCTGGCACGACCGCTTATCGTGATAAAAGTGGATTTGTGAAACAGGGAAGTCTTCATCCATCCGCCTCGCCTTCAGAAAGAAGTTTCACCTTCCGTACTCCGCCAGCCCTCTCCCAAGCCTGTTTACAGTGAAGTCATGCTGGTGTTTTCACAACTCTGCAGGCACCACAGAAAATCGAATCCAGAATGTCTTTTGTTTGGGAGAATGGTTTTAATTTGGTGCAGAGAGAGAGCCAGCAGGATTTGTACAGAGACACACAAGGCGTTGGTGTCCTCTGAGGGCCGCAGGGTGGAGGGCTGCAGGGTGGAGGGCTGCAGGGTGGAGGGCTGCAGGGTGGAGGGCTGCAGGGTGAAGGGCTGCAGAGTGGAGGGCTGCAGAGTGGAGGGCTGCAGGGTGGAGGGCTGCAGGGTGGAGGGCTGCAGGGTGGAGGGCTGCAGAGTGGAGGGCTGCAGAGTGGAGGGCCGTAGGGTGGAGGGCTGCAGGGTGGGGGGCTGCAGGGTGGAGGGCTTCTTGTGGCATGATGAGGACATGGTACAAATGGATTATCAATGAACAGAGTGACTAGACAGAGCAATACATCTTACCTAGTCTTGTAAATCAAAGTGCTGCAGTTTCATGGTCAGATTAGGATCAGTGACTAGATCAACTCCTTATATTGGGAAAGCTGTGGTCTTCTGTGTAGCGCTCTCCTGTCCATGTCAAGGGTTTGGATTTGAAGCCCACACTCGTGAAGCAGCACCGCGCAGCATCCACACACAGAGACACACACACACACAAAGACACAAACACAAACAGACACACACACACACCCACCCACACACCCACACCCACACACACACACCCACGGACACAAACGGGCCCAGTATAGTTAATCTGGTCTGGGAGAAGGGGAGAGAGAGGGGAGAGGGGGAGAGGGGGAGAGGCTGTTTTTGCAGTCCACAATCAACCAACCATCAAACCCTTCACAGCTGGCAGCCAGATCCATGACTGGACCAACCAGAATCACGACTGGACCAGAACCAGAACTGGAGGGTCTTCTGCTCTGCTCCTCTCAGAGATCTCAGATGTTGTCAGTGTGACAGGGGATGTAAACACAGGAGAACCAAACTCAAAACACACGTGATATTATCACTTTTAGTTTCTTTCCATTGTGACCAAGGTACTGTATGTCCATTACTACCCATGTTGATGTGTTACTGAAATGCACAGAAACAACAGAGGAATGGAGAGTGTAGGTTTAATATTAGGTTTAGGAGAATTCCACAAATCTGTGTGTGTACTGCGGAGCACGAGATCGAACCAAACGAGGCGTCTAATTCCTAAATGGAATCTCTAGAATAGTTGCAGAAACAACTAAACAAACCCTCTAATCAAACATCCATTCCTCTCAGTGTATTAGCCTGATGGCAAAAACGCTTTCCAAACAAGACACGGTGCCACTTCAAAGCCGTTGATTAGCACTCCAAAGTGTGTGTGAAATCAGCTGACGTACCGCAGGCCTGCGTGTCGTGTGAACGTCGCCCTGTGGAGCAGAGCAATAACAGGTCTGGGGCCTGAGACTTCAGAGGCCAGACGCCTGACCTGCCCCTGTTTGGTTAAGCCAGGATATGAAGCTGAGAGAGAGAGAGACAAAGAGAGAGAGAGAGACACAGAGACAGAGAGAGAGAGGGAGAGAGAGGGAGGGAGGGAGGGAGGGAGGGAGGGATGGAGGGGAGAGAGAGAGAGAGAGAGAGAGAGAGAGAGAGAGAGAGAGAGAGAGAGAGAGAGAGAGAGAGAGGGAGAAGGAGGGAGAAAGAGCGGGGGAGAGATAGGGAGAGGGGGAGAGAGCGAGGGAGAGAGAGAGATGGAGAGAGAGAGAGCGAGGGAGAGAGAGAGATGAGAGAGAGAGAGAGAGAGAGAGAGAGAGAGAGAGAGAGAGAGAGAGAGAGAGAGAGAGAGAGAGAGAGAGAGAGAGAGAGAGAGAGAGAGAGAGAGAGAGAGAGAGAGAGAGAGAGAGAGGGTGGGACACCTGACAGTATTTTGATGGCTGGGGGCTGGAAACGATTTGGGAAGGTGAATTTAATACAAATTCCCTTTGCTGCCCGACCCCAGTGACAAGAGCAACCCCCCTCTCTTAACCCCTCCACCTCTCCTCTACCTACCCCCTCTCCTTTTCTTCCCGTTCACTTCTCCACTCCCACCCCCTCACCCCCATTTCCTCACCCCCTCCACGCCCCGCTGGGTTCCTCCCTGGTTCAGTCAGGGACGCCTGCCACAAACAGACGTGAGGGTTCCACTCTGGAGGTCTTCAAGGTGTCAGTCTTTTCATCGAGGCGAGTGAGCGTGAAAAACCAACCAGGGGAGTCTCGTTACTTTCAAACCAGGTGTCTGTTTAACTCCATGTACCTCTGAGACGTTCTCCTGTCCTCCTGTCTGGTCCTCCTGTCTGGTCCCCTGTCTGGTCCCCTGTCTGGTCCCCTGTCTGGTCCCCTGTCTGGTCCTCCTGTCTGGTCCCCTGTCTGGTCCTCCTGTCTGGTCCCATGTCTGGTCCCCTGTCTGGTCCCCTGTCTGGTACTCCAGTCTGGTCCCGTGTCTGGTCCCCTGTCTGGTCCCCTGTCTGGTCCCCTGTCTGGTCCTCCTGTCTGGTACTCCAGTCTGGTCCCCCTGTCTGGTCCCCTGTCGGGTCCTCCTGTCTGATTGCAGTTGCTTCATCGAGTATCTGCTTTTGTTTGGTTCAACAAGTCCGAATTGTAAAGCAGCTTTGGAGTTGTACAAGACTGTGAAAGTCTTACCGGACAAGTTGAGGAGGAAGTTTGTGGCTTCAATCTGTCAGACGATACTATACCGTCTTTTTTTTACCTGCACTCATTTTGATCAAATACTCTAAGTCATTTGTGGTTAGGATTAACTTTAGATCATACTTAACAATCATTATTTCAAAGCAGCCCAGTCTAGCCTTAGCTCAACATTGACTCTCTGTGGAAAGTGATACCCTATACTTCTCTGCACCATTGGAGAGCATGATTGACCACAATTAGAGCAATTACAGACAATTTAATGACTACAACAAATTGATGACAGGCTCTTTAGGGGTAACTGTCTTCTTACTCAGCGGATGCTTCGGACAGAGGGAACAACGCTCGATATTACAGCAGCAGAATGCCTGCATGCTTAAGTCTGTCTTACACATACGCATGCAGGTACATGCGTGAGTGTGTGTGTGTGTGCACAATATGTGTATGTCTGTATCCGTGCATGTCTGTATGTATGCATGTCTGCATGTGTAGGTATGTATGTATGTATGTATGTGACCTGACTCAGTGTTTGAGGACGGTGGTGACGGCGGGGGCACTGGGTGGGGGTGGTGTTGGACGACGTCCAGCATTCGTCCGTAATCGCCGTCGCAGCGGAGCTGCAGGTGTCCTTGTGCCCCGGTGATTCTGAGCCGCCTCTCTTCTCCCACCAAAATGCTTTCAAGCAGCGTAGGATTACACAGGCACAGAACAGCCATCCCAAGGATGCCCGGAATGTCCCCCGCATCAAAGAGCTGCACACAGCCACGCTTATATCTGCAATTAAAACAAAGGACGAAATGAAAGAGGGAGGGATGGAGGGATGAAGGGACGGAGGGTGGGAGCGGGAGAGAGAGGGTGAGAGAAAGATTGAGAATGGAGAGAGAATACAGAGATGGAAGGGAAGAGGGAGAGAGAGGGAAGAGGGAGAGAGAGAGGGAAGAGGGAAAGAGAGAGGGAGGCAGGCAGAGAGAGACCATGTCAGCACCTGCTAAGGGCCCTGAGTGTGCCATAAAAAAAGAAAAAAGACAGAAAGAAAAATGGAGTATGATTTCAACCTTAATAAACCCACTTTAATAAAAGAGAATGACCCCCCCTGACCCCCACAATGCATCTGGTTGTGGTTGGGAAACCTAGCACCTTGCCAGGTCTATCAACCTGAGAGAGACAAACAGAAACAGAAAGAGAGACAGGGAGAAAGAGAGAGAGATAAAGAGAGAGTCCAAACGTCCAAGTCATAATTCTCTTTCTGAGACAAATCGGCTACATAACAAGAGCAGTAAAACTAATGAAAATACGCATCTGGCTGATTGCAGTTATTTACACGTGACTGTAATAAAGAACATGGATGCTTTATGTTGCTCTTCTATCATGGATATTTGTTAAATATCCAACTGTTAGACAAAAAAGTAAAACATGGTCAAATCTTGACCAAGAAGAATGGATAAAGATGGATCTGCACATTGTAAAACGAACGTAAGGACCATATAAATATAGTTTTATGAGTGTGATATCACTGGCAGCAAGATCGTTTTACACAATTGAAGATAAATCCAAAAAGGTGCCCATAAAATCTATCTGTTAGATTTATTGCCACAGTTCTAACCCTGATAACAATGGCCATAAAGATTTATATATATGTATGTGTAACAGTGGACAGAGCACTAGCTATAAATAAAATGTTCTTATTTTAAATGCAGGTTCAATTCTATCCCACTGTAAACATCTCAACACAACTCAAGTTTTTGTGTCTAGGTAAAAATCTTCCACAATCTATGTGGCACGCTCAGTTATTCTCTTCTCTGAAACTGGCAAACATTCACATCCTGCAGAGTGATGAGATATTGGTCGATTTATGGACTTCAGGACTGGTAGCAGACCAACTCACAGTAACCTCACCTCTCTACACTGTTAAAAATGGTCTCGATGTGATCGTGCGAGCCGACCGCTAACACAATACAAGATGAGAAGTTAATGTAGCGTATATTAAATATTAACGTGAATATCAAAAACACTAAAACCAAAGAAAGATTCACTGGAGACCATCATATTTTCTCTGCCTCAGTGGAGTTAGAAATGGTCCAGCCCTCCTCTGTTGTCATGGCCTGTTTGTCTAAGAGGTCAGAAAGCTGTCCTCAGGAGAAAAAAGGAAGCTGGGAAACTTCTCCCATGCAGCCTGGATAAAGGAGACCCCCGCGTGTCAGGGGTCTCGTTAAGGAGAGGGCGGTGAGCTTTTCAAACACTCGTCATTATTTCCCAATCTGTGACTATTTATAGGGCAGGAATGTGGTGGCTGCGCGGGCCAGAGCAGGGTGTAACATTCACCTCGGGGTTTCTGTGGCTTATAAAAAAAGGCGTTCTCCCACTCCTGGTCCTCAGTGTCACCACCACCGACCGTCCGCTCTTTGTTTTTGCCATTTCCTATCCTATGTTCAGGTCATGTAAAGCGGTTTCGGACCATAAAGGCTAATGATGATGTTGTAACCTGAGGTTTTGCTGTTTTTTTTAGGCCGCTTTCCCATGGCCGTGCCTACATTGAGCTATCAACCTATCCCAGAACACGGCCAGCCCTCATTGGTGGAGCGCCGTTGATCCCATGATCCTTTGTGCGGGGTGTGACCGTGCTTGGCAGTGCTGAAAAAGAGTCACTTATGTTGTGGGCTTTCCCTCTGTCTTTTCATCTCCCCTCTCTCCCTCCTTCTCTCCCTCCCTTTGTTGGCCGCCCCTCTCTCCCTGTGACTTGGGGCTCCCCATCAGCACATAGCGTGCGACCGTGGTGCGGCAGGACTGGGCTGTCCAACAGCAATTACACGGCTGAATCTGTATGAGTGTGTGTATGTGTGAGAGAGAGAGAGTGTGTGAGAATGACTGACATTGTGTTGATAAGTACGGACCTGTCTGGGACAACTGTGTGTGTGTGTGTGTGTGTGTATGTGTGAGTATGACGGACATAGTGTTAACAAGTACAGTATGTACCTGTGCAGGTCTTCTCTGAGCGTGTGTGTGTGTGTGTGTGTGTGTGTGTGTGTGTGTGTGTTGAAACACTTCACCATCTGGCAGTGCCACTTCACCTAGCAGTTATTCACGTTGCCGTTGGTGATCTGGTCATCCCAAGCCAAGCAAGGCAGCTGGGTCTTGGTGCCCCATAAACAGAATTCCTGCCTGATTTTACAGTTGTTTCCTTGTCCCTGCTCCCCTCAACAGCATGTGCAGGAGGGGGCTGGGGGGGCGTGGGCTTGGGGGGATGTGGGCTGGGGGGGTGGGTGTGGGCTCGGGGTCCTGGACGCTTCCCAGTGCCTCTCCACAGGGCCCACGCAGCACTCTGCCTCAGGGCCGCTGATCTGCTCAACACCACAGCCCAGCCGCCAGCGTCTAGCCAAGTGAGTGGGGGAGCCAGTAACCCAAACCAACAACCTGTCAGTTTAAACGAGCAACGGTGTCCAGGTCAGAGAATGTAGTACCTGGTTAGCTACAGGAGCCTGCCAAACAGGCTGGGAGCAGGTGGTTGGGGGAGTGTGAGGGAGGGGGGAGGGGGGGGGGGTGGGGAGCAGTGTGGAGGGAGGGGAGGCGAATAATACGCAGACCCCTGAACCCCTCCATTTGCCAATACCATCACAGCTCAACCCTGGCGTTTGTAAACCATTTGGAAAAAAGGTATCATCCATAACCCTAACCCTTTCTAGTTTAGAAGGAAAAAGGAGCAGGTTCTTCAGGAGTATAAATAAGTACTGTTCTGTTCCTCAGATTCCACATGGTCACATGGCTTAAGACCATGAGAACTCAGGCAATGCAGCCCTGTGGCAATGCAGTTTTTTTTATTGGAGGATATGTTGAGAGGAAGCAGAAAGCAGCTATTAAGTGTGCTCGTATAAAAAAGTAATCCCTAGTTAATTACAGGTGGGACGCAGGCTACAGCGGCTCAGACTGTTGGGCCACCGCCTACGACCAGCTCTCTAGTCCTGCCTGGGCCTCCCTTAGCCCAACTAAACCGTAAAATGTTAGTCAGTGTCTGTCTGGGCGAGTCATTAATTAAGCAATAAGCCCCGCGAGTCCGTATTCTGCGCTGATTTTAGAAAAGGTAAGAGGGTTTTCGGCACTTGTGCCCTTACCTGTTCTAAAATCAGCGCAAAACACGGCCTCTTGGGGCTTATTGCTTAAATAACTCTAAAGTCAACTATAAATTCTTAAAAATTGCTAGACAGTTTTTCACAATTGCTAAAACACTAAACCCTATTCTCTGAATCAAATGTTCAGAGAACTAAACCAATGGTTAAACCAATGGTTTAGGGGCGAGTGTTTGATTTTGCCAGAAGTGTCAGAGGTTTTTGAAATTGAGTTTGAATATTTGGTTTTGTGTTTACAGTTTTGAGAAAATGGTTGACTGTTTCAAGAAATGTGTTTTAGTAATCGTGAAAAACTGTAGACAAACATCATGGCTGTCATGAGCCTTTAACATTGAATAATGGTTTCAGATAGTCATGAAAGGGTGAAGAGTCAAAATCCTGATTTATTCTGGGACTTTTAAGTCATGACTTGTGTTAGGGTCTTATTTTGTGTGTGTGTGTGTGTGTGTGTGTGTGTGTGTGTGTGTGTGTGTGTTGGACAGTGATACATTGACTTTCAGTCTGTGGTTTAACCCTGAGTTAATGCTCTGGTTGCTGGTTTCACTCAATTTAGTAAATGCTAGTGTTTCTCCCATACGCATGTTGACAGGACCACTGCAACACATGTAACCAAGACCCACACACTTGCTTGTGGCCAGTGAGGGAACTTCCCTACCACACATAGTAGTAGTTGTGGATACGCCTACAAATTTGACACACACACAAGCTGGCACACACACAAACCTACACACTTAACTCCCAGTGGGTGTGCACACAACGCACAGGGAGGGCTATGGTACCTAAAGGATGATGGGAGCACAAAAGGCGGGTTGGATTGCCTATGTGAACACGTTTGAGAGGGATATAGGCCATGCATGTAAGGGGTGTTAAGAGGCACTGTGGAGCAAGGTGACTGGTGTATGGGTGTTGGAGGATGGGGGAACAGGGTGGGGGGGGGGTGCCTGTATGAGACAGATGGCGTGGTGAATTGCTGTGACAAAAAGTAAAGTAACGTTCGCCTCAAGTGTGATATTGCGGACAGCTGTGTGTGTGTGTGTGTGTGTGCCTGCCTGCCTCTGTGAGAATCTGTTTATTACATCATGAATGTTTGTGTGTGTTCAAAGTGCGTGTCATGCTGACAGGCTGATGGATAGCCTCTCTCTCTCTCCCTCTCTCTCTTTCTCTCTCTCTCTCTCTCTCACTCTCACTCTCGCTCTCGCTCTCTCTCTCTCTCTCTCTCAAACACCCCCACGCACACTCATTTCTCTGTCTCCTAACTGAAATACCGAGGAGAGCGATAGAGCCGTGTGTTTGAGGCTGCAACAACTGGGGTTACCCCAGACACACAATTTCACCCACTGTTCTCCTGCCGCACGGGACCAGACGGTGCATCAGTCCTCATTCATCTCCATAAACAATCTACTCTCAGCCCATGTACAGTAGTGTCCACCAGCTGCTCTCCTTAACTGTTAACTAGAACATCAGCAGCTGTTGTGTGGCCTGACAGCAATTGGCGAATACACAAACTAAACTGATTTGCTTAGAGAATCTCACTTTACATTACAGGTTTCACTGGTAACAACCACATCTATCAAAGGTTGCACAGTACTTGATTGCTGCTGCATGCACGACCATGGGAGAGATAGATGACTCAGATGACCACATGCAGACAGTTTAACAGAGTAGAGATATGAAGTTGAGGTGCATGAACCACGGACTGCTAGATTGGCTGATTTGTCTGGGGTGTGTGTGTGTGTGTGGGGTGGGGGGGGGGGGGTCTATTATGTGAGGAGTAGAGAGCAGCATTTCCCTAAAACACTGGAGGCTGAGTGAAATCGAGACTAATTCCTTGGAATGCTGCTTCCGCCTGGTTATGGCAAAAAATAGAAACCTTATTGTGATAGAGGGAGTTTGGCCCGGAGCTCCCAGGTAAAGTAATTAAAAGAAAACTGGCAGATTTCCCAAAGGAGCGGCTCACCTCCCTCCCTGCTGGTCATCGGACACAGCCATCAGGCCAGCGAGCTACCCGGCCAGGCAGATACATACCGGGACTATCTCCTGGGAGAGATAGAGAGAGGTGAGAGTGGTGAGCAGATGTCAGTTAGTCAAATGGGGAGAGAGAGAGAGAGAGAGAGAGAAGGAGAGAGAGAGAAAAATAAGAAGACAAAGAGAGAGAGAGGGGAAGGTGAAGAGAGAGATAGAGAGAGCAATGTGTCTCTCTTAACAAGGTGTAAGTCTGAACCTTCCCACCTGGACAAAAAACTACTTTCAGTTGAACACAGTAAGAGCACTGATATATAGGAATGTGTCGCTGGCACTGAGGCCAACAGTCACTCATTGGTCCATTTAATAAATGTCCACTTACATGTTGACTTAGAGCTTTGAGTACAGACAGGGAAATCTGATTTCCATCTGAAATCTGATTTCCCTGTGTGATCTGGTCTGTGGGAGTAAAGGGAGTGACTGTAGAGATGGATGTGGAGATGACAGATCACGTGCATGTGTTCCTGTCAGTGGTGCTGCTACTTTCATCAAGTGTGCGCTTGTACGCCTTTGTCCAGAAATGCAGTCAAATTGCACTGTTTACCAAAGTAGATAGGATACAAGGGAGGGTATGGAGATATCACCCTTTCAAACAGCTGAAAGATGCATTCTTGGTTAATCAGCAAAAAAAAATCTCTGAGGTCATGTGACCAGCTGTCCGCGTTATAGGCTTTTGCTTTTTGAGGGGCGTCTCGCGCCTCATTGTGTAATTCACCTCAATCGTTCGGATATTGAATGCCATTGATTGCTCTAGGATTTATGATAGTCATTTGATACCCCTCTCGTGGTTAATTGTTTTAATAATATATAAACCACATTATTAGCTCAATAGCGCAAATTACAGGGAAAACAAAGCAGACGAAGTATTAGCTAACTGGTTGGTAGCTAGTAGGCTACTGAGTGTAGCTGGCTACCAAGCAATACGTACACCCGGTGCTTTGGAGAACGGGATATATCAGCAATACAGAAGAGCACATCGTAGCAAGCATAATGTACCATTTTGCTCCGTATGGCTCCTACCTTCAGACCTGACCTTCGTCCCGGTAAGTCACTTTCATCTGAGCTAACTACTGCTGTGTGGGATTGCTTGAGCTAACTACCGCTGTGTGGGATTGCTAGAGCTAACTACCGCTGTGTGGGATTGCTAGAGCTAACCAGTAGCCTACAATACGAGGCCGAAGTACAGGGTGTTTATATCACAGCCTGGAAACATAAATGTAACAGCACCCTGACCTATACCTGTGGCGTTTCTGCAGCAGTCTTTTTATTTATTTATTTATTTTTGCCGTTTTTGCTGGCTAGCTAACTCCCAGAGGCTGACGAGCCACTGGACTGATGTTCCACGTGTAGGTGAAACACCCGCAGGATTGTTAGTGACGTTTGTGACTGTGGTTATCTAGTTGGCCGGGATCAAGCTGAACATTTTGACACCGACATCGTCTATGTAGTGCTAAAATAGAGTATAGAGTAGTAAATGTGGGAAGGAAAACAAATCTATATATATATATATATATATATATGATTCACAGGCCTGGGCTTGGGTTGTGAACTTGGGTGTAAGGTCTGTGAACTGGTTGTGCACCATGTCACCTTGTCTGGAGCTGTCATGAGTGTTAGTGTTGCAGCAATGTTGTGGTAACATTTTTTTATATTAATATTGCCACGTGTTAGGGAGGAGTTCTCCATTCCACAACTAAGGATTGGCCGGGAAGGAAAGAGGGAGGCCAGCAGACAGGGAGGCAAGCGGGCAGGGAGGTGAGGAATGCAGTCCTTCTGTATGTTTGTGCTCCTGGAGTTGGGTAGCCCACAGGTATGTGTGGGGCTGCAAGGCTGAATACTAACCCTGGGTGGAGCCCCTGGGTCTCTGCCGTGGGGGAGTAGGGCCCCCAGACACAGCAGCCGAGGTTGGACACGATATCTAAGACAAACAAACCCTGCAGGAGGGGAAGTTTTGGGGGCTGGCCTGGGAGGGGGCAGGTGAGGTGAGGAAGATGCAGACACAGGAATAGTGGTTTGGGTAAACCAGAAAGATATCATCTGAGAATCTAACACTAATTATTATCAACGATACTGATATAAAGCTAGATGGCATTTCTGGTGTTGGATGAGACGTTTGCCTTTGAATATATCTACAAGTAAAGCGGAGGAGTTGAAGTTCTTCCTCCATGGTTATAAAGAGAATATTTTCTCTCGGCTATAAACGTAAGTGAGATGGATCTCTCTACTTCATCTCCTTCTGAGCTCAGGTTCTTGTCCTGCTCTCTCTCTCTCGTCTACAGTTTCACATCAATGCTCTTCCTCCTCGTAGAAGAGTCAAACAACATTACTCCACACAACTCACTTTCCATCGCATCCATCTCTATTTCTCCCTCCCCTTCTCCATGTCTCTCTATCTTCCCACCTCCCCCTCCCCATCTCTCCTCCTCCCTTTCTCCCTTGCTCTCGCTCTTTTTCGTAGTGGGCTCTGTAAAATGCCAATGCTCCGCGGGGAGAGCTTACCTCTCAGGTATAAAACTGTGCGTGTACACTCTTGTAACTTTCCATCTTTTTCGGGGCTACGGAGAGAACCAGATGGCCCTGTAATTGAATCCATGTGGAGGCAGTTAAAGACGATGAGAAAAATGAGAGAACGCATGCATTACACTGAGAAATGTAAAAATAGTCCCGCCGTGGACGCCATGTGATTATACAGCTAATCTCTTGTTTTCGGGGCATTACCAACACACATCAATAACGCCGGAGACATACGTAAACAAGGCCTCGGAGTGAACACATGACAGGGGTGGCTCCAGCCAAGATTTCAGCGCTCCTGAGCCGTCTCTAATTTGCGTTGGCAGAGCGGGAGGTGTAATAAAAAGGATAAGCAGTCATTAAAAGACTGAATATAAGGAAGAAAAATAATTCTTAAAATGTAATGATTCTACACTCTCTGTTATTAGGTTGGTTCAATTGATAAATAGCTGCATGAGGTTAGTGTAAGTTATCCACTGAAGGTCACATACCCCAATTCTAATGAGCAGAATGGTTCACCCTAGTGATACAGTATCTTGATTCCGTTTACAAGGCACTTCCAACAGTGAAAAACGTTTAATGTCACTGAAGGTATATCACCACCTAAAATCAAAAACACAAGAAACAAAAAAACCACAAACTAAAGATTTAATTCCTCCATCCCAGGTAGTCCTGCCTCCTAGCCAATCACAATGCAGGTTGTGTTAACCTCTAATAAAAAGTTGGGACTGCAGCGGTTACCGTAGCACTGGCGTTAGCATTAGCGTTAGCCCTAGCATTAGCCCTAGCCTAACACTCTGAGGGTGCCGCCAGCTAGTTGCAGCTCACCCTAAATGTAATGTTATCCTCTGACGTAAACACAACCAATTAATAGGCCTTCAGGGACTTCTCAAAAAGGGTCCTAAACGCTGTGCTGTTGAAGCTACTGTAATGTGACACCATAAACTCAGCCAGAGACAGTTTAGGAAAGAAGAGGTTCTGGTTTGAATGGAAAACATGGAAGAGATGCCAGGGCCTCTTGGTTTACTGGCAGAGGGAAACTAGCTGTTCTTGTCCCCTGAGAGCAAGTTTGGCATGAGGCTTTGTGGTGGATCTGTTTTAACATTGTTATGATCTCTGGCCTCGCATTCTCTGGAAGGTGAAGTATGACACGTCTGACCTTTTTAAAAGATGGCGTGTAAACATTGAATCTTCTTCCCTCTCTCTCTCCCTGTACTTCTCTATTTTTACTTGCTCCTTTTTTTAAATGTTCTAATCCTGTGTTTTGATAATCTATCGCATTCCAGCGGCTTTACCAGGCTCCTCTCACCTGGTTGTTATTACTTATGGCCCCTTTGCACTCCTCCCTCTCCTCCTCCACCTCCTCCTCCACCTCCCTCTCCTCCACTTCCTCCACCTCCTCCACCTCCTCCTCCCTCTCCTCTCCTCCTTCCACCTCCTCCTCCCTCTCCTCCACCTCCTCCTCCCTCTCCTCCTCCACCACCTCCTCCTCCCTCTCCTCCTCCACCTCCTCCTCCTCCCTCTCCTCCTCCACCCCCACTCTCCTCACCTCTCTCCTGAAACAATAAACATAACTTTTCCATGGCACCCTGGCACATTACGTTCACTATTGCTGTAGCCCTGGCCAGAAGGCTTGGGTAGACTGACCTCTCAAAGTAACCATCATTTGTAAAGGCCTTTGGCAATTTCTGGGAAATGTGAATGTGGGTGGGTGTGTGCGTGCGTGCATGAGGGGGATGTTTCTTGAAGTTTGTGATGGTGACTTCTGTGATTATTGTTTATCCACAGTTTAATCTCTGTGAGAAATGACCTGCTTATGGCGGTGAATCACGACAACGCCATACCGGTGACTGTGAAAGTTGATTATGGTCACATTAAGAGGACTATCGTTTTCTACAAGTGGAGGAGACAAAGTGAGTGTTGCTGTATGAAAACCATCTGATAGCCATACTTCCTGGGCTGCATTTTTAAAGTACACAAACTCTTCCACAGCATTCTCACCCAAAGATCCTCTTTCTCATCTAACTCTGTATTTCCCCACTACTTTTAACACTGGTGTTTATCGTTGCACACACACACACACACACACACACACACACACACACACACACACACACACACACACACACACACACACACACACACACACACACACACACACACACACACACACACACACACACACCCCTTGGGTTCTCTGATAAGCAGAGGACAGGTGTGCTCAGGTGAAGCTGGCATTTCACAGGCACCAGTCCCAGTTCTCCAGGGAGAGGCTTTCTGCCGTTCTATTGTGTGGAGGCGAGTTTCAGGTCCACATTCTTATCATATTCCCTTTTCGTCCAACAGCGTGTGAAGTGTTCAGGGGTCATTTGGCCACAAGGATCAAAGGGATTTTTTTGGGATGAAGAATCAGTATGTGTAAATAGCTTCTTGGGCTAGGTTTTTGTTCCAAGATCCCAGGGACGTCAAGGTACAAGTTAAAGCATCTCTGCAAGCTGAATCGGTGAAGCACATTATTGGCTGAAATTAGGATTATTAGCAAAACTAGACGTACATAAATCTTGCATTACATTTTCAACAATGAGTAATGAATATACAGCCAGTGCAAACATGGAACCTAAGTCAAACATAACTTCTATCAAACAAAATAATCGTAACGGTATTATGGAAACATTGTGTTCAGTATGTGGAATAAACCACCATTAGACTGGGTCCAAACATCATGTATTAAAAAAAAAGAAAACACTTTTAAAGTCTGGTTACGAGCATTGGCAGCCAAGGGAACTCTTGAGTATTGATCGTTCGACCAGTTGCACGTGTTTTGACAATGAGCTACCTGTTCTCTGCTTTGGTTCTTCTAAAGGAACCATTTAGCAGTACGGTCCACAGCTCCAAAACTCACCACCCTCTAGCAAGGCAGTGCTCTCTCTCTCTCTCTCTCTGTCTCTCTGTCTCTCTGTCTCTCTGTCTCTCTGTCTCTCTCTCTGTCTCTCTCTCTGTCTCTCTGTCTCTCTCTCTCTCTCTCTCTCTCTGTCTCTCTATGTCTCTCTCTCTTTCACTGTGCCACTCAAGGGGAGAAATGGGTATAGTCTCGGCCAGGGCAGGGTGGGGGTAGGGGCAGTACCAGTCTGGTTCCCTGTCTGGCATGGTCTCAGTTTGAAGCAGCTGGATGGAGGTTTCAGCTGGCTGTGGAGCCTGCCTGGGGTGAGGGTTGGAGGTGGTGTGGATATGCCAAGATAAATGAGAGACCTTCCTTCGTCCGTCCCTTTGCTGTGGGCGTTCGGATGTTGGTTACCACCTAAGGCCCTCGTTGGTCTTTAACGTGCCCTGGCCAGAGTATGGCTCTTGCCAAACAAACAGCAGGAGCTGTGGGGAGGAAGTGTCGTTTCCTCTGGTTCACAGCTGTGTGTCGGACCCAGAGTCCACCCTTACCGGACTAATGGAATAAGACACAACTGTGTGGAACCCTTTATGAGGTAGCTCAGTGTGAAGCTACAGTAGCGTTAGCTTGAAATGGTTGTATCATTCAGGATGGTTAACATTCACTGGGTTAGCGTTCGGATTGTTTGCTGTAAAGTTTTTTTCTTTGACTTAGTTCTTAATTTGGGAATCATTACTCACATCAAGACATTGATAGTATACCAGTTATAGGAGGGTTGAGTTCAAATGTAGCTGGCTGAAATTCCTTAAAAAAAGAAAAAAAGAATACATTTGTAGTTGTTTGTGTTGAGGCTAGAGAGCCAGGATAAATGCGCTACGCTGTGAAAACCGGACCTAGCGTGTGCACGTGCTCTGTGCCCTGCGCTACCATCCTCCCTCTGCAGTATATCCTCTCCTCTTCTTGGCCCTGGGTGAGGTCGCCGAGTGGCATCTGTCATCGGAGCTTGCCCTCGCTCCCCGCCAAGGTGAGTTTATTTGGTTTGATATGTGGTGCGCTGCCCATATTTTCACAGGTGCCCGTGTTGTTGAACCAAGAGCCTGATTCTTTCTTTCTCTGGCACACACAAGGACCCAGTTGTCCAGGAACTTCCTCTGGTGAAGGGGGGGGGCACGTTTCAGTCCCTCAGGAAGAGTTCCCTTTAAAATGCCCTCCCTCCAACTCTCTCTGAGTGTGTGCCCTTTACTCTGCATTGATTATTTTCGTTTTATTATTGAGTGTATAAATCTGCGCTTGTGTTTCTTGGTAATGTTTGGTGTTGATTAAGAATACATCAGCTGCTGCTGTGCTACTGTTTTCACTCACGTAAGGATGACATGTGTGGTTTTGCGGTGACATTCACGTAAGGTGAATGTGTGGTTTGCGGATCCACGTTGAATACCAGATGAAGCGGTCTAGAACCCTGAGGAACACAGATTTTCCCCACAGCTGTACCTGTACATGCAAACAGGCTGTTTTTAACATTACATCAACATTTTTGTGAGCAAATATCCCATGTCGGATTTTGGCTGGGTGGAAGAGTAATGTCCCAGCAGCTGTCATTAGCTGTGATGGGACTTTTGGTGTACGGCCTTCTTAGACAGGCCAGGGGAACCTGCGCCAAGGCAGAACTTTTGTGGTTTGTGGGATTGGAGTTGAAGGGAGTAGGTAGTGAGATTTGACTGTTTGAACACAATGGTCTTCCTAAGACCCTGCGGTCGTGGTCCTAGGATGAGGAGGTCTATATATGTGTAGAGATATGGAAGGTCACCTTCTGGTGTAATGGCCAGGCTGAACTTTGCAGTGCAGAGTGGGGAATTATGTCAATTTTTGTTATGAAAGAAAACTTCTTCGTAAAGCTTGAATTGGAATGGACTGGATACACTGACTGTAGTCAGTGTTGTCAGCATGCTTTGATTCTCCCATAAATAGATGAACTTTTGAGGTTCTTTCCACAAGTGCCTTCCCTCCCTCCCTCCCTCCCTCCCTCCCTCCCTCCCTCCCTCCCTCCCTCCCTCCCTCCCTCCCTCCCTCCCTCCCTCCCTCCCTCCCTCCCTCCCTCCCTCCCTCCCTCCCTCCCTCCCTCCCTCCCTCCCTCCCTCCCTCCCTCCCTCCCTCCCTCCCTCCCTCCCTCCCTCCCTCCCTCCCTCCCTCCCTCCCTCCCTCCCTCCTTCCCTCCTTCCCTCCCTCCCTCCCTCCCTCCCTCCTTCCCTCCCTCCCTCCCTCCCTCCCTCCCATAGGGTTAAAGCCCATCGTTCCTTCCCAGGCTTCGTACTGGGAGCCTCCAGGCCCCCTCCTTGTAAAACAAGAAAGAGACGCGTTGGGAATTGCGAGGGGGATTTGGGAATACCTAAGGAGAAGAGAGAGCCTGTTCCATTTGTGTGGCCGTGCCTGCCTGGAGACTTGCAGACACGGCTGGGGAAGGCCTCAGTGGAGAGCCAGATGAGATCTCAATCTGGCCTCATCACTGTCTCCTCTATCTCTGTGCGATTAGTCAAACTCCCGAAACGAAACCCGTGGAACGCCACAGGTCATGTTTTACTCTTTTTTACGAGTCCCTGTCTCTAGCTTGTTCCCTTTCTTCTCCTCCCTCTTGTCTTCTTTTCCTTTCTCTCCCCCAGACCGTACCCCCCTCTACAAATCCTACACCGGATTTTTCTTGACCTTTCCTCTTTCCGTTTTCCTAGTTTCTCTATCCCACTTGACCCATTTTCTATCACACACCCCTTTTTTTCTACTCAGGCTCTGTCTGTCTCCCTCTCTCCTTCTCCTTCTCAGCCTCTCTTTCTCCACAGATAAGTAGGCATCCCTCACCTTTCACATGACATCACCTGGTAGCAATCAGAGTAGGCTTTGGCAGACAAATTAGGCCGGTTAATGTGGACCGGAGATCAGCGCGGGGGCGGTAGGGCTGGTGCTAAACGCCAACAGATGGGCCCAAGGCCTGGCACAGCACAGTACTGCACAGTACAGCACAGCACAGCACAGCACAGTACTGCACAGCACAGCACAGCACAGCACAGCACAGCACAGCACTGTACTGCACAGCACAGCACAGCACAGCACAGCACAGCACAGTACTGCACAGTACTGCACAGTACTGCACGGCACAGCACTGCACGGCACAGCACTGCACAGCACAGCACAGTACTGCACAGTACTGCACAGCACAGCACAGTACTGCACAGCACTGCACAGCACAGCACAGCACAGCACAGCACAGTACAGTACAGCACAGCACAGCACAGTACTGCACAGCACAGCACAGCACAGCACAGCACTGGAGAGCAAAAAAACAGCATGGCATGGCAAAGCAAAGCACAGCTTTGTGAAGCTCACTGTAGCTCAGCTAGCTAAGCATATTCAAGAAAGAGAGTCAAAGAGATGGTGGTATGGTACAATACTTTCAACTGTAAACAGTTGAACCTGTGACCCTTGCCCCTAGAAGGAGGGAGAAGGAAGAATGAGTGAATGAATATGTTCTTTGTTGCTAAGCTTGTTTTCTGGATTCAGACCCAGTCAATGGGATTTTTTGGCATTATGTCTAAAATCATGGTAAATGAGTATTGTCATTGTGACAATTTGACTCATTCTTAGGTTAGATCTGTGGTACATTAGAAGGTGGAACTAGACACTAAAACGTTCCTCATTATGTTTTCAAGGTTACTTTATTAACAGAGATTGAACTATCCATTTCTATTTTCTGCTCTAGAGTAAGACAAATTCATTCAAACCTTAGGCTGACATAAATCTACTTGTTAGTCCTATGAAAGAGATCTAAATAAAATGTTTCCTTTCAACTCAAGTTTTTTCTGAAATGAAGCAGTTTCTTTACCTTGGTTCCACATTTAGCCTTTTACTTTATTTATGACAATGTGAATAAAAGATAAATCATTGTTCAAGTTGAAATATTATGCAGGTTCATTGCTGATTTTCCATAACTTATTTTTCATGTTCCAATTCTTTTCAATGTATTAATTTTAATGTCCAATAGGTCCCAAATGTTAACCCTGGCAGCAGTTCGAACACATCACACCACTTTAGAATGGAAAAAAATAAATGGATTGATTATTTCTCTTTTTCCTCTCCCTCACTGTCTTCATCCAAACCTTCCTTGAGAAGTGTGAGTTTGGAGAGGGAATTTTGTGCCTTCCTGTTTTTCCTAAAGACTTTCTTAGTCAGGTTCAGGTCACTCTTCCCCCCCCCCCCCCAAAACAGGATGTGCTTGATTGGTAAAAAATATTGTAAAAATTTTATTAAATATCTACAATCAATGAAATGCAAGTACTTCAACCTTTCGAAATGTTTTGTCAAAGATATTTTGAAACCTTTAGAAACTTAAAAACAAATCCCAAACATTTATTTTTTTTGTTTTTTAAAACCATGAGAAAGTTTTTTTTCAAAACATTTTAAAAACCTTTACAAACTTTTTTTTACTACAGCCACACCAATAATTGTGTTAGCCCCACCATGAAACAAGCAAGAAAATTGTGTATTCTATTGTGTATGTATTCACATTGAAATGAACACATTGATTTGAGCCCCACAAATGTATGGATTACTTAAACAGTGTTGCAAATAACCTAGACCCATGTCAAAATGCAAAAACACAATAATTTATATTTTGGGACAAGTCAAGTTCAGTTTGGGACGGTTACATTTAGCATTTGGGAATGGTACTGGCACAGTGAGGAAAAAAGTTAGTTGCAAGCCCTGCTCTCAACCATGTCTCTCACTCTCTCTCTAACACACACACACACATGCGCACACACACACATGCGCGCGCGCACACACACACACACACGCACACACACACTCCGCCTCTAGTGTTTCAGGCTTTGAAGAGGCAGACTCATCCCTATTTTCAACAGTACCCAATCAGACCCAGAGGCAGCCGGAGGATTAGGGTAGGACAGGCCTCTTTTGCACAATGCTCCTATCAAAGACCACACTGCTGTTCTTATACCCCCTCCGTTCTCTTCGGTTTCAATCACTCAGTGTCCCAATAACGGTTGTTTCTCCAGTAAAAGACCAAACAAAGGGACACTGACTGGAGTATGTTCCAAGCCAGTCAGTTTCATGCCACAACTTTGTTCACTTGTGACTGGAAAATTGACAAAAAGTGTCAATGTTATTGCTTTACCTGGTGTGTTCGATTTGTGAAGCAAAGAGAATTGTGTAGAAAAGCGTTTTCAGATGGAACACTTATAAAGACAGACCGACCTCTTAAAGCGCTTAAACAGGACTTGGCTTCCGATCGCCAGTCAGTGGTGAGATGCAGTACCCAAAAGGATCTAAATTGAAAAGATTTGTGTCTGGCTAGGTTTGGGCCTGAGAGGTATTAGAAGGACGTGGGGATATAGAGAGATGCCTTGGCTGTACTGAGGGGAGAAAAAAAACGATTGAATGTTTTTGGAACACGGGGAGATGTTTGGAGGATGGAGAGATGGAAAGATGGTGAGACTGAAAGATGACAGATGTGCGACCAGAGGTGTGGTCATCGTCACGCATGCTGTCAGTTCCAGAGGTCCGGAGAGAGATACGTCTCCTCTGGACAGCTGGTCCCACTCAGAGAGGAGATCTGGAGCATGCAGAGAGGGAAAGAGATGGAGAGAGAAGGAGAGACTGAATATTTATGACTTGGGCCTATGCAGACTTCTCTACACATTTTTGTGGTTTTCACAGGGGCTAATATTGAGTGACCCTAACCCCACACACATTCACAGAGAGACTTACATACATAAACACACACACACACACACACACACACACACAATGAACACACAATTAGAGAGAAAATATGGATGAAGTCCATAAGTATACTTTAGTATCCATAAATATACTAAAGGTGTCCATTTGAACCCTTTTCTAGTGCAACTGAATAGATACGCTCCTACTATACCCCCTGCACTACTTTTCTATCTCAGACACACACACCTTAAAACCAACATTACTTTGCAAACCAAGAGGAAAGTAATTCTGAAAAAAATAAGTGTTTTTCTAACACTTCCATAATTCTCCCCTGCAACCTGACTCAGGAAAGACCAGGCCCCCCAGATCAGAGCGAACCCCCTTTTCTTACCTTTATTAAACCCCAGGAAAGAGAAACAGACCCATGCTCCATCATCTCGCGTGAGCGTTTGCCAAAGTAAGCCAGGTGATGTAGTAGGCCCCTGATGGAGGTCCTGTCAACACATCGCCCTCCCGGAGGTGGGGAGGGAGGGGTTAGTTTTGGACCAATCACAGCTGACATCGGGAGACCCAGCGGGTTGGGTCTCAGAACACCATGTCAGAGCTGAGAGATGTGGTGGGTCCATATCAGACACAGAGCCAAACAATATCAGTGATGGATACAGGGGGGCTACTGCTTCAGTGCTTCACACATGTTCGCCTACATTTAACATTTAGCCAGTCATTAATTTTTGGTTCTAATGCAATTACAAGGCTGCTCTTTATTTCTGGCTAAATACATGCTCTGACATGGAGGTACAACCTGAGGGGGTGTCATGTGTATTCTAGATACTCTACACTGAGATATTAGACCTGCAGCCTTAACATACTTCATCCGTCTGTGTAGAATGACCCCACAGGGATTTGGGCCAGAAACAGAGAAAATGCTTGGTGAGAGTATTTTACTGTCAACTTTCACATTCAGTTCAGGCCGCTATTCATGTTGTGGTGGTTGGGTAGATGGACTGACTGTTGGTCTTCATGCTTGTGTGTGTGTGTGTGTGTGTGAAGGAGGTGTGCCCCGTCCTCCCAGGGGTAGTAAGTGCAGAGCTGAGCTGAGTTCAGCTGCCTCCACGTCCTGATTCAGTTTCCAGTCAGGGGATTGGCCGGTCCAGGGCAGGGTGGGGCGGGGCCCTCCGGCGCGTGTCTGACATGTCACATGTCAAGCGAATAGTTCCTGTATGGCGAAGCCGCAATTTCAGCACGTCGTTTGTCAACGTTCGGAGGCGGAGGAGACGGGGGCTCGGTCCAAGTGCACACCCCAGCCCTCCAGCCCCCAGGATGGGGAGCAGAGAAGCAGAACCCGGGCCCCCCATCCTCTGGAACCTGGAAGTAGATCCAGGTTCTGGTTTCTCAGTAATCCAATATTAAGGTCGGGCATTATCCCAGCGACAGGGATGAGGATGGAGGTGGGGGCCGGGGGGGGGGGGGGGGGGTGTGCAGGAGCTCCAGGCCCCCAGGGTGGGATGGGTTAGCAGGGATGGACGGACGAGACGTGCCCTCTGGTGTGTCCGGACCGTCTCAGCTCTGGTTCCAGATCCACTCTCCATCTTCCCCTGCCCCTTCTGTGAAAGTGGTGATAAATGACTGCTTTCCTGTAATTTACCAAGGGGTGGGAGGGGGTGGAGGAGGGCTGGCGGTTGCCTGTTTGGTTAGAGGGTGGGGAGAAGAGAGGAGACTGGAGGATGAAGGGAGGCAAAGGAGGAGGGGGAGGAGGAGGAGGAGGGGGGAGGAGTGGAGGGGGGGGAGGAGGGTTTCCTGCCATAGCTCTCTGGCTCTGGAGTTGGGTTTCCTCTGAGGTAAGGTGTGTGTGTGTGTCTGTGTGTCCTGGGGGGTGCTGCCCCAGTGTTTATTTGCAGAGCTCCAACTCCTGCTTCGCTCTGGGCGAGGGAATACACGCGCCCACCCCCCATCTCCACCCCCCAGTCTAGGCTATGTCTGTGGTTGGAGTAAAAACACCCCTATCCAGAGGCTCATGGTCTGTGTAGCGCTCACTCACAGTGAAACACACCCCATGCAAACACACACACACACACACACACACACACACACACACACACACACAATGCAGACACACGCCATGTTGCCCATCCACCACTCTTACTGAGTGTGGGCACAGCACCAGACACAAGGCGCCCGGTCACCGGTCATCATCAGAAATGGTTCGGTAAGATACAGACCAGACACTGCAGTCATTAACTAATAATTTATTTTTCATTTACGATTAAAAAGTCAGTGGTCATTGCATCAGAGGAACATTTACAAGGAAGACTCGATCGTAACAGGAGAGGTTGACAGGATGACATGGTGTCCGTGGCAACGGCATCGTCCACTGGGTTGCAGAGCAGTGTCGCATCTCATTGGCCAGTGGGTCATAGTGTCGTCGGAAACAGAACTAGGTTTGATTAAAAGGAGAACTTAATGCAAGTACTTTATTTCAGTCATGTTCTGATCAATGTCGTGTTTCCACTTGTTAGCCAAGCTTTACTTTAGATACACATTGGTAGAAGGAGTACCGGATGTTACCACAGTAGTAGGTTCAATAGTAGCTCACCGCATCTGGGCAGGCCAGGCAGCAACACAGCTGAAAGAATGAACAACACAAGCAAAGAGGGAGAGGTCACTCTGCCAAAAGAACCGCCTGAGGTGGTAACTGTATCATCTGTTTGTTTTTTTCATTCTTCTTAAGTAGATGCACAAATGGCACATAAATGGAGTGAATTATCTTTCTACATCCACTTTGAATGTGGACTCCAGTGCTTTCCATTCTCTCATAGGGTCACCTGCATCGTATCAGGCTTTTATTTAGCTACTTTAATGAGACACGTACATGACGAGACAAAAACACACACTGACACACCTACACACACACACTCACACACCTACACACGCACACAAACACACACCTACACGCACACAAACACACATACACCTGTGAGCGTTATAAATACAGAGGAGAGGAACAAAGACTGGGTGTTAGAACCTCAGTTCCTTTGCCAAGCTGCTGGGCTTGTTGACGTCACTTTGAGGTAACTCCAGGGGAGACACTCCCTATGAAGATTACTAAACAGCTTTCATTCCCTTCAGTCCCTAAACAACATCTGCTGAATGGGTAGGCACTCCAGGAAGCACATAACAGAGAGGTGGAAAGAAACAGGCAAAGAGAGTCAGAGAGAGAGAATGAGAAGAAGACAGAAAGGAGGAAGACAAAACTGAAACGAGGGGTGAAGAGCAGTCGTTCCTCAGATGCAACTTCCTGTTTGTGCAGAAGGGGAACAGGCTGTGTCAACTGTACAGTAGCCTTTCATGAGGAAGCTGGTGACATGGTTGAGTTCGACAGAGGCCTGTTGGACACGTCATGTTCCTATCTATCACATGAGCCCACGCTAGCCACATACCAGACCAGGAAGCGGGTGCTACTGGACCACCTGTTTGACAGACTGTCATGGCAGCCGTACATCAATATTAGACCGTTTGGTTCTGCATTTTTGAGAAGTTCCATAAGTGGGAATTCCTCCGAGGGAATGTTCTGTCCTCTGCAATGTTAGCGCTTACAGATGTCTGCATACGGGTGGGAAATATTACACCGATATTTATGGCTGGATTATCTTATCTCCCTTTGGTAAATGGATTGGTTTTGGATTGGTTCAGAGGACAATGCTCTGCTAAATGTGATGGGATGTTGATTCTACAGAGACAGCCATGCCTGTTCTTACAACAGGCTACATCCTACCCCTATTCAAACACTTCATTGCAAAGAAAGTAAAACTCCATGACAAGTTTTAAATGACAGCGGTCAGATCACATTCTTATTTCAACAACATAATCTCATAGAAAGTACTGTCATACCACACAGTATGTCTGCGTGCATGCGTGTTCTTACATTTAGTCATTTAAAATATACATTCAGTCAGAAAATTAAAACGTAACCTACAGCACTGAAAAATATTTTGGGCTGCATTTTCAGCATCTGTCACGTACTGTTGTTGCAGACAAACAGGGGACTGGCACGGAGGACAAAACAGGATCCTCTGGGAAGCATGGACACAGGACAAACCAAACATACCACTGCAGCCAATGTGGCAAAACCGCTAGCATGGGGAGCTAGCATCAGATGATTGCCTGTTAGCATGCTAATGGCCAGCCAGCTAGTTGACACACGCTAGCGTTCATATTGAATTAATTTGAATGCGTTTCCAAAAGGATATAAGGATAACGACAAACACAAACCAGGGAGAGCAAACGGGCAATCTTGTGGGTTGTGTCAATCGTGATTTAACATTTTCATGATTTAATTAAAAAACTGGCATTTCTTCTTTTTTTTCTTTTTTTTTTGGCAGAGGATGAGAAGGACACAATGGGCCAGTTTGTGGTGGAGGATGACTGGAGCTTTTTGTCTGGATTGTGATGTTAACATTGGCTAATCTTAATTCACTGGGAAGTCTGCTTTTCTCAGGACGGACCGGCAAAACCACAAACATGCAAACAAGAAAAAAAAAAAAAAGAGAGAAAACATGAAGGTTGAAATATATTCTTGCGTTGTAATACAATCACGGAGCACATGTACGATATAAGTTTTCATCCTCATTCATTTTGTCAACCTAAACTGCAGTGGAAAAGTATAGCATGTATCCAAGATATCTTTTAACATGAATAGGAAGCCACATTCATAATCTCTAATTTTGGCAAGCGATTACTTGCCATCAAAAGTAGCAATTAAGAACAAAAACCTAAGAAAAGACACAAAAATAAAAGAGTACTTGACAAACTCTGGTCACATAGGAATACACATGTATGGACATTTTTATAACCTTTCAACAGAAGGCTGTCTTATAACTTTACAATGGAAGGCTGTCTGCAGTTCACAAAAAACGTGGGTACTGCTTTGCTTGAGTCTTGCTTGAAGGAAAAAAAAACAAAGGAAAAACAATGAGTCTTAACTGTGATGCATGACTACATTTGCCATCATGAGAGCTATTGAGGTTTGAGCCTTCACTTACATATGAAAGTGGGGTCTACGCAGCCTGAGTGGGAATGTCTTAATTCTGGGGAACAGCGGTGCGAGGTGGTGTGCAGATAGCAAGGGCTACTAAGAAGCTAACCCAATGGAACTGCAATCAGAGGCATTTGACTCGGGGGGTCAAACACATCTGCAGTCTTCTATGCAGAAGGCTGTTTAGTGGCTGTGGTGGTCAGATTGAGGTTTGCGGTGGAAAATACCCCTGTTGGGAGTAGCCCTTGGAACATCAAGAGGTTGCAGTGGTGAGGTTGTGATAATGTGCTAAGAGGTGAATGACGCAATGTTTGCTTACTCATGTGGTCTACAGTTCCCATAGCCGAGGCAGAACTGCCAGTGTTTCAGCCCAGGCTGTGCTGATGAAGTTTGGGTTTAGCCTGTGGAACAGACAGGTGGAGGCAGGCAAGCTGAGTTTGTGCGGTGTGTCTTGTCATTGGTTTGGAGTGGCAAGTCGATGCTTTAGTTCAGTCAATCTCTCTGATTATCCCGGCTCCATCGATACTCCTCGGCAACGGGTGGGGACGTGAACGTTGCTAGGGTTACAAAGCGACGGTGTCAGGAGAGGAGGGGGGAGAGCGTGGCGGGGGAGGGAGGGCCTGGTATGGGGGAGGAGAGTGGACATTTTTGCTGTCTTTGTCGAGAGAAGGGAATGGCATCCGCTTTTGTCTACACTTCGAACCCTTTTTAACGGTCCCTTTTCAAGGCAGACCAATTGAAAACAGACAGTCACACTCCGACAATGAAACTGAAGAAATAATTATACAATATACACAAGAGTGGTCCTTAAAACAGGCAAGATACATGCAGTCTTTTTACTGTGCATTGTCCCCACGCTACGGGGAAAAGAGGGAGGAGGCGGGGCCGATACAAAGTCGTATTCTATCCAGCAGTAACTAGCTGAGAGCCAGGAAGAGGGTGGTGGCATACGGATTGGAGGAACAGTAGGGCCAGGCTGAGGCGAGGGGTTGTGGAGGAGGGTCCAATGGGAAATGGATGGGCACTGTTGTCCCATCATGCTTTGCTGCACTTCCCCTTCTTCTCTTTGCGCTGGAACTTCCGGAGGCGCCGTGTCCAAACGTCCCTCCATTGGATCACCAGGCTGTTCTTGTCGGCCAGGAGACTACCAGGCGCCGCCACCGCTCCGGCTCCGCCCCCTGCCGGCACCCCGGGCCCCGCCCCCGGCCCGCCCTCGCTGGTGCCCATGACCAGGAATCTCTTGCTCATTTGGATCTTGGGGCATTTGCAGGCCAGGTCCTTCATGTGGATCCACAGGATGTTGTCACCGCGCTTCAGTGGCTCTCCGCGGCTCTTGTAGACGGACACCACGTTGACGGAGAACTTGGCCCAGTCGCCCATCGTCTCCATGTCCAGCACGTTGACTTGCACCGCTGCAATACAGACAGAAAGAATAGTTCACTTAAACACAAATCTGTATTTATTCCTTGAACAAGATACACAAGAATACCCTATATCCTGCTGATCATAAATTCTTCCTCAATCACTCGTTTTCAAATTTGCTTTTTATATTTAATGAATATCTTGTCAGATCGTAGTCTTGACTTGACGACGGTAGTCTTACCATAGTCTTTTTTGCAGTACTTCTTCATATTGATCTTGAGATTCCCTTTCACAGGCTTGCAGTAGGATTCACAGTCTGTAAACAGAGAGAAGGCTAGGATACTTAAAACATTGCAACATTGGCGGAGCTCCTTGCTGTGGACAGTGACCCCTTCAGACACTCCCGATTTGAAGGTAGTTACATGGTCACATTTAGACTATTACAAGACCATTTTACACGCACCCTAACACCATTTTACAGCAGTCTGCAACACATAGCAGGCAGTATTTCACAGTGTTATACCACACACACACAAACATTTATTCACACCAGCAAACAGCAAAACACATGCTCAGCACATGGGCCTGAGACAAATGGAATTGGATGGAAGAAATGTTGGGTTTGTTCTGTCTTTTTGGCATAAAATACAACCTACAAATTGCACATAAGCTCCCGCAATAACCGGTGGTGGAGCTAGTGAAATAAACCAGAGAAAGGGGAGGTGGGGGAGAGCGTTCAGGTTGACAAGTCCTGACTTTTTGTTGGGGCTTGAAGAAAGACAGAGCGTGGTGGAAGTGGCCGAGGCAGGGACAGTCATGAACACGCTCCGGCGGGTCCAGGGAGCTGCCAGTGTGACGAGAGAGACCACACACCGGAGTGTTGACCCCGGCCGACCGCTGCAGCACCGCAGGTGGGACTTCCACAGTGCGGTTATTGTGGCCTCCCTGTTAGAGGAAATTGGTGCAAAACCAATAGAAAGACCAAGATGTTGGGCATGTCTTTCGGCTTCCCTCGTTGACCCAAAATACCTCTTCAATCGCTGGTCATCAACAACGTTTCTGGTGCGTTCTAGTGGTTCCCAACCATGGTTCTGTTTCAATTCAAATATGCTAATGCTTACGAAGCCAAAACTGTGTCATCCGGGACAAAGGACAATAGGTCAACAGCCATCATTAAACTAGCACTACTGTACTTGTTTGGATAACACTGGGGTTGTGAAATTTGGATGGGAAGTTCGGGCATTCTGTGTCATTGGTGAAAGGTTATGCGGGTACAGTGAGATTTGTTGACTATAACTTTAAGTCAACAGAACTACAGTTCAGATTCCGGTTAGATGTTAGGCTGGAGATTCTGGAGGAGACGAATGTAAATGACAGTGAAACCTGGTGTGTTTGCCCAGCGTGAAATCAGAAAAGCTGGGCTTATTTTGCTGTGGTCTGCCCCCGTGCTGCCTTCATTCAGAAGCTGCACACGGAGGAACGGTCTCGCTCTCCAAACCAACTGACATAAAACTGATTGCTAACAGGAATGGGCCCAATTAGAAAAGAGAGGGGAAGAACAAGGGAGACATGACCGATTTCTCGGTTGCACGAGAATGAGGGAGTGATGCTGGCCGTCTTAGGGAAGGAGAGTTTTTTGGGGGGGAGAGGGATGGAGCGGGGGGTGAGGAAGTGTAGGAAGAGGGAGCCGAGTAGCCTGTAAAAATGTCAAGGAGGTTTGGCCGTATATCAGAGCGCAGGAACTTTTATTAGCTACAACCAGAGAAAGAGAGAGAGTGAAAGAGAGAGATGGAGAGAGGGGAAAGGAGAAGAAGGAAAACAGATTCAGGGAAGAAGACAGATAAAAAGAGAGTGGAGCGAAGGAAAGAAATTGAAAAAGTTTGATGGATAGAGAGTACATGAGAGATGATTAAAAAAAGATGGTCCAAGTGTTGGAAGAGCGTAAACATTTTGAAAGTATACAGCATTTGGACGTCTTATTTTATTCATCCGCGTGTGTATGCTATCCGCGTATGTGTGTGTGTATCCATCTTACTGCTGGAATTGTGGCCAGGCCAGAGGTATGAGTGTAGAGGAGTTGGCTGGAGGCCAGTGTGTGTTTTCCCATGAAGAGTCACTCACAGATGGGCATTCACCTGGAAAAGACCCCGGTGAATCGCCCATTGACCCAGAAGAGCAGTCTGCTGAAAACACACACAATCGCCTTGGTGGCTCCGGTTACCCTTGTTCACGCTAGCCTCTTTCACAGCGCGGTGACAAGGACAAATTGCGTCCACCGCCCCTCGCACAAAACAGGCCGAGATTTTCAGGTTTTTGGTTTCCGAGGGCCTTGACGGAGGTAGAGAGGTTCTATGGGGAAGTTAGAGAGGACAGAACCAGAGAGAGATTTGGGGGTCGGAGGGTTCTCTTGTATGTTCTGTTTGTGCAGAGATGAATTGACAATAAACAACTCTCGTGTTCTTCACAGTTGAAAAGACTTTCCCAGGCTGGCAGACAGAGAGTAGTGTCTGGGGTTTCAAAGACTCTACTGCTGCAGTGAAGAGAGGACTGGCTCCTTACATCCTGGGCCATTTAACTGGCCCACTCAGCTGGTTAGCGTTAGCGTTAGCATTGGTGGGTATTGAACTTTTTGTTTCTATTTCGTTTACCACGAACTGCATCACTGACCCAATCATAACCATTTAGCCGAGAAAATGAGTCCGTCTTGGCTCCCCCTTGAAGGGCGGGTACACTCACAAACTACCCCTCTGTGACCTTTTGACCTTTTCTGCACGCAACTCCCATAAGAGGGCCCAGGCAACACCTATTTTTGGCTGTGATTTCCTGAGTCCTGGCTGAACACCCTGTGCGCTTTGCAGTGAGGTGTTGGCGTGGTGGGAGGTAGGGTCCGGTGTTGAGTTCTACTGTGAAACCAATAATGAATCACTGTTTCCAAATCAACGCCACTGTTTTGGTGAAACACGAACCAGTTGAAAAACGAGAGAAGGGTAATTGAGCAAAGCTTAAATCGAGAGAGAGAGAGAGAGAGGGAGAAAGCTGCGGAAAAAAAACTTTCCCTCAAAATCGGTTGCCAACACTATTTTCACGCCTCAAAAACCTCCCTCCTTCCATGTTTCGGAGCTAAACTGCAACTGCTTACCACTGCTGCTTTTCCATTGGTGTAGTGTTGAGGTGGAGCTGGGCTCAAAGCAAAGCTAACCTGCTAAGGCTAATGGCTAACTGCCAGTGCCAAGAACTCAAGTTTAAGACAATGGAAAAACAGGCTCCATTCCAGAATGCTCGTTCTCCTAGCTCAGACATCAAAAACCAAGACCCCACCCTCCATTAATATTTATTCCCTAGCTCACCAGCTGAGCCCAGAAATATCAAAAAATATAAAAATAAATAATCTTCTCGTAAACGGGTGGCAGTTAAGGCCAGGGAAGTACTAACCTGCTGGTTCTTCTGTGCTGCTAACCATGGTGGTTGGGTTGACCACTGGGACTTCTGAAACACACAGAGAATGTAGAAGAAAAGCCATTGGAAGTAGTTTTATATACATTTTATGCAGACATGGTGTAAGTCAGTTGGCTGAATGCCTGCTGTGGGCATGTGTGGTCAAACAAATGAAGCACGTTGCCGCTGAGTGAAAATAATTGAAGGCATCGAGAGCGAGAGAGAGTTGGAACAGGTCAAAAACATATTACAGAACCTTACTTTATCCAATAAACTAGTCATGAACTATTCCAACACATAAAAACACACTAGTCTTGAACACAAGGTATTGAAAGACAGACGCACAAATGCACAGCCGCCAAGGCAACTATAAACACTTTCAATTCGAATGTCTCACAGTTTTAAGTTAAGGGAACAATTCACCCCAAATACATCATATGCTAGAGTAGTAGAGGTGGTAAATGTGTCCCAAGGAAAGGTGGCAGAGGAGGTTGACTGTTGCCCCATCCAGGGGCAGATGCAGAGGACACCAGTGAGCCTGCCTAGAAGATGCCCCACGCCTCTGAGAATTCCCTGAGGATTTCTTTATTGTATGCTCGTTCTCAAAGCAAAACCGCTGAAGATAACAACACGCTGAGATAAACAGGCTGACTGGGACGGCGGCTTAGCGTCCGCAAGCCCAAATGGACTCGCTTTTGATTGGGGGGCGAGGGGCGGAGACGCGATTGAATCCGAGGAGAGAACAGAGGGGAGGGGGATTTGGATTTTTTTTTTTTTTTTGAGGAGGCACAAGTGGCAGTTGGCCTCCTCCAAAATTATGTACACCCCCTCCAGGACAAAAACAAACAGGGTATTGAGCTCCCAAGAGGAAGGGAGCAGCTGGTCGCAGTCTCTCCAAGCTGAGGGCTTCCCCTCCAAAGATAGAGGGTGATAAAGGAGCATTCAGATGAGGGTCAGTGGTATCATGGTAATTGAGTGTTGAGCAGGCAGTTGGCTCTGTCAGGGCCAGAAGTCTTTGACCGCAGGGGGAATGACACCGACGACAAGGGGACGTCCAGGCCCACAATAGAGGGCACTGCGAATAATGAACACACACCCTCATAGACACGCATGCATTCAAGGCAGAAATACACACCCTCACAAATACACACAGACGTACACACACTCACTCTCACAGAAATACATACACACATTCACATACACGTACATGCGCGCGGAAATACACGCACTTACACTGTACAGACTCACACACACACACACACACACAAATGTATCCTCACACACGCACGCACACAAAAATACACGTTCTCACATACACACACACACACAGTTACGCTGGAATGTGTGGTTCTGTCGACCTTGGCCACAGTGGTTGTGTCCTTACTGCCTCCTTGTTCTCCATCTGCTCGACAGTGTTCAGGCTGACCTACAGCATGGCACCATGAGGGTCCGCTCAGCCTGGCTCAGCCTGGCACAGCCTGGCACAGCGCCATATGGTTCAGTTTGGTACAGGCCAGGTTACTCTAGGCTGTTGTGTATGTGTGTGTGTGTTTGTGGTGAGTCCAGTTTGCCAAACCACATGGCTCAGTGTGATGGCAAGCTGCCCTTCATTCCTCAGCCTTCATGCAATTCAGTGAGCTAGTGGTCTGTTTCACAAGCATAAGCACACGCAAGCCCTCTCACACACACACGCACACACACACACACACACACGCACACACACACACACCACAAACACACACATTCATCCTGTACTGCCCCTCCGGGTAGACGTGGGACTGAGCTGAAGTCTGAGCAACAGTCTGCTCTACCTGTCTCAGGGACAAGGTGGTACAGGGTGGTGCAGGGTGGTGCAGGGTGGTGCAGGGTAGTACTGCCTAACCCAGAATAGACCAGGGCAGAGCTGTGAAAGCCAGTCTCCTCTCAGGTAGCGCAGGAAACATCCTTTATCAGATGACATTGTTATACCTAGCTAGCCAGTGTGATGACCGTGGTACACCTAGCTAGCCAGTGTGATGACCGTGGTACACCTAGCTAGCCAGTGTGATGACCGTGGTACACCTAGCTAGCCAGTGTGATGACCGTGGTACACCTAGCTAGCCAGTGTGATGACCGTGGTACACCTAGCTAGCCAGTGTGATGACCGTGGTACGATCACCTGCAGCATCAACGTGTCACAGCATGGGATGGGCTCACTTCAGCAGGGATCCACTCCTGTTAATACTATATAATACCATATAAGACTATATAATAGAACAATCATACTGGGCCATGGGATCTGAATGTGTGTGTATGTGACAGACAGTGATGTCAGTGTGTGTGTGTGTGTGTGTGTGTGTGTGTGCGTGACCATGTCGGCATGCTATCCCTGTGTGGTCAGGCTGGGTCAGGTGATGTGGTGGAGGAGCGCTTCAACCGTCTGGGAAGAGTGATGTGGGCACTAACTCTTAAACCCTGATGGAGGGGTAGCCCTGGCAACAGAGATACAAACACTAGACGGGTGATCAGGGCAGGCTGTGTGTGTGTGTGTGTGCCACCACTTGGGCACGAAGGGGGCCTTGCCTTTGTCACGCGCGGATGAACAACACACGACTGTGTTGGTGCTTGAGTCGCTCGCTCAGACCGCAGAGGGTATTCGTGTGTGGGTTTCTGAATGTGTATTTTATACGTTTCATGTGTGTGTGGATTCCCACAGATAGACACACAGACATTTTTCCAGCACAAGTTGGGCAACATTCAGTGTGTGTGTGAGCTGTGTGAAAGTCAAGACGCAGTGTGTGTGTGTGTGTTGTGTACTCACTGATGCATGGTGCCACTGGCGAGCGGCTCTGCTGGTAGCCCTTGGCACAGCGGTTACAGGTGATGCCCGTCACCCCGTCCTTGCAGGGACACTGGCCGGTCGTCTGGTTACACGTCTTCCCTGCCGCGCCCACCGGGTGGCAGTCACAAGCTGCAGGGGGGAGGGAGGAGGGAGAAGGTGAGGGAGAGATGGGGAAAGAGGGAAGGAGCGAGTAGGCAGAGATATAGGGTAAGAGAGAGAGGAAGGCAGGAGGAAGTGGGACAGAGAGACACAGGGAGAGAGGAAGTTGTCACATGTTATCTGGACATTGATAACCGTGATGGAGAGACTGGAGGACTCTCTGGCACCTTCTGGGCTGGGGGACCAGGTAGGTCCTGGGAGCAGATGGGTTGCCAAGCCAGTGATTGTGTGTGTGCTACACGTATGTGCGTGTGTTTGACTGTGTACACTCATGTAGGTGTGTCAAGTGCAAGCGGATGCCAAGCGAATGTATTCCTGTGTGTGTGTGTGTTTGGTCATTAGTGTGTGTCCGTGACTGTGTGTGTGGACAAAGTAGGAAGGCATAAAACGACTGCTCTGCTCCTCGCTCCTGCTCTGGTCCGGTCTCCTAAGTGCTGCTCTGGTGCCCGTGACACGCACACGCACACGCACACACACACACAGTTTCATGGCTTCCCGAAAACCTATCGGGCGTGCCAGCTGCCAAGAGCAACACACGGGCCAGGTGGGAGAGAGAGGGAGAGAGGATGAGGGAGAGGGGGAGAGGGGGAGAGGGGGAGAAGGGAGAGAGGGAGAAGGGGAGAGGGAGAGAGGGGGAGAGAGGGGGAGAGAGGGGGAGAGGGAGAGGGGGAGAGGGAGAGGGGGAGAGGGAGACAGGGGGAGAGAAAGAGGCCCAGAGAGACAGCGATGTGAGAGAGACACAGTCCAAATGTTGTTGCTGGTGTGCTCATCAGTATAAACACTCCTAAATCTTCCTAACCTTGGCTCACCCCACCAATACACAGCAAACAGACGTGGTCCTTGAGCAAAGACACAACTGTTTATTACTGAAAATATACTGGATCTCTTGATAGAAGGAACTGATACAGCAGATAAATATCACGCGTTGTATTAATAAGTTCTGACAGACCTTGTTTTGAACGCAAGACATGAAAGCCGAACACCGACTCTTCCAACATCCAGGTTTGAAGGATGCTTTAGAACGATCTGACTTGGCTTCAACCAGACATTCTTGTTCCAAAGTAAACTCGAAATAATGCTTTTGAATCCTGTGCTCTCTCAATCTACTAATGAAAACATCCCATGTTATCTCGTTGATCGACTCTGGCAACGACAATCGCCTGTGGGCAAAAGAACTGCCGGCCAAAAAAACAGGAAAGACCGTTCGTCTGTCCCTTGTTGGAGCTTAATTAGCTAAAAAACAAGCAGCCCTATTGCAAAATTGCTAAAGCAAACTGCATTGCTTGGCAGTAATGCGATAGCTGTAATTGTCCCTCAAATAAAGCAACAAGAGAGGGTCCAGAGGGGTACTTCGGGGAATGCCCTGGCAACATGACGACCCCGGCAACATGGCGACCCCGGCAACACGACGACCCCGGCAACACGGCGACCCCGGCAACATGGCGACCCCGGCAACATGGCGACCCCAGCAACACGACGACCCCGACAACATGACGACCCCGGCAACAAGACGACCCCGGCATAACGACGACCCCGGCAACGTGATGACCCCGGCAACTCGACGACACAGAAGGCTGCTGGCATGATGGAGCCTCTGAAGGCCTTCCAGCTGTTGGCAGTTGGCCCTCTTTCCTCAGCTCAAACCTGCATGGTTGGAGTCTGTCCCCTCAGAGAAGGGCACCAGACTTTGTGATTGATTTTTTTATTGATTTTTTCGTTGGCAGGTGGGTGGGGGTGGGTGAGGGTAGAGGGGCTCTGATCTTAGTTTGTAGCTCTGATCTTTTGACGCACATGTGCCTTTCCAGACCGGCCCAGAGTGCTGGGTGTCAAAGTGCCTCGGGTCGTTTGAAGCTTCGCTGCGTAAATCTAGGGCCTTAGCGCCCATGCCAAATCCTTACCACCTGACCCACTGGGACTTTCTGGGAAAGACTGTGATTGGCCGGATGCTGCTGGGTAAAGAGTTAGGGATGTGCCTGAGGGATGTCAAGGACAGTTGGCCAGGAGGTCGGAGGTCGTAGTTCAAGTCAACACAACATGAACGTCTGACTCCAGTCTTCTGGAGTTAGTTACTCTCTCTTCCTCCCCTCCCCCCCTCTCTCTCTCTCTCTCTCTCTCTCTCTCTCTCTCTCTCTCTCTCTCTCTCTCTCTCTCTCTCTCTCTCTGTCTCGCTCTATGTATTTCTCTGTGTCTCTCTTTGATTCACGTTTGGCTGGTGTTGAGCAATAATCAAGACCAAAACTCCTTCTTATTTACAACACAGGAGGAAGCACCAAATGATGTCCGTGTTTTCAGGGATGTTTGGCGCCACATGTCTGTATGTTCATGTTGACTGATGGTCTCCATGATAAACCCATCGAAATCATCTTTAGGAGAGCAATAGAGTCATGGAAAGTTACATTTTTGAAGCGCTTTCTCCATGTGTCTCTCTCTCTCCCACTCTCCGTCCCCTCTCTCTCTCTCTCTCTCTCTCCGTCCCTTTCTTCCTCTCTCTCTCTCTCTCTCTCTCTCTCTCCCCCCCATCTCTCTCTCTCTCTCTCTCTCTCTCTCTCTCTCTCTCTCTCTCTCTCCCCCCCCTCCCCTCTCCCCTCTCTCTCTCTCTCTTTCTCTCTCTCTCTCCTTGCTGCAAGAGCCTAGGCCTGTTCTTGTGCCCAGGTGATACAGAGCCGCAGACCGTTTGGGAGCGGCCTGCATGCTAGGGCTTCTTGTCCTTGTTGGCGTGCTAATGCATCACAGCTGATGGGGGTGTGGAACGTGTGGCCGTCACAGGTGGAAGCACAGACAAGCAGACTAAAGAAAACCAACACTGTTCAAACAAACATCAGAGAGCAACACCCGCATGAAGACACGTTTCTGCGTTAAAAGAACGCAATGGATCCCTCTCTCGTATTTTAAAACAATCACGGTCTTTGATCTCTCTTCCAGTGAGACAGTAAATGGGTTTACTCTTCCAGTGAGACAGTAAATGGGTTTACTCTTCCAGTAACACAGTAAATGGGTTTACTCTTCCAGTGACACAGTAAATGGGTTTACTCTTCCAGTGACACAGTAAATGGGTTTACTCTTCCAGTGACACAGTAAATGGGTTTACTCTTCCAGTGACACAGTAAATGGGTTTACGGTCAGACAGACCTTGGTTCCCTGTCAGAGACAATCTCGACATCTGTGTAAACCTGCCGTCACTGGATCTCTCTCTGGCAGTGCCAGTCTGGGTGGCATATGCCAAGGCATGTAGAGAAAGAACATTCCTTTGTTTGGTTCCCAGACTAATCCATTGTTTAACTGACTGTCTGGCAACAAAAGGACAACTAGCAATCAGCCAAGTCAAGAGCTCCGGAGTTATATTCAGGTGTTTTTAACTAGTTCACCGCTGTGGAGACGCACTGAAGTCAGGGTAATGCCATAACTAACCATAGCTAACCCTAACCCGACTGTGCAGAACTCCCACAAACAGTGGTGACTGTTAATCGTACGAGGTAGTTGTAGTTGTCAGGAAAAGGATGTCTGGCTTTTGAAGACGCTTACTGAGAACAACAGAAAAGAGCTGGTCCAGACGGGTGAGTGTGCCCTACACCCCCCCCCCCTCCACCCCCCCCCCCCCCGCCTCCACCCCCCCCCCCCCCCCCCCTCCACCCCTGCTCTCTGAGCACCGTCTTTCTGAAGTTTTATGTGCTGGGGCTTGGGCCAGTTAAGAAGCTGTAAAAATGTCCTCAGATGTTGATGTCTTTTCAAGCCTGTTTGACTGAAGGCGTGACAGGCACCGCCTTGGGATTTGTAGTCCTTGGACAGGCGTTTGTTCGCTCTAAACTGATTAACAGTGCTCTTTGTGTGTGGGTGTTGCATGGCAAATGCGTGTGTGTGTGTGTGTGTGTGCGCTAGAGATTGCAGATGACCAAGCATAATTGTCTACCCTTCAAGTAATGTACATTCTCAGTACATGTTGCTGTAGGACCCCATCACCAATAAGATCAAATGAACACATATTCATTGGGTAGGATTGCGTCATCGGCTTGAGCTTTCCTCGCTAAGAATGTCCACGACCTGCTACAAAAATCAAGGAAATTCTAAGCAAATGTGGCTTGTGTTGGCAAGGTCTGCTTGGGGTGTCCTGTGGCCTCAATTAAAATTCTTTTCATTGAAGTTCATTGTGGTCGAAGGATGCCAAGACTACGACGAACACTTGGAGTGAAATAAAACTGTGTGCATGGAGGACCTCGTATACCGCGGGGCAGGATGGTTACAGCCTGGCCTGTGATGGTCCCCACCTTTCTTTCATTTGCCGGCTGTTTTTATACTCCCAGCGCCGTAAAGTGTTGGTAGAGAGTGGCAGGGGCTGCTGCCCCGGCACACGATGCCCACAGAGAGCACACTGAAACGGGGCAGGAGCCTGGGGGGGACTGGGGGTGAGAGGCTGGAGGAGGGCTGTCATACTTTGTGTGTGTGTGTGTGTGTGCAGCTGTGATAGTGTGTCAGCGCCCTGGTGTAACTGCGAGCAGATGGGATGAGGTGCTGCCACTTGACCCATCCATCAAAGCCCAGCCTGTCTATAAACTGGCAGTGCTTTAAGTGGACGTGTCTCTGTGTGCGCGCGTGTCACACTCCTTCACAGGGTTGCAATGGACACCCGTCTGAGGAGTTTGTCTAATTAGAAGCAGACATTTTTCCCTTAACCCAAAAACCCCTCCCTGTACCCCCCCCCCCCCCCCCAACCCACCCGACTACCCCTCCTTGTACCCCCCACCCCTTACTCTGGAAACACCTGTATTTTATTGCTATTTCTCAGTTTCTCAGCTATGCTCTGAACTCTGACCCCATCTCAGCACTGTCACCATCAGAGTGATATACATATCTATATCACACAGGTGTGTGTGTGACATCTACTGGATATCAGAGAGGAAAGACAGAACAATCATCAACGAGAAGAAGGATGGTGGAGGAGAGGAGAGTTGGCGGAGCGGAGGAGAGGAAATGAGGGAGGATGTGAGAAAGAGATGGGGAGCTTAAAGGGCAAGCGAGCGCTCTGATCCAAACTGAGAACACACAGGCCCTGTCTGCTGAGAGAGAGAGAGACAGAGAGAGAGAGACAGAGAGAGAGAGACAGAGAGAGAGAGACAGAGAGAGAGAGACAGAGAGAGAGAGACAGAGAGAGAGAGAGAGACAGAGAGAGAGAGAGAGACAGAGAGAGAGAGACAGAGAGAGAGAGACAGAGAGAGAGAGACAGAGAGAGAGACAGAGAGAGAGACAGAGAGAGAGACAGAGAGAGAGACAGAGAGAGAGACAGAGAGAGAGACAGAGAGAGAGACAGAGAGAGAGACAGAGAGAGAGACAGAGAGAGAGACAGAGAGAGAGACAGAGAGAGAGACAGAGAGAGAGACATAGAGAGACAGAGAGAGACAGAGAGATTAGGAGGCAGGGTGAGTGAGTGAGTGAGTGAGAGAGAGCGAGCGGGGCGAACGAAAAAGGCTGTCCGCGGAGGAGGACGAGGGAATGAGCGAGGGCCAGACAAAGAGAAAGAGACAGGTCCTAAAAGGCCTCTGGATTGCTCTGATCAATCATGTTGCCAGCCTCCCAGGTTGAAGGGCCGTTTCCACGGAAACTTTCATTTCCTTCACATCTGGGCAACACAGTCAACACAGGCAGTCCGGCCGATTGGTGGGCTTTGATAAAACCGGATCGCACACAGCCTGGGGGTGCCTGTGGGATCGGCACTCCCAGACGTCCAAGAGATGAGAGGGGGAATGTTTTATCATCTAGTCGTATATTCTAGTACCAGAGACACACATTTGCAGCAGCTGTGGCGTTCCTATGGTAGACTTACATGTCCCATAGCCACACTCTCAACATCAATAAATGGTTTGTCGACAACCCAGACGTGACCCACTGCCTATCGACTCATTCTTGCTGTATGAGTAATGACCGCTCACTCTAATTCTGTAAATGTACCTCCACCATGGACGTGTGTGGGGTACAGTGACGCCTCAGGGATCTGCCCGGGGTACAGTAACGCCTCAGGGATCTGCCCCGGGTACAGTAATGCCTCAGGGATCTGCCCTGGGGTACAGTAACGCCTCAGGGACCTGCCCAGGGTACAGTAATGCCTCAGGGATCTGCCCTGGGTACAGTAATGCCTCAGGGATCTGCCCTGGGTACAGTAACGCCTCAGGGATCTGCCCCGGGTACAGTTGCAGCCCCCATGACTTTACCTGGCAGTGCGGGGAACTCTGGTTCAAAACTAAAGGGACGTTCTCACCCTAAAATCTCCACTAAAACAAACTTATCAGGGCTTCGAGTGTTGGCAGTTCTCACCAGCTGTACTGTTGGGAGGTCTTGGTAAGTGATCCTTGACTCTCACTGGAATCCATAGAAGAAACCCCCACCAATACCCTCTCTGCAGCTGATTTGCATGTTTCCCCCGGCAACAAGGGCAGGAAACTAATGTTGTTACAATGAGTAGAGCAAGACTATGAAATAAAACTGTGGTATATCAGCCGGAAAAATATTCACAGCAAAATTGAAATATTACGCAACTCAAACCCTTTTTCAACTGCTGATTTAAAGTGACTTTAATGTGGTTGTGGGCAAATATTTGGGAGGTTTGAGAGAACGGCTTCTGTGACAGTTTCTCATTTTCTGGCGTGTGTGGTTGTGGTTTATTTTTGCCCACTAAAATGGCAGTTGATTTTTCAAGTTTCTAGACTCGAGAGGTTGAAATTTGATCTCTACTTGATATTTATTGTACTCTACAATAAATTACACTGTATTTCTGTGGGGTTTTACCACTTCAAATAAACCCCATAATATATAACTACACCGTATCAGCTACCTGTGGCACACTTTTGACTCTAAACTTCAGTACTACTCATCCCATCACGGCCACAAACCACCAGAACATGTCCCAGCAGTTCTACTCTGAGTCAACCAGACCACTTCAAGGTTACAGACAAGCTGCATCCTTCACCCCGCCCTCCACCGTGTCTCGTCTGCTTCAGCAGCGTACCTTTGCAGGCCCGGCGGTGGGTGATGGGCCGGGCCATGTCGCGGTAGAATCCCTCCTTGCAGTAGTGGCAGTGACGACCCGCCGTGTTGTGGCGGCAGTTCATGCAGACCCCTCCGCTCTTCCGCCCTGACAGCTTGTACAGCTCCATGTTGAAGCGACAGCGGCGGGCGTGCAGGTTGCAGTTACAGGCTACAGGAAGAGAAGGAGATCGACGTTAGGCTGTGTGCGGGGAAGAGAACAAGACAGAGGAATACTGCGGCGCAGCGTTTGTGAGTTGGATGCTAAAACGTTGGGTATGATTCTGTGTATGGGGCACATACAGTACTTGTATGTACACTATGTGCGGATATCTATTCCGCAGTCCACTTAGTTGACATGCGCTGCTGAAGGCAGTTCCTCTGCAGTCCTGATGACTTGGGGTTTATAATTCATGCTGCCAGTGTGTGTCCCAACTGCTATTACCCAAGTCATCAATCATATGTGATATTTGCAGAACTCATTTTTCTCAGTTTCATAATTAATGAGTTCAGCCTCGCTCTGCTCATTAGTTATTAACTGCTGGAAAAGAGAGCTCCTCGTTCCATGAATCTCTGATGAGCTGAACTACCTTCATCTATCAGAAACGCGCCGATTCAGATCGCAGACCTGTGTGGACCTCACAGTCTGGCTCCTGCAACCATCCACACAGGAGAGAGCGATGGTGATTACAAATTTGACATGGCATGTATAGAGAAACATCGTAGAAGCTTCTGTCATGTCACACATGTTCCTCAGAAAAAATACTAACCACAGCTGCGGCACAGACACTGCCACAAATGCCCCGCTATACGAACACATTCTGAAACAATTCACTATAAAGGACAGAGTTTGTCTCTTGGAGCGAATGTTTTTTTTTAAGATCGTTAGTTAGATTTCTGATCCAGACCCATCCCAGGTGAAATATAAATCAGATGCCAGACTTAACCAACATTTGGGCAAATGTTCAAAGAACGTTTCTGAGGAGATCGGTTCCAGTTAAAATTAAAATCCACGAAATGTCTTGGATTCTTTTGTTCTAATTTTCTGGAACAAAGTCTATTGATCAAAGAAAAGCCAAACATGGTTACTGAGGTATCAAAAGTGACGAAATTGCCTTAATCAAATGTAAGTGTATTAAAGTCATAACAGATTTATGTATCAATGACTGTTTAGAAAAGAACAGAGCCCAATAATACGTGATGATTAAAGACTGGAGTGTGTGCGTGTGAGTGTGTGTAAGTATGACACACTTGTGAGCACGTACTGTAGCAAATAGCCTCACAGATCATGAGTCTGTTGAGAGGCCCAAATCTCAAGGGCAAACCAATAGAAACAGGAATCTGAAACCAGTGCAGCTCTAATAGATGCCTGATATCTTAGATTCTCTTGGCAAACGGGGCGCCTGGGAGGGGTGAGGGGGTCCGAGGGGGGAGAGAGAGAGGGAGGGGGAGGGAGAAAGGGGGAGAGGGTGAGGGGGGGAGGGGGGGGAGGGGGGGGAGTGAGGAAGGGGGGAGGGGGGAGAGAGGGGGGAGGAAGAGAGGGTGAGAGGGAGAGAGGGAAGGAGTGGGGGAGGGAGGGAGGCCTGATTTTCCAGGGTCGCAGGCCCCGGGATAAAAGCACACATTCCCAGACTGTTTCCCCATTCCATCTGCCCGTTATTACACAGCCAATTTGTATGGCATGCTGCACTTAATTCAAAACTGTTTGGGTTCGAATCCCCGTCGGATTGGTCCAGTTTCTCCAGCTCTGTGGTGGACACCCTGGTGTGGTGCTTATGGTCGGAGGCCCTGAGTCAAGGCCTGACCTTTGACCCCAGGGCCGTTCTACAGGAAGGCTGTGGACACGTCTATGTGAGGTAGAACTGGGTGGGGGGGCCAGAGGAGAGAGCTGGAACACTCAGGTTCCCAAGCGTCTTTAAGACAGTATTACATTTTTGGAATAATGCAATCCAAACAGTATCCTACCAGACACTGTGACTGGCCTACGGAATGAAACACAGCTGGGAGAGAAAGGAATAATGCTGTGGATGCCTACTGGGGGGGGCTGAATGACGGGAGAGCAGCCTGTCTCACTTCTCCAAGAGGTTCATGACAAAGAACACACCAGTCTGTTGGAGGTGGTGTGTGTGTGTGTGGGAGGGGGGAGGGTGGATGTGATCAAACGTCTGAAACACACACAGCTGAGAGCACTTGTGTCCATTAACACCTTGTAGTGGGACATGAAAGCTAGCAGCCGGCTGGGTGTTAGTGTCCAGGCCCATGCAGGCCTCCTCAGCCCACAGCACCCGCAGACAGGCCTCCTCAGCCCACAGCACCCACAGACAGGCCTCCTCAGCCCACAGCACCCACAGACAGGCCCATGCAGGCCTCCTCAGTCCACAGCACCCACAGACAGGCCCATGGAGGCCTCCTCAGTCCACAGCACCCACAGACAGGCCCATGGAGGCCTCCTCAGTCCACAGCACCCACAGACAGGCCCATGGGGGCCTCCTCAGCCCACAGCACCCACAGACAGGCCCATGCAGGCCTCCTCAGCCCACAGCACCCACCGACAGGCCCATGCAGGGGGTTGAGATTGGAGGGGAGGATGAAGGAAATGGAGAGGAACAGAATGAAACAGGAGGGAGAGAAAGAGGGTTAAGGATGGAGAAAGTGAGAGTGTGAGAGTGTGGGAGAGAGGAGGAGTGTGAGAGAGACAGAGAGAGACAGAGAGAGAGAGAGGGGTAGGGGTAGGGGGAGAGGGAGAGGGAGAGAGAGTTGCCACTGCTGTAGCATGAGGATCTGTTGTGCTGCATTAGGAATGTTTATGGGTTTGTTTTGAAGTGCTGTATACATGGACACACACACACAATTAGGCTCAGCAGGGATAACTGAACACCAGCGAGGGCCATTTTTCAATTCATTAACACATCAAAGTTGCACTGCAGTTCTGTGAAAACACTCAACATCTGTGGGAAGAAGGAGCAGGAAAGGAAGACACCCTAGAGCCTTGGGAGGGGGCGTGGCCAGGGCTCTGGGAGGGGGCGTGGCCAGGGCCCTGGGAGGGGGTGTGGCCACAGCCCTGGGAGGAGGTGTGGCCTGGACCCAAACCAGTGGATTTAGATGCCCGATTCGTAGTGTTTGAGAGAAACAGATTCTGGCTGTGTGGTTTGAATGTCTCTAACAGATCAGAGACAAGGGCTTAACAAACAGGAGGCTGCAGTATGCTGTGTGCGACTGTGTGAGTGTGCATTTGGGAAGGAGAAGAGGAGAGAGAGGGGCAGAAGAGGTGAGGAGAGAGAGGGGCAGAAGAGGTGAGGAGAGAGAGGGGCAGAAGAGGTGAGGAGAGAGAGGGGCAGAAGAGGTGAGGAGAGAGAGGGGCAGAAGAGGTGAGGAGAGAGAGGGGCAGAAGAGGTGAGGAGAGAGGGGCAGAAGAGGTGAGGAGAGAGAGGGGCAGAAGAGGTGTGGAGGAGAGAGGGGCAGAAGAGGTGAGGAGAGAGAGAGAGGGGCAGAAGAGGTGAGGAGAGAGAGAGAGGGGCAGAAGAGGTGTGGAGGAGAGAGAGGGGCAGAAGAGGTGAGGAGGAGAGAGAGGGGCAGAAGAGGTGTGGAGAGAGAGGGGCAGAAGAGGTGAGGAGAGAGGGGCAGAAGAGGTGAGGAGGAGAGAGAGGGGCATAAGAGGTGAGGAGGAGAGAGAGGGGCAGAAGAGGTGTGGAGAGAGAGGGGCAGAAGAGGTGAGGAGAGAGAGGGGCAGAAGAGGTTTGGAGAGAGAGGGGCAGAAGAGGTGTGGAGAGAGGGGCAGAAGAGGTGAGGAGGAGAGAGAGGGGCAGAAGAGGTGTGGAGAGAGAGGGGCAGAAGAGGTGTGGAGAGAGAGGGGCAGAAGAGGTGAGGAGAGAGAGGGGCAGAAGAGGTGAGGAGAGAGAGGGGCAGAAGAGGTGAGGAGAGAGGGGCAGAAGAGGTGTGGAGAGAGAGGGGCAGAAGAGGTGTGGAGAGAGAGGGGCAGAAGAGGTGTGGAGAGAGAGAGAGGGGCAGAAGAGGTGTGGAGGAGAGAGAGGGGCAGAAGAGGTGTGGAGAGAGAGGGGCAGAAGAGGTGTGGAGAGAGAGAGAGGGGCAGAAGAGGTGAGGAGGAGAGAGAGGGGCAGAAGAGGTGAGGAGGAAAGAGAGGTGTTAAGAAAGCATCAAGATAATCTGATAGGCTGAATGTATTTGGATGCCCACGTGTTCAGCTTGACCCAGCAGGTGTCCGGAACAGACAAGTCTGTGCACACGTTTGTCTGACAAATGACCTCATAAAACGGCAATGCAATGCAAATAAAACGCACTAGTTAGTGCGCTCACTGAGCGCGCAAGGTCTCCAACCCCCTTCTCCATATGTGTGGCATAAATCTAACCTCATTTTCCTTTACCTCGGCCCAAGCCAAGCCAACACTGCCAATTGATTTTGGATGTGTGTCGAAAAGCCAAATCCCATGGCTAAAACTGGTCCTTGAAACTGGAGGCTGTTCTCCTGCTCTCCACCACCTTCCCCTCCAGGCCTCCCTCCAGGCCCAGGGCTCCCGGCCAAACCTGGGCCCCCCTGGGGTCCCCTTGGCCTGGCTACCACGGTCTGCTATGTGGGCCCCTGCCATCCCTTTGTGTGTGTGTGTGTGTGTGTTAAATCTGCACACTGGCTTGGCTCTAATGAGGAGATAATTAACCTGGTGCTTCCTGGTGCCCTGAGCAGGTGGCTGGACTGACCAGGCGTAACAGCCCTCTCACACACATACACACACGCACACACACACACATGCACACTCACACAGTCGCACACAGCATACTGCACCATACCAAAGAGGCAAAACATTTGACACCAAGGTATGGTTTATACTACTGAGCACGCTTGTATTGTCCTAATAAATCACACAAAACACATCCCTGAGTAACTGTCTCTCTCACACACACGCAGAAACACACACACGCAGAAACACACACACGCAGAAACACACACACACAGAAGGCTGGGTTTTGGCCCGCATCCCTCCCTCCTTGCCCCCCCCCCTCCCCTCTATTTGCGGTTAGCCACACGCCATCGTCTTAAGAGCCAGCTCTCAGGAGCCCTTTGAACTGAGAGTCCCCTAATCCCCCCCTCCCCGACCCCCGCCCATAACCCTATCTCCCTCCATCTCCCCTTTCTCTCATCTTGTCTTTCAATGACTCTATGCTCTCCCCTCTTTTATTCCCCTCCCACTTTCTCTCATCCTTTCTCTCTTCCTCCCCTTTTCGTCCTTTCTCTTTCTCCCTCTCTCCGTCTCTGTGGACGGCAGCAACAGGGGTGGTGTTTATTATGAGGTTACGCCCGGAGGTTACGCCCGGAGGTTACGCCCGGGAGTCAGACAGCTGAGTGGTGAGGGAGTCGGGCTAGTAATCAGAAGTTTGCTGGATCGATTCCCCGCCATGCAAAAAAAAAAAAAAAAAATGACGATGTGTCCTTGGGCAAGGCACTTCACCCTACTTGCCTCGGGGGGAATGTCCCTGTACTTACTGTAAGTCGCTCTGGATAAGAGCGTCTGCTAAATGACTAAATGTAAATGTAAATGCCAGGTTTGGGAGGACACGGTGGCTTGTGCTTGTGTCTGCCTAAGCTCTGGTCTCTCTGGTCGACTCTCTCTTATCACGTCCAAACACTCATATCTCTGGCCCTCCATGTTTCCCAGTCTCTGTGTATGTCTGCGTGTCTCCTAACTGGAAACAGGCACTGGCCCTGAGGCAGAAATCAACCCAAGCTGACCTGACAAACTGGCTTCGCTTTGAAAAAGGATGCATGAAAACTGATCTCAACGACCCGCTCGCACACTCCCCGCACACGCCTGCGCGCACACACAGGGACACACACCGGTCACACACACACACACACCTACAGTTCTACCACAGTGACCAGCCAGATGGCACAGCAGGAAGAGAGGTAAGGGGGAAATGGAAGAGAGAGGGAAACACTGTAGCTCGTTCATGTAACTGTTCAGAGAAACATATCTGATATAAAGCCAGCCATTTGATTCATGCATAAACAAGACCTGACATACAGTGGGAGTTACGCCGCTGATATCGATTTGTGAATGAGCAACTCATGTATTGGTAGGAAACTAGTGGTGTGATCATGATGGGTCATTCAAGACCCCAGTGAGAATTGTGTTGTGTGTCTGAGCATGCTCAGTGCAGAGGGCCGGAGGCTGGACAGGGTGTCACTCAAACAGCAGCAAGCTGGGAGTGGGACAGCTTAATGCCTTTAATTACACTGGATGATGACTCAAATGTGTGAGATAGAGCCTAGGGCCGTGATGTCACAAGTGTGTGTGTGTGTGGCTGGGACAGTGGGGTGTTAGATAGAAACTGGCTGTGTAATGTTTTGAGTCTTAAATGGACCTTTTAGGCAGCTATTATCCAGGCTGTGGAGACTTGTGTAGAGAAACTAGCAGAAGTGGGTTGGTTTGCCCCCGCGGGGCTGTTCCATAACCAGGCAGGAGGACGGAAAGGATCCTGCAGCCTGGAAAAGCCAAATCCCATACATTCTCACCAGGCTGCACGTGTAGAACTAGTCTGCATAAAACCTCACCGGGCTCCACGTGTAGAACTAGTCTGCATAGAACCTCACCGGGCTCCACGTGTAGAACTAGTCTGCATAGAACCTCACCGGGCTCCACGTGTAGAACTAGTCTGCATAGAACCTCACCGGGCTCCACGTGTAGAACTAGTCTGCATAAAACCTCACCAGGCTGCACGTGAAGAACTAGTCTGCATAGAACCTCACCGGGCTCCACGTGTAGAACTAGTCTGCATAGAACCTCACCAGGCTGCACGTGAAGAACTAGTCTGCATAGAACCTCACCGGGCTCCACGTGTAGAACTAGTCTGCATAGAACCTCACCGGGCTCCACGTGTAGAACTAGTCTGCATAGAACCTCACCGGGCTCCACGTGTAGAACTAGTCTGCATAGAACCTCACCGGGCTCCACGTGTAGAACTAGTCTGCATAGAACCTCCATGCTCTACATCTACAGCTAGTATGCTGTCAAAGAAGACCGGAAAGAAACCTAGTCTCAAGGGGTCTGGGCAGATGGTTCAGCACTGAAGGGAGACAGAGACTGGAGCAGACTTCTCTTCATGCCATGATGAACTACAGTGTGGCCCGCAGCCCAAAACCACATATTTTCACAGGCACGTTTTAAAAGGCCTACATTGCAGAGAGCTCTAATAGAAGATGGCAAACTGTTACAAAAACATAGTTGGCTTTATAACATTACAGAGAACAAAAACACACACACTTCAAAAAAAAAAAAAATATATATATATATATTACGCAAGAAAAGTTCTCTTCCCAGCAAGTAAATCTGCACAAGGGGGGGTAAGCGACTTTGACAAGATTCAATTAGTGTACGTGGAGAACCCCCACCCCCTTCCCCTCCCCGCCCCCCCACACTGCCGGTGGGCACCTCTGTTCTGCTGGTGATTGCTACCATCTGTGGGACGGAGGGGATGGGGGCACGGAGGAGCGGCAGGGCGGGTGGGCGGGGCGGCACGCTACGGCCCAGGCTGCTTGCATTGGCACAGGAATGAAAAGCAGCATCTCAGATCTCACTTCTAGATTACACGGTGTGCGCTCTCTCTGTCTCTCTCTCTCTTTCTCTCTCTCTCTCTCTCTGTCTCTCTCTCTCTCTCTCTCTGTCACTCTCTCTCTTTCTCTGTCACTCTCTCTCTTTCTCTCTCTGTCTTTCTCTCTCTCTCACACACACAGATACACCCTCACACACACACACATGCCTTGGGCTTTGGGATGCTGTTCCCAGAGATCCAACATTAACCTTGTGACACTGCTCTTGATATTTGACAGTCTGCTATCCTGAAAGTCCTGTCTATGCTGTTAAATGCTGGTTCACTGCACAGAACAAGAAACATACAGCCAACTTCTACCAAGAAACCCAATACCTCAGTAGATCATGTTGGCAAATCTACGACAATGAGCCCCTAAGCTGTCTGTCTGTCTGTCTGTCTGTCTGTCTGTCTGTCTGTCTGTCTGTCTGTCTGTCTCTGCCTGCCTGCCTGCCTGCCTGCCTGCCTGCCTGCCTGCCTGCCTGTCTGTCTGTATCTGTCTGTCTGTCTGTCTGTCTGTCTGTCTGTATCTGTCTGTCTGTCTGTCTGTCTGTGTATCTGTCTGTCTGTCTGTGTATCTGTCTGTCTGTCTGTCTGTCTGTGTATCTGTCTGTCTCTCTCCAGCTCAGGACACATTCTTCCACATCACATACTTACAGGACAGCACACACACCTACACACACACACCTACACACACACACCTACACACACACACCTACACACACACACACCTACACACACACACACACACACACACACACCTACACACACACACACCTACACACACACACACACACACACACACACCTACACACACACACACCTACACACACACACCTACACACACACACCTACACACACACACCTACACACACACACCTACACACACACACACACCTACACACACACACCTACACACACACACCTACACACACCTACACACACACACACACACACCTACACACACACACCTGCACACACACTTCCTTAGCCCCCGTGTCTCAGGCTAACTACCCCAAAGGCACCATTTCATAGGGCTGCTGATTTTAGAACAACATTCCTGGCCTGTGTAATTATTCGAAAGCACAGAATAACCCCCCCCCCCCCCCCCGTACACCCCTTGCTCATTTGGGTGTCACGCTGGAAGTAATTGAAGTGTCGGGGCACCTAGCTAGCCCCTGGGGCGGCAGCCCTGGGTGGGGTTAAGTCATCAGAGATGGCGGGAACATGGCACATACATGTAACAACAACATGGTGACGGAGACAAGTCTGTGTTTGTCTGAGCGCTGCCACGTCACGCTGCCCTCTAGAGGTGGAGGCCGGTACTGCCCTGCCTGACAGCATGGAGCTTGGCTGGTCGAGGCAGGTCCAACCAAGCAAGGTTATCCCATCCCAACCACACACTGAACTCGTTTATTATCCAGTCAGGGGGAGATGTGCTACTACCAAGTTCACTCTGCACATTATTCCACGGTGCTTAAATCCAAATGATAGTGTGACCATACGACATGTCTATATATGTGTGTGCGCGAGAAAGAGAAAGGGAGGGGAGGGAGAAAGTCATTTCTCAGTCCTGTTCCCAAAACGTGGCTTGATGGATATGTGGTGGTGCTGGAGTAGGAGAAGGGAGCTGACCTCCCTCTGCCCTTGCAGGGAGGGGAAACGCTGTGAAAAGATGGAGCGCTGCTTTGAAATTATAATCAGCAGCCATCTGCCCCATGTCAGAGAAAAGGAGAGGGGGGGTGGGGGGGTGGGAGGGGGAGAGAGCGAGCAAGAGACATAGCGGGTGAGGAGAGGGAGGCAGCGAGAGAGGGAGGCAGAAAGAGATGAAGAAAGAGAAGGAGTGAGAGGTGGAGTGTGTGCTGGGGCTCCTGTGTGTGAGGGGGTGTGCAGATCTCAACACCTCCCCACGTTCCCCCTCCTCTCTCCCTGAGGATGTGAGTCTGGCTGGGGCGGACCCCCAAACACACTCACACACATTCTGCACACACAGATCTGGGGCTCACACCGCAACCCACCACACACTCTAACACACACACACACACACACTCTAACACACACACACACACACACACACACACACAAGGACACACGCAGACACACACACCAACACACACGCATGCAAACATTACTCCTGGACCGCCCTGCCATCCCATCTGTCAAAGTCCCCCTAATTCCAGCTAATAGTTTCCAAAAAACAAGGGTTGGCCCTCCTAAAACACCGGCCTCCACCACAAAGACTGAGCTGGCTGGCGACCGAGTTCGAAGCCTCCTGTCTCGACTCTTGTTTCCCTCATTCTGGTCGCTTACATTCACCTTCAACTATGCACTCTCAGAACGGTAGACATGATCTAACACCACCTGTTACATCAGGGGTCAATAACTTCAAGAGGTATTAAAGGAACTCCCAAGCTTGTTTCCATACATGGCTAGTTGGATGCTTCGTTTGTTCTGAGCTGGTGTGTACTTGATATTGGTGATGCACTTTCTCCATTCGCGAATTTTGATGAGGGTCGTAAAAGACGACCCAACAGCCAGGTTCCAAATACAGGAACATGTACAGCCCGAGTTCTCCTGGTACTGAGCTGGAATAGACCCACCCCACACTCACTCCAGCAAGATGGAACACATGGATCACCTCAATATGGTAAATATGGTCATATCAAAGCATGGGCTCCACACTAATCCTTCCAGGTTCTCATTATGGAACCAGCAGAGCCCAGTGGAGGCCTGGTTCTGGGAGCAGCCAGGCCCTCATGCTCCATTACAGATGGATGGGCTCTGGGCCCCAGCCTCATGGGCCCAGCCTCATGGGCCCAGCCTCATGGCCCCAGCTTCGTGGCCCCAGAGGCCAGCTCCAGGCTTCCAGCAGACCTGGCCCAACACTACCCAGGACCAGGCCTGGCCTGGCATCCCTCTGCTAATGAGGGGGGGGGGGGTGCAGGCTGGCAGGCAGTGGAGCCCCTCAGAGAGGGAGGCTCTGGGGCCAAGGGCCCCCCCCTCCCCACTATATGGAGGTCTCAGTGGCACAAGCCTCATCATGGGTGGAGAACGATTCCAAGGCCCTCGTAATGAGCCAGTGAGTTCATCACTTTCTAAGTGTGAGCCAATCGAATCTGTCTTGGACCATGACCTTTGACCCCTCTAACGTCTCTGCTCTGTTACCGTGTCAGTTCCTCAGGTCCCTAGCAACGCAGGAAAACTTCCGTCACTACCAGTAACCTTCCTAACGTTTCTAATTGTCTGTTGTTGCCACATTCTTCTGGCTCAAACAAAGTTGATGTGCGGTAAATTATAGCTTCTTTTTTTTTTTCTTTTTTGTCTTCCTCAACAAAAACAGACCTGTTCCTTTACGGGGTTCTTTTTCAAAATCTTCAAGCTGGGATTTGTAAACCCGAGTCTGTGGGCAGGATTCATGGCTGCGTTCAGGGCAGCATGTGTGTGCTGGTTTGTGTCTGCAGTCGGATCCTGGGCTGCCAAAAGCCTAGACAGTAATCTCAGCGAGGCGCACGTCAAACATTAGCAGAGACCAGTGAACAATCACACAGTCCCCAAGGAGACAGCACTCCTGGCTCGCAGAACCACACAAAGGCTCAACTGACATCAGGAGAGACAAAAGAGCCCTTTAAGCCATCTGGTTTAATGCCGAGGTTAGAGTCGAGGATTGAGAAACACGTGAAGGGGCTGCGGATTCCAATGTCACTTTTTGCCTGCGTGGAGATTATTTTTCGCCCCGTGTTTATTTAAAATGGTCCGATTCGTTTCGTAAGAATGTGATGCTATATTGGGAGTGCGGTCTCTGTCAGAATAGACGGCAGAAGGGGGTAGGATTGGTGATATGGTCCACTAGGTTTTCACCAACTCTCCACATCCCCGTTCCCCCCTCCTGCTCCCCCCGCCCCTCCCCCCCAGGGGTATATACCCGTCAGTTTAACCTTGTCATCACCCCTCACAGGATCATGACCTCAGCCAGCCCCCCTAACCCCGCCGGCCCTTTGCCAGCCGCCCAGTGGCTCAGAGGGGGGGGCTCAGAGGGGGGCACGGCGGGGGCACTGAGGGGGGGCTACGGTGACACCTGAGGGACCTTCACTCTGACTCGTCGTGCTGGTCTCACACCCCTTGCCCTGTCTAAACACACACACACCTCAGCTGTACCTCAGACTGAGCCTGATGCTGCGATCGCTGCAGGCCTCACTGCCCAGGCCGCGCCCTCCCCTCAACTGAACCAGGAACAGAGAGCGAGAGCGAGAGGCTGGGGGGACTGGGGGGAACCCGACAAAGGGAGGCGGCATTTGTGTGAGCTTCAGTGTTCCTGAGGGATGCTTTTCACCGGTCCTCCAGCTCACTGTGAGGAGGCGTGAGGGACTGAGCCGTAAAGCTCCGTCCTAGAAGAAGAAACCAGGAAGGGACACGGAGCCCTGCGCCTGGCCTGTTCGGGGTCTGTGATCAGGTAGTAGCGTGCAACGCGGACTGGCTTTATACCGCCTTGTATCAGCCTTGCGATGAGGTCATCGGTGTTGGCCGGCGCAGGCCTGCTGGTCAGGACTGACGGACAGAAGGGACCTGGCAGGGCCACCGAGGACCGAGCTACGGGAAGTGGGCCGAAGGTTTCCCGAACTGCAGGAGGACGCAGGACGCAGGACAGAGGGAGGGGAGGAGGGGAGGAGAGATAAAGAGGGGGAGAGAAAGAGACCCACATTGGGGTAGAGGTAAAGAGACCAGAGAAGATGTGAGGGGGTAGTGGGACCACGAGGCTAACAACCTGAGGGGGCGACGGTGAGGCAGGGCTGAATATAGGGGATCGAATCACAAACAAGATGAGGAGTTCAGAGACCCAGGGTCTGAGAAGGAGAGGGGTTAGTGTGTGTGTGTGTACTGTACAGTGTGTGTGTGTCAGGATGTGTGTGTGTGTGTCAGGATGTGTGTGTGTGTGTGTGTGTGTGTGCAAGGTGGGATCAGGGGACCCAGTAGAAGCACAGGAACCGAGCGGCTCGTTGGGCAGAGCTGCAGCTGCCCCGCTGTGGATCGCAGGCCCTGTCACTCTCCCTCCTCAGTAAGTAGGCCTGGCACTGCTCAATGCTAAACATGGTTTGAGGCCAGCACGCTGGCAATTACAACATGTTAGAAAAATATACGCTGTTTTTCAATGTCCTGCTCCATGTTTCTTTTCCCCCTTATTCGCTTGTAATTTTATTTCGTTACAGGGAAAGGTGAAAAGGGGGACAGGGGCTTCCAGTTCGGTGTTATTTTCCTATGGCAACACATTTTTATGACAGGCAAAATGACCTGAATTTGGTTCCGCCTATTCCAGTTATTTCCAAAAAGAACCTTTTGACTAAGTGTACCACCGGCAAAACTGGCACAGCACTGTACTGTAGGAGTAAAAAATAAATGCCGGTATATTTATTGGGAATTAACATTCCTTTAAAACCTTATAAAGCCCCCATGAAAGAAATGTACCGGTTCAATATCATATATCAAAACAATGTTCACTTTATCACACTAGACTAATAATCCATTCCAAAGATAATCCTTTAACATCAACAAGAAGTCACTAAAATTGCTGTAATTTTAAGTTGGCACGTTGTCAGTGTGTGGATGTTTTTTTTTTTTTACTTGTTCTGTAGTACACATCTTGAGGTAAAGGCAATCACTGCCAAACGACATTCTTGGATGACTTTGCCTCAGCGGTGTGCCAACGACTGCAACATTTGTCTTCCGCTGTTTAGACTTGTCTGTGAGGGGGTGGTTAGGTTTGTCTTCGCCAGGCTCGGCCCAGAAAACATCTCTTTAAATGAGTGAAGAGAGAGTCCTGTTGATTACGTTGTAATGAAGACGAATTCTCAAATCCCTCCGTTAGATTTCAGGGTCAAGTCTTTGGGGATGTCTGTGGTTTGGTTTGTTGTTAGCTACCATCATACTTAATCTATATAGCCCAACCAACAACCATGTTAGAATCTAAGATACTATTGTTGTGTTGCATTGGAGTCATGGCAACGTGCATACCCGGCCTTCTAACCTCCGTACAAAGTTCACTAATGTCTCACTCTTACTTTTTTCTGTCAATGAATATCAAAGCAATGCTAGGACACAGAAGGAGCATTCCATGTATCCAGTAGGAAGCAGAAAGCATGTCTTTGTGTGATAAGGACACATAAAAACATCTGTAGAAGTAAAGATGCACTGATACCATTTTTTAGGAACTGACTACGAGTACCAATATATATATATTTTTTGTTGGTATTCGCCCATACCGATACCTGTACATATATATATATATATATATATATATTTTTTTTTTTTTTTTTTTTGGGTGATTTGGCAGTTTTCCGAGCACAACACAGTGTGACTAATGAATGTAGGACATCTTTTTTATTATTACTCGGAAAAAAAAAGTATTGCTATGTGCTTATCACAAACCAAAAGCACACATTTCAGTGTCCAATAACCTTCAAAGGGCATAATTACCATTAAGAAAGGCTGGTGGGATCAGCCAATAGGAGACCGACTACGCTTGTCAACAGTCTTTTAGCAGCTAGAGTTATTAGAAATGACGGTTGGTCTCCTGCAGTAGGCTAATACCTTTTATGCTCATCTTTAATTTAGTGAAATGGTGCGTTCATGATAAAAGTAAGTTGTTTGGTTGTTGTTCTTAGTCTTCTGTTTAAACTTATTTAATTCTGTAAAGTTTATAAAAAGTCTATGCAGCAGTCGGACCAGCGCTGTGGAACGTATAGTTTCGTTTTCGACAGTGGTCGGATTTTATTAATATAATGTTAGTAGACCGTATAATATTTGTTTAATTATGATGGCGTTGGTAACATATTATTTGTTGTATATTCTATAATATGCTGTGTTGGGAGCGTGCTGTTCTGTGTTGTTTCAGCACCACCACACCCGTTCATGTAGGTTAAGAAACGGAAAACTCGGCTCATTTCCAATTTTCACAAAGCGGCCACCTGAATCTAGACGGATCTTCCCATTGTTCGGAGGTTATTGGGAGCAGCTGAGGCGGAGTAGAAAGCCTGTCTGAGCCAGGAGGAGAGAGACAGGTGGAGAGAGAGACAGGAGGAGAGAGAGACAGGAGGAAAGAGAGACAGAACGAGAGAGAGACAGGAGGAGAGAGAGACAGGAGGAGAGAGAGACAGGAGGAGAGAGAGACAGGAGAGAGACAGGAGAGAGACAGGAGGAGAGAGACAGGAGGAGAGAGACAGGAGGAGAGAGACAGGAGGAGAGACAGGAGGAGAGAGAGACAGGAGGAGAGAGACAGGAGGAGAGAGACAGGAGGAGAGACAGGAGGAGAGACAGGAGGAGAGACAGACAGGAGGAGAGACAGACAGGAGGAGAGACAGGAGGAGAGACAGGAGGAGAGACAGGAGGAGAGACAGACAGGAGGAGAGACAGACAGGAGGAGAGACAGGAGGAGAGACAGGAGGAGAGACAGGAGGAGAGACAGGAGGAGAGACAGGAAGAGAGACAGGAGGAGAGACAGAGGGTGTTGGTCTCGCCTCACAGGCCCGTATGACTGCTGCGCTGCGAGGCTCCATCCCTCTTCCTCTCACATTCCCTCATTAGGGATTCTGAGACGCATTGAGGAGCTTGTCACTCTGCCATAGAATATCTCCTTCATTCATGAGGAGAGCAGGAGGAGGGGTGAGGGGGAGAGGGAGAGAGGGAGAGAGGGAGGGAGGGACCAAGAGAGGGTGGCCCAGACACACAGATCGACCAGAATAAACCTCTCTGCTCTCAGTCACAGGGAATTAGCATGGTCTTTTCATGGTGGCCATTGAACTAAGGAACAGACCAGACTGTGGAATGATACTTCTATGATAAGACGGTTGTTATTATTCATCCCGATAATCCTCAATGTTCTACACAGCTGCTCCGAGACCTGAAACTGATGAAAAAACGTTTCAACAGAAATGAGTTAAGTCTAACCGTTAAAGTAATACGGTCCACCTTCACAAAAAGGCCCTTCTGTCTTGATTGCTGTATCGCTGCGTTAGCAGGACAAGCTGGTACAGTCTAAACTGCAGTGGGATAGAATGGACCCTCAGTCAAAGCCAATTGAGGGTGGTGGGTTAGTGTGTGTGTGTGTGTGTGTGTGTGTGTGTGTGTGTAGGGGGGGGGTGAGACTTACGCAGACACTCGTTGGCCTCGCGAGCGCTGGCGCGTTGCCAGGGCCGGTCGTAGTGGAAAGGCTTGCAGCGGTCGCACTCCGGGCCCTCTGTGTTGTGTTTACAGTCACACACCAGCTTCCCCTCCTTGTCCTTCAGACAGCGGGAGGCGTGGCCGTTACACTTGCAGCGCCCGCCCACCTGGAAGTCGCCCACCGCATAGAAATACGCCGGCAGCGCCGCCGACACCGACAGGGGGTCCTCGTCCCGGCCTGCCCCCGCCCCTCCTCCCGCCCCCAGGCCCAGCTCTCTGGGCAGCTGCGGGCGGCTGAACACCACCCGGATGTCTGTGACCGTGACCCAGTCCTGCAGGACAGGGCTGTTGTCAAAGTCCTTCCCGGAGGGTCGTCCGTCCAGGGTGCTGAAGGCGATGAGCCCCCCGGAGAGGGGGTAGAGGTCAGTGTGGCCGTCGGTGCAAAGAGCCTCCTGCTCGTTCTGCTTGGTGATGGCCGCCTTGTTGGGCCGGCTGTACACGCGCCGGCACTGGGAGGAGTAGAACTGGTACGGCGTCCAGCTCTTGCCGTAGTCCATGCTCTTGTAGATGGCGAGCGACTCGGGCCGCGGCGAGCAGAACTGCAGGCTGACGTAGGTGATCTCGAACTTCTTGCCCAGCGAGAGGGTGAGGGTGACGTTGTGCGGCGAGGCCTGCAGGTTCTCCGACTGCCAGCAGGTGAGGTTGTGGGCGGAGTTGAGGTCGGTCAGGTAGGAGGCCGGGTGGTGGCGGCGGGGGTCGGCCGCGTCGCACACGTGGCAGGTGCGGACGGAGGGGCGCTCGTCGCTGCGCTCCACCACGCTGCAGGAGCGCGAGGGCGGGCGCCCGCACACGCTGGACACGCCCACCTCCTTGGCGAAGGCGGCGTTGATGAACTCGGGGATACAGCGGCGGGCCGCGCCCGCGTCGTCGTAGCAGGGGTCCGGGGGGGGCTGCTGCCCCACGAAGGGGTTGGCCCCGCCGTGAGGGGAGGCGGAGCTTGTCAGGAGGCACAGCCCCAGCAGCCACCTCCAGGCTTCCCTCATCCTGACGTGTGTGTGTGTGAGTGTGAGTGTGGTGGTGGTGTGTACGTGTGTGTGGGTGTGGTGTGTGTGTGTGTGTGCCCACAAATGGAAGTAGAGAGCCCAAGCACACAAAGCTTTCCTTCAGAATGGCCTCTCCTGTGTGGGTGAGAGAGAGGGATAGGGGAGAGAAAGAAATAGACAAATATGAATATCACAGTGCAACAGATCTTGCAATAAAACGAGCAATGTCATTATCTGATCTAGGAAGCCATTATAATTTCATATCCTGAAATATTTATTTCCCTTCAGGACCATGGATGGATTTTTTTATAATGAAGTGTTTTCATGAACTAAAACATGCAAAGGAGATTGTAGGCTGGAGAGGCACTGCAAAAGAGAGAAACCACATATAGAGGGACTTTAGCATGTGTAAACGACTGCATCCTGAATGAAAACATCCCCTTCTTTCACCCCTGGCAGGTCTGGCCGATGTGAGGACAGAGACGAGGGCCAAGGGGTCATCTGCACACGCTCTCAGCCCAACCACCACTCTGACAGCAATAAGGTTTCCCTCGTGGACCTTTCGAACTGCCACAGATGTGCTAGCTACTTGCCGTGGTTTGGCTGGAGGGGCAAGCGAAGGGAGGTGGATTGAGTTACACATTTGACTACACTGGAAAATTGTGTTCCATGTAGAAAATCATATCCATGAGTCTACGAAGAAAGGATCCCACAGGTACAGACCAGCACGCTCAAAACGCTCCGAGAGAGAGAGAGAGACATGACACATGGAGAAAGGAGAGAGAGAGATAGAGAGAGAGAGAAAGAGAGAGAGAGAGAGAGAGACATGACACATGGAGAAAGGAAGATGTGGGAGAGAAATAAAGATGAGAGAAAGAGCGAGAGACAAAGGAAGGAAGCAAGGGAAAAGAAATGTGACCGCCCTGCGGCTTGTCCTTCCCTAATCCCTCTTCTCTGTCGTGGGTGTCAAGCAGAGAGGGACCCTGTCTGAACCAAGGTCAGGATGACGCCTCAACCCGATTCGCCAAGAAATGTATTAAGCTACGATGAATCGCACCTCTCCTCCTCCCTCCTCTGCCTTTGCTCTCCCCTGCTCCGCCAGTTCTCCTGCTCTTTAGGAGAACAAAAGCCTGTCTCTACTGAGTCCTCTCTGGTCGGGAAGGGAGGCACAGGGGCAGAGTTAAAACGAGTCTGAAAAGTTTTGTTCTTATCCTTCAAGAGGGTCCAAAGCCAGCGACTTTCGGAATTCAGGAGAAAGAACAGTGAGATGTGATAAATAGAGCCCCTCTTCTCAAGAGCATAAGCCCCGGGCATTCGGTCACAAAGACGGGTGTGGGTGTTAAAGGAGAGGGAGAATGATGGAGAAGGAGACAGAGAAAGACATAGAGAGACAGGGTCAGGGACAAGAGAGTATTATTAATATAACATGAAATAAGGGGAAAGGGAGTGAACCCTCTGCCAGAATAGATCAGACACTGATCAATGACAAGTGTCGGAGTAGAAAAAGGAGGGGGAGTAGGAATGAGTGTGGGAGTAAGGGAGTGAGAAAGAGAGGAAGGGAGTAATTGAAGGAGTTCATCAGTGCGGGCACTCCATCAAAGCTTGGCTCTGCTGCAGTAGGTCCAGATGCCCACAGAAGGAGGAGCCTGCTGGTGGAATTAGCAACTAATTAGCATCCAGACCCAGTCTATGTAAGCACTGTGCCACTTAGAAGGGAAGGGGGGGGGGGGTGACAAGGATGGAAAATAATGCAGGAGACGATGGGGGGAGGAGTAAAGACGTGCAGCAAATAGAAGGAATGGAAAAGCAGGTCGAGGTCAGGGGAAGTAAGAGGGGAGTTTTGTGGAAGCTAAGAGAGATGGAGGAGAAATAAAACATTGGACAGGAGTCAAGTCCCCAAAATAAAAGGTAGAGAAGGGAGGGATGCTGGCACGCCAGATGGAGATTGAAAAAGAGAGGGGGATGACAGTGATGAAGCAAAAGGGAGAGCGAGAGAGGACAGAGATGGAGCGAACCAGAGCCGGGGAGAGCGGCAAAGTGACAGAGATGGAAGGAGGGGGGAGCTGGGGAGGGAGGGAAGACGTGGGAGAAAAACTAAGGTGGAGGACGAAGGCAGCGGTCTGTGGCGGGCGCTGAATGACTAAATATGGTGCGGTCCGTGCAGCTTGGACTGCAGGGAGATTTGTCTGGAGCTGTCAAGTGTGCTGGCAGAGACAGAACAGTGACACGCTGTTTTTATTCTACCACTACTATCCCCCCCACCCCCTCCCTCCCCCCCCCCCCCCTCCCTCCCCCCCCCCCCCCCCCACACGGCACACGGCAACTTAGCAGAAGCAAGATACCGATAATGGCAGAAGCTAGCGACATGCTAAGCTAATCATACAACCAGTTTGGCTCTGCGCTGTGTGGAAACTTAAGGGACTGACACTGCACATTTAAAGATAAATATGAGCCAGTTCCACATCATTCTCTGCCAAGTTGTCAGCTGAGAAATGTAGCTCCCTGACCTCTGTTCTCCTCTGCACGTTTAGAGTTTCACACAGAGATGTCTTTTGCCCTCAGCATCACAGACAGCGTTTTTAACAAGCCGCAAGTTCCCCTCAACGGAGGCAGACACTGTCTCTCATTAACTGTGGTTGAAGTAGCAACAGCTGTGTGAATGTCTGGCTGTCTGTGAAGATTACCACACTGAAATGCTAAGCTAGCTAGCTAGCTAGCTAGCACTGAGCACTGGGCTACTGAAGAGAGGGGGCCAAGGCCTGGTTGACATCCAAACTTAAAGATAACAATCGTTTGGGTCAAGAGTTGAAACTAAATACTACAACACATTTTTAAAAGTCCTAATGAGCCAAACCACTGGCCCTGTAATTATAAATGCAGCCATAGTTGTTTTAGTCATTAGAACTGCAGCAACCAATACTTACAGCATTGTACTTAAATTAATCAATTCTTTCTCTTTAGCATTCCTGCGTGATTTAATGACCAGGGGAATGTTCTTCTGCTGACAACATGGTCCACTAGCAGCAAACCCTTGTTGGCGAGACTAGAGCAGTTTCTGAGTTGATGTATGGATATGGGGCATGGTATATGGGAAGAAATTACGAGCCACACGTGGTAAGCAACTTGCATGGAAGGATCTGCAGTGCCTGAAGGGTGTAAGCTATTAATGTGATTGGAACTGATCCAGAGGGGGCTATGAACGATTGACGGGCTAATTAGCGAAGGTGGGAAATAGAGTGAGGAGACGGGCAGGAGGGGTGAGAGAGAGAGAGGGAGAGAGGGAGAGAGGGAGGGAGGGAGGGAGGGGGAGAGGGAGGGGGAGAGGGAGGGGGAGAGGGGGAGAGAAAGAAAAGGCATTTGAGAGATTATTGATGAACCGTAAGATGGAGAGAGCGGAAGACAGACAAAATGACAGCTATTGCGACAAGAAGAAGAGGTAGTGAGCAAGAAAGACAGGGAGAGAGAGAGAGACGGGGGGGGGGGGGGGGGGGGGGGGGGGGGGCAGCAAAGAAGGGTGGTCCTGACCAAGACATTCCGGGGATCGTTTTTTCAGCTTCTCCCTGTCAACAGGAGATCATCCCATGTTGAGTTGTGTCTCTTTCAAGCGTCGGCTCCTCTGTCAGAGTCCACAGATTAGGAAAACAGGAGGTGCTGAGAGGCTTTATTTCGCTTGGGCGTGGGCACCCAGGGGAGGGGGACGACCAAGGGGACAGCCGAGCTAGCTCGGACCCCAGTCGGAGGCTCCAATGCTGGGGCAGAGGGCTGGGGAGTCGGCCCCCCCCCCCCCAACACCCAGGATCTGAGCGCAGCTCCCTGGGGCTACCTCCGTCAGATGACCCCCATCGGGGGGCAGGGCCCTGGCTCCCTCTGGCCCCCGGGGTCAGCTGTATAGTTATCCCCGGGGGGGGTGATTAGCCACTGGGACTGAAAGCGTGAAAGACTTTTGAATCGGTTAACAAGAGGGTGAATTCTCTCCTAATTACACGAGTGAATCGGAGCCCTGTAGGGAAAGTGAGAGTGGACTCATAAATATCACCCTGGTCCCCCCCGAACACTGCCCTACTGTAGAAACACACACACTCACATACACACACAGTCGTACATTCATACATACGCACACACACACATACATGCACACACTCACATGATGGATAAATAAACAGGATCAATCGACATGACCGACAGTCCTCAAGTAAAAGCGTCATGACGATGGCTTTGTTGGGGTGAGGGTGGGATGGGGTCTCGGAGCACCCCTCTGGTGTTCATTATAGCGGAGGGATGAGGGGAGGGGAGGGGAGATGAGGGGAGGGGGAGGGGGAGGGGGAGGGGGAGGGGGAGGGATGAGGGCAGGAAAGGGTCAACTCTCACAGCTGAGGGTGTCATTAGCAAGGGGATCACTGACAAATTCATAAAGCCTGTTCAAGGCTGCTTTGAGTTATGTCTCAAAGCAGCTATTTCACTGTGTGTTTGTGTGTTCCTGTGTGTGTATGAGTGGGGAAAAGACAGAGAATTGGAAGAAAAATATATTTGTTCAAAAACTGAAACCTCTACAAGACAAATCCCATGAGCTTCAAGCACATCTACTAGTATTTAGTGCCTGTATCACTAAGTGCCTAGGTTACAAGCTCAACTGACCACAGTCTCAACTGTAGACTGGCACCACCATTATCACAACACACCTCTAGCGTCTCAGAGTAAGAAGGGCTGGTTTGGGAACAGCTGTAGCTATTCAATTACATCATATTGATGCTGGGATCTGATTCCAGATCTGCACTTCAACTTCGAGCCAAGGTCCAGGCCAGTGTCAATGAGGGCCTGGAGTGAGGGGAGAGGTGGGGGTGTGTGTGGGGGCTAAGGGGGCGCTAAGGGGATGGACATCTTCCTCTCCTTATTGTCCTTCTGATGGAGATGAAGAGAGAGACAGAAAGGAACAGGAACAACCTTAAGGACAGAGAGACGGGGGGAGAAAGACAGAGAGAGAGAGAGAGAGAGAGAGAGAGAGACAGGGAGAGAGACAGGGAGAGAGACAGGGAGAGAGACAGGGAGAGAGACGGGGAGAGAACGCCCCGTGGAGGAATGTAACTGCTGCAGCCCTGATCGCTCAGCTAAAGCCTTGAGCCCGGCGGTTATTAAAACAACAGAACCTAATCCAGAACCGAGCAGAGACGAGAACCAAACCGGGTAGAACCGCGGGTCATAGCGGTTCTCATAGACACAGGAAGCTGGCCTAAGCCAGAGTTCTCTGGTCTGTGTAGACACACCCAACTTCAAAGGCTCGCCAGGCTGCTGACGGAACACGTTCTTGGGGTATTTTCTAGTAATGAGGTGTTTTTGGAAGTTCCCAGTGTTTGGTCTGCAGGCAGGAGGTTTGGAAGGAGAGAAGGCTTGGTGAATTGAGGCTGAGCAATGCTTTTGCTTTGTGAAACAGCCACAACGTCACAAGGCAGGGTCACGGTTAGGTTACGTGGGTTGATGAAGACTGACAGGACAGGCAGATGGGCGGGTGGATAGGTGCAGGGGCTGCATAGAAACCTCCAGCATGAAGTAAGTTCACGATCAACAATATCTCGCCTAATCCTCGGATGTCATCAGTTGGATCCCTAGGTAGCACACACGTAGTGTGTCGAGATCCCTGGAGAACTATCAGGCATTACAAAGCATCCTGGTCGCCATTTTGGATCCAATTCATATTGGGTCTCAAACGGGTGGATGGTTTTCTGGTTGACTGAGGTGTAGCTGAGCCCAGGAGAGGCCATTTTGTGGTGTGGAGTTTCCATCCAACCACAGTGTGGCTGGTTCAGTACCATGGAGAGATCCCAGAGGCCTGACCTCCTCCATGACTGACTTACCCGGCACACACCCTGCCCACCAGCCAGGCCGGAGCCTTCTGTCACTCTCTGAAGCACGCTCCATGCAGAGAAAACCAGGAGGGGGAAACATGCATGTGGGGCACAGAAGACAAGCACAGAGGAAGAATCTCAGTGAATGTACGTTTCCGATTTAGCTTTAGTCCCTTTTCCTTGGATGGAGATTTGACCCTTCTTCGATGGGTCAAAATCTGAGATATCTTTCATTCACCATGAGAGGTTTAGAATGAAAGTATGTCGGACTATAGTTCTGCGACCCGCATACCTTTCAAATGAAAAAGTTTCTGCGCGTGCGTCATTGGAACCTAATGAGAAGAACCAAGCCCGTTCCTCGGAACCGCCCTTACGGGCTTTGGCGGAGAACATTTACAGCTTCCTGTGCGTCAAGCTGCGATCCGCTTTGATAGAAAACAAATATTTCCGCCACACATGTGCTCTCAAGATGGGTGGAGGATGACACCCACAGCCAGGAGGGCCAAAGCAGACCTTCTGGAGACGTCCTCTGAGATCAGGACGGGTGCTGAGCACGGCCCAGCAGGAACGCAGAGCTGGCAGCCTCGCTCCCCTGATGCTGCCATGACAACCCACCATCCCCTGCTGCACCTGTGGACCCTCTGACCGACGGGACCTGAGCGTGTGAGTACGGTAGGCGTGTTTCTGCGTGTGTAGTTTATGGGGTTTTATGAAGACGTGGGAATGTGCGAGCGTCTGGACCTCCCACGAGGGAGGGGAGAGAAGATGAGTGAGACCACAGTTGAGGACCGCGAGGTCGGGGGAGCCAGGCCTGCTGGGGTGCTCTGGGCTGGGAGGAAGTGGCTGTTGCATGAGGAGAGGGGGGAGGAGAGGGGGGTGGAGAGGAGGGAGGAGAGGCGGCAGCAGAGGGGGGCAGGAGAGGGGGGCAGGAGAGGGGGGAAGCAGAGGGGGGCAGGAGAGGAGAGGGGAGAGGAGAGGGGGCAGGAGAGAAGAGGGGGGCAGCAGAGGGGGCAGGAGAGGGGAAGGGGTTAGAGGTGTACACTTCTTCAAAGCCTTTTGAAGGCTGGCTGTGGTAGGCAGAGTGGTGGTTTTCCCAAAAAGCCCTTCTGACAGGAAAGCAGAGGGTTTTTTTTTCCATTGCACAAGAAGACTACTTCCCCCCCACAGTCAGAACGGCCCACTTTGATCTCAGGGGGAGAAACCGCAAATTATTTTATTAAGTGTTCAAAATACTCAAGTGCATAAGCTCACCACACCCACACAAACAGGAGAAGCACATGCGCTTTCCCTCACACTTGCTCGTTTACAAAAACAGACCAGAACATGCACTCACACACGTGGAGACACATCCAGTATTAGGGGTGCCAGGTCTAGTGAATCATCAGACACCACCCTTTGCCTTGTCCCTCTCTTTTCCCCCTCTTTCTCTCATTCTATCACTCACCCTCCCTTCCCTCACAGGACTGGCTGATGTCCATTTTCCAGACTGGAGCGCTGCTTGGTAATGGTACACTGCACTTGGTGAGTTATGGTCCGAGAGAGGTGGAGGGAGTGAGAGATAGAGTGGGAGAGAGGCACAACAGATAAAGAGACTAATAGGCAGTGAGAGAACAGACAGAGACACTAATAGGCATTGAGAGAGTGAGAAAAAGAGGCAGATTGTGTTTGCCTCTTCACCCACTGGGGTAAAGGATCTCAGCTCTCCCTGTATCATCCATTTTACAGTAGCAAGCTAGCCCCCACCAAGGATAGTAAATATCTTTCTTGTTGTTCTGTCACCTTCTATTAAGCTGTCCCCCCTCCACTGCCCTCTGTGGCTCCATGCTGACTGGCTGTCCGGGAGAGCCATGTGGGTGATCTCTGGGGACTCGTTAAAGAAGGGAAGGAGGATCACAAGGAAAACTTCTCGCTTCAACTGTAGGTTTATTGGCAGTGGGCAGATATTGTTGGGACAACGGTCAGGCTTTCACAAAGTTAGCGGCGGCGGCTTAGACAAAAAACAAAACAAAACAAAAAAACAATAAAGCCCGAAAGCGAATTCCACAAGAGCGGAAGTGACAGCAAGGCAGATGTCCAGGCAGTGACAGCAAAGCAGATGTCCAGGCAGTGACAGCTCCAGCAGGCAGCGAGGCTGGAGGCTGGTCCACATGGCGGAGCTGTCTCTGGGAGGCCCACGCAGACAGACAGACAGGCAGGCAGGCAGACAGACAGGCCCTGTCCACCAGCAGCCAATAAACAACCAGCCACAGGGGGACGGAGTCGTAAAGCGATTCAGCTGAGACACCTGAACACACACGTGGTTCAAAGACCACTTTGTAACTTTGGTTGATAAGAAAGCCTCTGAAGAAGAGCGAGTGAGTGTGTGTGTGTGTGTGTGTGTGTGTGTGTGTGTGTTGTGAGAGAGAGACCTCACACACATTGCCCTGCATCTGGAGGGAATGTGTGGAGCCTTGGCAGGGTACAGGGAGCTTATGTGAAGCCCCAGATCAGCCACAAGAGAGAGAGAGAGAGTCGCCTGAGGGGTCATGTGACAACCTGACCTAAACCCAGGCGTCCAATCAGTATGCACGGATTCTCCCTCTGTCTGTTTTGTGAGTTCACAGAGGAGAGTGTTGGCTCATCACACCACTCCATCACATCAGTGTAGAAATGTTGTGAGTGCGTCTGTGAGTGACTGTGTGTGTGTGTGTGTGCGCCAGTGTGCGTCTGTGAGTGACTGTGTGTGTGTGTGTGTGCGCCAGTGTGCGTCTGTGAGTGACTGTGTGTGTGTGTGTGTGCGCCAGTGTGCGTCTGTGAGTGACTGTGTGTGTGTGTGTGCGCCAGTGTGCGTCTGTGAGTGACTGTGTGTGTGTGTGTGTGCCAGTGTGCGTCTGTGAGTGACTGTGTGTGTGTGTGTGTGTGTGTGTGTGTGCGCCAGTGTGCGTCTGTGAGTGACTGTGTGTGTGTGTGTGTGCCAGTGTGCGTCTGTGAGTGACTGTGTGTGTGTGTGTGCCAGTGTGCGTCTGTGTGTGTGTATATGTGTGTGTGTGTGTGCGTGCCAGTGTGCGTCCGTGACTGACTTTGTTTGTGTGTGTGTGTGTGTGTGCCAGTGTGCGTCTGTGTGCGTCCGTGACTGACTGTGTGTGTGTGTGTGTGCCAGTGAGTGACTGTGTGTGTGTGTGTGTGTGTGCGCGTGCCAGTGTGCGTCCGTGAGTGACTGTGTGTGTGTGTGTGTCAGTTGGAGAAAGTGAGAAAGAAGACCCATTCAAACACCATTAAACATGTCAAGAGAAACATAAGCCTGTAAATGATCATTCAGTGGTTCCAAGTCACCCACTTAAGTAGACAGTGAGGAACACCTAGGAATTCTGGGAAGTGTAGTCAGTAATTATTTGACAGTTGTCTGAATTCATTTGAAACAAATGGCAAATGCTGACTAGGACTGGCTAACTGCTCCCCCAATAAGCCTCAACACTGAGAGGTCAAAAGACCCCAATCAGCCCATGTCATTTGTTAAGAATGACAAATGTTTATCTCCGCTAACGACAGCTGCTAGAGTCCACTGAAAACCGAAAAAACAAGAGGGGGGAAAAAAGAGGCAGCATTCCTCTCCTCTTGTCAAGCTGTTCAAACCAGAGAAGAAAAATATATTGGATGTGTTGACTTTACTCCTTCAGGTGAACGGAGCCAAGAGTCCAGAGGAATCCTGCCGTTCCGTTCAAAGCAGAGAAAACGATCTGCTTACGTTACGGCAACACACATGCACACTCCCTCCCTCACATGTGCCCACACGCATATACACAATCATAGGAATATGCGCACATGTGTACACACACACACACTCACGGGCAAGGAGTTTATAAAAGCAGCTGGAAGTTCCTCTGCATCGGCCTCCCCGCCATGTGGCTCACCTCTACCTGATGCAGCATCATTGATTAAATCAATCATAGTCATTCACTAAAACAAGGAATAAAGCCTGACGTATTTAGGAATTTTACAAAGCCCTTCACAAGCCATCGGAAATCTATTGGCAAATATTGTCACACCGCAGCTGGAATTGTAGCCTAGAATTACAATAATAAAAACATTTCGATACCTATACCCTCCCCCCTTCCCAAGTTACAACCTCTTCGTGGAGGGTTTCCAACAATTTGCCAAAAGAATAAAGATAAGTGGGTGAAGTAGCTAAAGCTCTTTCATCTGTAATACTCGCATGTTTTAAATCAGCTGAAGTGTTTCAGATAAGGAATCTATGTGCGGTGAAACTTCGTTTTAGCGTGTCGGGTTGTTGCTGCTCGAGTCTGGGCTAGGTGATGAGCTTAGGGTGGAGCTGTCAGACGAACCGTCTCATTTCACACGTTGGCCTATACACTGTCAAATTAAACTAATCAGTGGCTTAATTGTTGTTAAACGAAAGCAAGATCTCACACTCTGCGTCTGTGAACACTTATGGTCGTCTTGACCAGAATTAGGATACATAAGTATGAAAGGAGACAAACATAGCATATCCTAATCTCTCTTATACAAGATTTTTTCATAGAATCAAAGTCAAGGGAAAATATTAAAATTGACAAACGCATTGGGAGACTTGGCATCTACCCCGCCGTTGAATACGGGAACCAAGAAGTGTGTTGCTTAGTTTGGCATCGGCACTTGGCCTAGATGGCGGTGCTATTAAAACACATACAGGCTATAGCCTTCCTCTAGTAACCTATATTAAATCCACCACTTAGCCTGATTTCTCGCTCTTTTCTTCCGACCCACGGGGCAGTTGTAAACTGAGAAGAGTTCACACCGCGCTAGATCTCGCACCATGCGCGCTTTGATCGCCCACCTATCCGCTGTGCCCGTCTCCGTTTCATTGCGCCCTGGCGTTTCAGTGAAGGAGCTGGGACAATGCAGACTCTGGCTAAAGTACTGGAGCACATCATTATATGGGTAATGGTAGTAATTATCTTGATGTGAACAAATGGTTACGTGGATATAGTCATTTTCTTTCCACGTTACCCTTCTTAATAATAGACCGGCTAATCTGTGCGTAATGGACGCAATTTCGACTCAATTGATCATATCCGTAGTTCCCAAAGACAGCCTTGAATACAGTGTATCTTAAATGTAATTACCAAAAAAAAAACACAAATTGTAGCTAATTCAGGAAGGGAGGAGAGATAACAGACAAACGCACGTGGAAGTGACAGTACACATCGTTACAGACAGTAGACTTTAAATGGCGCATGTCAGGCCTTTGAGAACTTACCCAAATACCTTCTATTCGCGAATGCAACTCTTTATAAACAAGAAGTCCAATGAGCGAAATCCAAAGTAAGAAATGTATGCATCTGTCAAAAGGTAAACAGTTTCCAAAATACAACGGACACGTCCCTTCAGTAAAGACGGTTACGCGTTCGAAACATTTAAAGCCTGTCCTATCTAGAGAGAAAAATAGGCTACTCAAAAAAGCGACAGCGCGAGGGGACAAAGCACCGAGGTGAGACGCTGCACTCTCTCGCGCCGTTCAGACCAAGTGAAAATTGTCCAATACATCCATTGGTTGAAGAGCGAGCGCAGGAAAGGCTACTCCCCATTAAAATCAATTCCAGATTTTCTCAACCTTCACACAAGAGTGTCTTGGACCACAGTTGCGACCACAGACAGAGCGGTAGAGAGAGTGAGAGAGAGATTTTTAACAACCAATTTGTTTTAGTCAATCATTATTCCTTGATTGTGTCGAGCAAATGACATGCGAAGCAAAACAAACAGTTTGCTTATCTATTACTGGTGATGCCAAACGGAAATCTAAACAATGGAAAAACTACGTTTCTCATTTTACAACTAATACCTCAGTTGCTTTAGTGACTGTTACTGTGTGAGCGTATTTAAATGAATGCCTGATGGTTGGTGTTTTCACGGGCAGCCATATGGCGGTCGTAATGAGAACACACAACATTGAACTTGTTGAAACCGAGTTGAAGGGGCTCGAGGGCTAGGAGAAACTAGAGGCAGATGCGATTGTTATAATGTATTAATTATAATAGCCCAACCTCATCTTGGACATATTAGCCGACGCCAAAGCACAAAACAACCGAATAAGACGAGAGCATATTTTGACAGACAAAAAGGATTGTAGTTCTAGGTTTGCTTGATGCCTTCAAGCAACTGTTTACTTCAAGATCACAGTATTGTAATACTATTATACAGTATATTAAAGACGGTGCCTTTTCAATTCCATATAAATTCGTTTTCATCCCGTTTATTGAGTTAACCCGATTAACTCACTAATCTTTAAAACATATCAATGAATTACAAAACCCTTACTCCATCCATTTGCTGTCATTTGTTTGTTAATGGTCTATTTTTGTTGTCTCCATAAATTGTGTGCGTAAAAGAGAATACGGTTGGTTAACGACTAATATTTCTGCATTAATTTTACTACCCTCAACTTGCCTGTCATGTTGGGTTGGCTACCCTCTCAAACCTTTATTTATAGTGGACGCATATTTAGAAGTGTTTTTGCAGGTGTAGCCATCGGCACCCGTGCGGTTTGTTCAAATCCTTAGCGCCTCCTGCCTCCATATTAAGCTGATCAACATTCCTATTGTATTTACTGTACCTTCCACTGGGGGTAACAGCTCCACAACAACTGATTCATTTGTTCCTTATTTATTGGAGGGAAAAAAAAACTATCTACATATTCAGGGAAATAATTCATACTCCCCTAGAACCCTTAAGAACACACACTGTGTGCGTGCGTGTTGTGCGCGCACTGGGGTTAAATCATAGAATGGAATGCATGAAGCCTAGACCAGAGGACACCTGTCACTCTCTAATATATGGATTCCTTGTCCACTTAGGTCTGCACAGTTTCTCAACTCTTAGCGGCATTCATACACAAGCTAACAGTGTCAGGCCAAGTTAGGAGAGAGTTTGAAAAATAACCATTAGGCCCTATTGACCTACGTAGGGTCGTGAGGAATTCCTCTGATCAGACATGACAAAAATATGATAAATTGGCATGTCTTGTCCCTTCGGAATACAAAAACAAATAACTTCTGCAGCCTTGCTTCTTCCCCATCTAATACGTTTTCCTTCCCTCTATATTTAACATTAACCATGTTAAAATGGTGGTATTCATTGATTTACAGCTAAACCGTATTACATAGGCCTATAGACATCTTTGGTACATAAGTAGACAATTTCTGTTGTCTATTGTAACAATTTGGTTGAATCTTTTCGCGCCTATTCATGTCCATCGCTTTCCATTCTTCTATATTACTATTTTTCCCCCGTCATCCTACTTCCTCTCCTTATCTTTAAATCTCGTTTCTCAACCGTCTTTCCTTATCACACACCCAATTACCGTTAAGGACATGCCAACTAAATTAAAACATGTCAGTCATACGTCTCTTTCCCGAGCTGCCTCATATGTATTTGAACACCTAGAATGAACATGAGTTTAGGATCACGAAGAGGTCACTTCCCTTATACATTTTACCTTAACTTAGATTTCCTTAAAGTGCAACCTTTCCACTTCGTAAGCAGGCTAAAGTAGCCTATGCCTTTAAAATAAGGACGTCATTGGATGAAAGATCTATGTGATAGCCTAGTAGAATAGGTATTCAAGTTATTAAATTTAATATAGCCTGGATTACATATATTTCAGTATTTTGATGTAGGCTAGTAATAGGCCTATGTGATCCATTTCTGTCTGGTCACCTGTCAAAAGTGGTACTTTTTAAAATAATACATTGTATTTTGATTAAATACTATAGCCTAGGCCTATTGCATTGAAACAAGTACTGTGTCTAACCTTTATCTCAGTACACAAAACCTAGAGCGTTTATACTATCTGGATAATGGACCCACACCGGGTAGCCACTAATCTAGCTAGATTATCACTCTCATTACAAGTGGGGACAGATTAGGCTGCATTAAAGAAAGGATGAAAGACAGTAAAAGTAAGAACGGGCAGCGCACTCACTCACTTGCTGTCACAGGGAATTCAAGCGGAGAGCGCTATGTCCTCCTTTGTGTTGCGGCACTTGGATTACTGAATTTGTCTCCAAAACAAGCTCCAGGGATTTTTCCAAAGCCCTGTTCTCTCAGCGTCGGGTTCCCTGCGGCGGACACCTTTAAGAAAATGTCAGCCTCCGGCTGCTTTTGCCTCGCTTCATTTTGGCATCACTGCAAGGCAGCGCAAGAGGCAATGCTTAGCCTACCTTCCTCAGATGGGAAATTCCCAACGTTACATTTTAAATAGGCAACGGGCGCCATCTTCTGACCATATTCCGTCCTTGCATTATACAAAATCGATATGGTTATTTCCGAGTAGGCAACGATACGGTGACGGAGTCTCTCTTTTTCTATTGTAGGCTTTAGTACCGAACCTCATTATATTTGACCTATTGTTCTTGACTACTGAGCTTACATTTGAGCAAACATGAGTTGCCTACATATGGAGCAAATGTTTCTGAATTCAAGTTGACTGAGCATTGCAGTTTAGTGTGACTAACACCCATCAAAGAAACATATCAATTCCGCAGGAACCAAGGAGCCTGCTACTATCTGGCAATAATTAGGTCGGATTATAAACCCCATTCATCAGCAACAGGAAGAGTGATCCCATTTTAATAGTGTTGCTCTTGTTTGTTTGGCAGCGAGAGCAGACGCATCACCGGATCCACAGTTTATCCCTTCACAGTCCGTTCCCAATGTTGGAGTTCGGATCGGTGGAGGCCGTGGGACGGGTTTGCCCTGCGGCGTGTAGGATGAAGAAATGTGGAAACGCTTCTCATGACCCCCTCTTTGTAACTTCAGTTCGGTGTAATTATGTGAAGCCTAAAATGAATGGCTTTCTTCCCTTTCTCTCACTTAAATTCAACACAGACAGTCTTGAAGTGGCAATTGGCAGATATTTCAATTTAATAAACATAGATGGGGTCGAATAGCTTTAAAAAGTTATCTAAAGTAAAACAAAAACAAGAAAAACACTTCACATGAACTAGTTGCCACACTCTATAAGTGAAAATCCTACTGTATATCTATAGATTCATATGCCTTTTACATCTGCCATCAAAGGGGAAAGGAGGGTGAAGCAGAGAAGACCAGTAAACTTCAACAGAGTGATAATTAGACCCTCTTGGCAAACATAACACGTCTCGCGCACAGAGGGGAGAGACCCTTCTCTGGCACTTCAAACGTCACTGAGCTCCATTGTAAAATAAACTGGCTCACAGTTCCTCTCAACACATCCACTGTTTATACCCAAGCCTCTCTGGAACGAGTCCTGTTTACTTTCCTTCGGCTGACTCATCTTAAGTTAAGACAGCATGTTGGCGTTATTGTACACATCCTCTCACACACTCACTCGCTCACGGGCAAACGAGGGGCTGAGTTCAAAGGGATGCTGGTAAGTGAGAATGGAAAAGATATTAGTGGTGATAAGATGACACATTTACACACACACATACACACACACACACACACACACACACAAATACACTAACGCAAACTAACAGGCGCACCACACACACACACACACACACAAAGGTTCTCTTAGTCAACATAGACTGAGGAAAGAACAATTAGATTCCCACACAAGCCCATCTATCAATTCTTCTGCTGTATGGGAATTCTATAACCTGATTAGCGCCAGCTACGCCATGACGTCTGCTCTACCCAGACCCAGGTCCTGAAGAAGATGGTTCGGGACATGAAAGTTAATTAGTTAATTAGATGAACATTAACAGCTAGTGTCTGACCACCGCCATGGCTGCAATGTGTGTGTGTTTGTGTGTGTGTGTGTGTGTGTGTGTGTGTGTGGGGGGGGGGTGTGTGTGTGAGAACAGGGGGCACCAGCATGCTCAGGTACCTCCCTGGTGGTATTTCACCCCTTCATTTGTGAGGAATCCAGCGTCATTATTCTAAAGTGTTGCCATCTGGAAGTGCTTGGGGAGCTCCCATTTGAACTCAATGTGAGTTCTGAAGGCAGAAGGAGAGTTGCGAGAACTCTTAACGAACGCTCACGTTCTGGTTCTCATTGGCCTTTGATATTCATGAGCTCCGAATTTTGGCACAATCGTGTGATTCGTTAGTCTGATGTACGGCAAGAAGAATGCCACCCAAATAGCAGGCGAACCGGCCCAGAATGCTTTGGGGCGCGGTGAGACTGAGGAGTGGCAAGGGGGTGGGAGTAGGGGGGGGGGGGGGGGGGGGAGGATGGGGTGGGGTGATGGAATTCATGCGTTGTATGTTTGTTTCTGGTTAGCTTGGATACAATCCTTTTCAGCCCGTGTGTCATGGTGCCTAGCTGCAGTCTAAACACACGAGGCTTTGAAGAGCGGGGGCTCAGGCCCCCCTGGAGACCCCGCACACGCAGGGACACCCATCAGGCCTGATCATGGCCTGAACAGCCTTGTCAGGATCCTGGAGGCCTCGTCCCCACAAGAGGCTCATCGGAGCTGGGATCTGAAGGTGTGGAAGGGGCCTGGAATGTATGGAGGATCCTGGTGGGACTCACTAAGAAGAGGAAAGTACTTGACGGACTCCCAGGAGTGTTCACGCTGTGTGGAGCTGATAGGAGCTCAAAACACGACTGACCTTCTGACTGCAGCCTTTCCCACGCAGTCCACGCAACGTGATCTCACGGCAACATGTCCGCGTAGCGACATGTCTGACATAGAAAAGATGCACATGGGAGACGATGGCAAACAAAGACACGGCAAGCTGTGAATGTGTTTAGAAAACACCCTGATCGACAGCTGTACATCCTATATGCCCCGTGAGAGTGTTGCTAAGTGACAGGTGTGATCGGCTTTCAGGAACTGTTCTAAACATCTCGTCCTGCAGTGCAAGGTGTCGTCATCAAGTGTAGGTGTTCGTCTGGACAGCAGGGGGCAGCGTTGCTCCAGACTCTGCATGCCTTGTAGCTGTTCTGCTCTCAGTCCTTGAGAATACCTCCTCAGCCCTCAGGCCCTGTTGGTGGATCAGCTGATATTCCCCAAAGTGCTCTCTAAAAATAAACGTAAGCTCTGCAGAACCCTGTGGAACCTAACTACAGAAGAACTCACTGAAAAACTACAAACTTTGTTCGGTGGAACCCTTTTCAGGTCTGTGAGGTTCTGCACATGGAACTCTTGAGTGTTATTGCTTAAATTTGCCAGATCAGCTTTCTCCTTAACTTGCACTCCAAGAATAAGAGTTTACCTTTAATGTATCATTATAGGAAGCGAAGAGCATGGAGTGTGTTATTACTGCTGTCAACTAGCAACACAGCCTTTCTCTGAATATAAAAGACTGGTTCTTGCTTTCAGCTGAAGGGTAAAACTTCGTAGCACAATGGATGTTATGACTTTTCTCTGAAAGCCTGTGCTCAGTTCAGGCGAATAGTTATGCTCGCATGGTTTCCATTATCATTCTGAAGAGGACTTCAAATCACCATTAAAAGGGTGTTTAACACTCTACTGGCATTCATTAATGATTCATTCCAGCTTTAAAAGCCACATTTATCATTGCTATGGCCTTTCATTATTAAAGTAACATTAACTGACCACAAATGAGCCCTTGGGGCCACCATACCAGGCAGGGTCACAGCCAAGTTCCCACAGGGTCAAACCTGACCTGCACTCTGAGCTGAAAAGCATCTCTCTGGGTCTCCCTTAACATATCCTCTCTATTCAGACTCGCGCGCGCACACACACACGTACGCACAATACACACACACACACACACCTCCCCCTTCCTCCAACTCACCCTTATGGCCCTATGTGTCTACTCCCTAATTGGTGCTTTCTTCACTGTGTGTGTGTATGTGTATGTGTGTGTGTGTGTGTGTGTGGAGTCTCCCTCCCAGTGCAAGGCGTCTTACAGCAGGCCCCCCTCTCGTGTCGGAGGAGGAGGGTGGAGGGGCGCCTGCTCCTCTGTGTGGCCTGTTGACACCAATAAACCTCATGCAGCTCCTCTGTGTCGTGCTGTGGTTATGTCAGCTCCTCTGTGTCGTGCTGTGGTTATGTCAGCTCTGTGGCGTTCTGTGGTTATGTCAGCTCCTCTGTGTCGTGCTGTGGTTATGTCAGCTCCTCTGTGTCGTGCTGTGGTTATGTCAGCTCCTCTGTGTCGCGGTGTGGTTATGTCAGCTCCTCTGTGTCGTGCTGTGGTTATGTCAGCTCCTCTGTGTCGTGCTGTGGTTATGTCAGCTCCTCTGTGTCGTGCTGTGGTTATGTCAGCTCCTCTGTGTCCTGCTGTGGTTATGTCAGCTCCTCTGTGTCGTGCTGTGGTTATGTCAGCTCCTCTGTGTCGTGCTGTGGTTATGTCAGCTCCTCTGTGTCGTGCTGTGGTTATGTCAGCTCCTCTGTGTCCTGCTGTAGTTATGTCAGCTCCTCTGTGTCGTGCTGTGGTTATGTCAGCTCCTCTGTGTCGTGGTGTGGTTATGTCAGCTCCTCTGTGTCGTGCTGTGGTTATGTCAGCTCCTCTGTGTCGTGCTGTGGTTATGTCAGCTCCTCTGTGTCGTGCTGTGGTTATGTCAGCTCTGTGGCGTTCTGTGGTTATGTCAGCTCCTCTGTGTCGTGCTGTGGTTATGTCAGCTCCTCTGTGTCGTGCTGTGGTTATGTCAGCTCCTCTGTGTCGTGCTGTGGTTATGTCAGCTCCTCTGTGTCGTGCTGTGGTTATGTCAGCTCTGTGGCGTGCTGTGGTTATGTCAGCTCCTCTGTGTCGTGGTGTGGTTATGTCAGCTCCTCTGTGTCGTGCTGTGGTTATGTCAGCTCCTCTGTGTCGTGGTGTGGTTATGTCAGCTCCTCTGTGTCGTGCTGTGGTTATGTCAGCTCCTCTGTGTCGTGCTGTGGTTATGTCAGCTCCTCTGTGTCGTGCTGTGGTTATGTCAGCTCTGTGGCGTTCTGTGGTTATGTCAGCTCCTCTGTGTCGTGCTGTAGTTATGTCAGCTCCTCTGTGTCCTGCTGTGGTTATGTCAGCTCCTCTGTGTCGTGGTGTGGTTATGTCAGCTCCTCTGTGTCCTGCTGTGGTTATGTCAGCTCCTCTGTGTCGTGCTGTGGTTATGTCAGCTCCTCTGTGTCGTGCTGTGGTTATGTCAGCTCCTATGTGTCGTGCTGTGGTTATGTCAGCTCCTCTGTGTCGTGCTGTGGTTATGTCAGCTCCTCTGTGTCGTGCTGTGGTTATGTCAGCTCCTCTGTGTCGTGCTGTGGTTATGTCAGCTCCTCTGTGTCGTGCTGTGGTTATGTCAGCTCCTCTGTGTCGTGCTGTGGTTATGTCAGCTCCTCTGTGTCGTGCTGTGGTTATGTCAGCTCCTCTGTGTCGTGCTGTGGTTATGTCAGCTCCTCTGTGTCGTGCTGTGGTTATGTCAGCTCCTCTGTGTCGTGCTGTGGTTATGTCAGCTCCTCTGTGTCGTGCTGTGGTTATGTCAGCTCCTCTGTGTCGTGGTGTGGTTATGTCAGCTCCTCTGTGTCCTGCTGTGGTTATGTCAGCTCCTCTGTGTCGTGCTGTGGTTATGTCAGCTCCTCTGTGTCCTGCTGTGGTTATGTCAGCTCCTCTGTGTCGTGCTGTGGTTATGTCAGCTCCTCTGTGTCGTGCTGTGGTTATGTCAGCTCCTCTGTGGCGTGCTGTGGTTATGTCAGCTCCTCTGTGTCGTGCTGTGGTTATGTCAGCTCCTCTGTGTCGTGCTGTGGTTATGTCAGCTCCTCTGTGTCGTGCTGTGGTTATGTCAGCTCCTCTGTGGCGTGCTGTGGTTATGTCAGGAATGTCCCGGGACTATTGTCGCCCCACCACCCTGCTTTTGGTAACCCGTCACCACGCATTCTCCAGCAGTCTCCAGTGCTCACACACGCACACACACACTCTCGCAATCACTCTCGCTGAAACCTAGCGAGCCTACCCCTTCCACACACGCTGGGGCATTCACACATTGTGTATGCACACACACACACACACACACACACACTCACGCCCCCAAAACAACACACTCACAAACACACACACACTTTCAGCCTTGTATTCTCCTCGTCTCCTCGCACACACACACGCGCGCGCGCGCACACACACACACACCCCCTCCCGGCTGTGTGTCCCCTCGTCCCTTGCTTTGAATAGACCACCTCAGTTGAATGGGACAGACAGGCAGGCGTCAGAACATCAGGTTCATGCTGTGGGATAATAGAGCTGGTTATGTTCACCTGTTTGGTTCCCTCTTTGTCCACGGGAGAAAATAAAACAATGGACTGAGTGTTTTCCCCCGGCGCTACTATGCTTTCTGAGTCCTTGGGGACTTCTCCCTGCCCCCTTTAGAGATGTATGTAAGAGTGGACACACACACACACACACGGGCAAACCTGCTAAATAGACTTAATCCATGCATCGGCAAAGACTTCATGCAGACATTCAGGCCTTCCTCAAAGATCATCAGATGCAGGGAAGATGTTTCTTGCAGCATGTTGTTTACCGTTCGGCCGGTATTATTTTCCCCTCATGATCCCAGTCCCTCATGCCACAGGGGTGCACACATACCTGGTTTCAGAACTCCTCGAGCCAGAGGTTTGATTGGTCGTTTGATGGGGTTGGGGGGGCTGTACACATGTTAGGGAGAGAGGCGCCATCTCGGCCTAGAAAACTATTAGGCTCTGTAAATACACACTGTGGAGAAAGTAAACATTCCCAGCATGCCATCCTGGCTTACTGAGGGGCGCTGGAGACAGCCGAGGGACGTGGTGCAGGGAGGACTCTGTGTGTGTGTGTGTGTGTGCATTTCAATGTGTGTTTGTGAGTGTGTGTGTGTGTGTGTGTGAGAGCATTGTGTGTGTGTGGGTGCATGCATTTAAATGTGTGTTTGTGAGCGCGTGTGGTGTGTCGGGGACAGAGTCTTTCCTTCCAAGCAATCAGGACGCGCAGTGATGTATAAGGAAAATATAGAATCTAATTGGGGAAAACTCAAGTGTGTGTATATATCAACCAGGCGCAATCATGATCAACTGGAGTAGTCAAGTAAACAACTTGAGACGTTTACGAATTACCTGTGTGTGTCGTTATCATTATGAGGCAATTATGCTGGAACACCTTGTGTGTTTGTGTGGACTGGTGATGAGTGTTAGCTGAGGATGGTTGACATAAGTGTGTGTGTATTTGTGTCACAGTGTGCATGAGTATATGTGTGTGACATTGTACATGTGTGTCTTACAAATACACATATATGTGTGCATGTGTACCTTGTGCGTGAGTCTAAGGAAGCACACACCTTGTGGACCACGTCAGTTCAAAATGTTGAGAAAGTTCGCTGGAGGTGGCATGTCAGTTTTGAAACAGGGTCAATTTGTGGCTCATTTGATGGGCATTCAATGGTTCCTTTTGAGTGTATAAGGAGGTGGATGTCAATAGTGGTCAACTGCATATTTCAGTCTTTAGATTCATTTTTAGACATAAGGCTACAACACTTACACAATCGCCCGTCTGTCAGAGGGGTAATATTCAAACCCTACACATGAACCTACTTTCAGGTCCATAAACTTTAACGCTGTTTTGAATCCTGATTGGTGAGAACTTGATAAAGCCTGAATGTGGATCTTTCTAGAACCACGGAAGGCGGAAAATAAACTAGACGCTAGAGGGGTATTTATGAACACAAAAAACTCAAAGTATGGCGAGGGGGAGCGAGAGAAAAAAAAGTCAGTAACCATGGAAACAGAGGTTGGCGTGTGGTGTATTTTCAGCCTGCGTGTCTTCATGTGGCCCCTAGACCTCTAAATATAGCCCGACACTATCTGTTACATCTAACAAGAGTTAAATAGAGAAGTTACCTAGCGTGACTTGGGAAATTTGATTCTGGCTCTTAAGTATCTGATTAAAATGTTACCACATATATAAGATCCCAGCGTGTGAAGAAGCTTCAAGGGACGTTTAGAAGCCGGTTCGAACTGTACCTCTAGTACAGGCTGGCTTGGCAGGGAGCGGGGCGGGGCGGGGGGCATGTCTAAAGGGGGGGGGGGGGGTCCATTTCAAGGGCAAGGCAAAAATCTGGAAATGAAGAAGGTGTGTGACATGGATTCAACCCTGAAACGATGCTGCTGCTTCGGGCCGCGCGTTGGACACAGAGCGGACGCTGCTACTGTGTCGCCGAGCGCTGATCTGACGACAGTTTGACATGTTCTCCTGATTACGACGTTTGAAAGCAGTGACAGGGGAGCGGAGGTGGACTGCAGATACTGCATCCAGAGCGGCGTCCAGGGAGAGGGTCACCATTTCTGGCGTTTAGAGTTAGAGGAAGAAGAACTCCCTGTGAAGGACTGGGAGAGACCAACGGCTTTTACTTCACCACCAAGAGTTAAACCATGTTTATTTTGGATCCCTGGCCTAGATTTACAAGTACATTCAATGTGTGTACATTCCTTTAATGCATGTCAGCCATCTATCCTGCTCATACCATCATTAGACGGTTGGAGTTTCTAATGAACGTCTTCTGGTGGTTGAGAAAGTGACCTGATTCTGAGCATCATCTAGAGACCACCCGGAAGTCTGTAACAGATCTGTAAACCCACACCCAGACATCCACACACACACACACACATACACACACTGCCACCGGCCACACATGCACACTGTCAGAAGCCACACACACATCCACTGTCAGCGGCCACACACACGAACACACACACACCCACTGTCAGAAGCCACACACCCACCCACAACATACATAAACGTCTGCATACACTGTCATATACCTCCACATAGACCAACACACTGTCACAGCACACACACATACATACACACATACATACATACACACATACATACATACATACATACATACATACATACATACATACATACATACATACATACATACATACATACATACATACATACATATGTTCACATACAATACCTACGCACATTTCTATCAGACATAAACTCCTGCTATTGGGCACACCTCGACACACACACACACACACAATGTTCCAGACACTGTGGTTCTCAAGATGTGGTTCAGGCTTTATACCTCTCTGACTGACTGCAGTGCATTTGGTATCAGCTCTGGTGACACATCTCTCCCCCTCCTCCCCCTCCTCCTGTTTAATACCCTGTCATCATCAATAACCTCAGTCCTGCTGACTCACGCTTTTACAAGCAGCCCCTGTCTCTGTCTGCATCTGTCTCCGGCAACCATGCTCCCCACCACGGCTCTGTCTGTGGGTCTGTGTGTGTGTGTTTGCCTGTGGATGTACAGTCATTATGTGCATTCACACACACACACACACACACACACACACACACACACACACACACACACACACACACACACACACAGAGAATCATACTCGCATGAATCCCTGCATGTGTAAATGTCTGTGCGTGCTTGTATGTCTCTGTTTGTGTGTGCGTGTGTGTGTGTGTGTGTGTGACTCCATCGCTCACGAGTGTCCTGTAATTCATCATGGTAACTGACTCCATAAGAAGACTAACCCCACTATACTCCATCTCACTCAGTCTTCTGTCAGCTCCATCCGTCCCTCTCCTCAGGGCCAGATCCCTCCGCAGGGCCGGATCCCTCCGCAGGGCCGGATCCCTCCGCAGGGCCGGATCCCTCCGCAGGGCCGGATCCCTCCTCAGGGCCGGATCCCTCCTCAGGGCCGGATCCCTCCGCAGGGCCAGATCCCTCCTCAGGGCCGGATCCCTCCGCAGCCCCGAGGAGAACTACTTCCAGGCGTTCTCCTGAGTTACGACACTCAAAAGGACCGGTGTGAATTGCTATGTTCGGCCTCAGACGTAGCCATAACCTTGCTTCCAATGACGCCTGGAAGACACGACTCTAATCCACAGTGGAACCAAACCAACATGGTTCCCACTGAACGCCCATCTCCATGTTGTTCTTGTGACGCTACCTATAGGTCTAGCCTTAACACGGTTGGAGTCTACCATCACATATTGAGGGCTCAGAATCCATGATCTGCGTGCGTACTGTGTAAATAAACACCCTGACTTTACATACCAGTACTGAGGCATGGTAGTCATGGAGACCTATGACTGTATTTATCACAGCTGACTTGCACAGTGACGCCCCAGGTTCCCCCCAGGTTAAAGAGGTGGGGACGTTCCATGTACAGTTGGGTGGTATGAGAATGTCCTGGTAGGCTATCGATAGTATAGGAGATGTGAGCTCATACAGTAGGTAGTGGCACCCAAAGCACAGATATTTAATCAATGAAACATTAAGAGGATACCGTGGACCACTTACTTGCAACAGCACAGAATTAAAATGAAATCGAATGGTCTTTGCTAAACACCATAACATATAAACTTTTTGTGAATTGTGTCACAAACGGTTGGGAGATTGAGAAATTCAAGTAACGAAACATTCAATCCAATTTTTTATTTGTTCGTCTTTCCGTCGCCCATATTTTGCATTTGTGGTCGAGCTTGGTAAGGGATATTTCGAGAGGCAGATCAGCTAGCTTTAATTTGCATGGAAAAATACATATGCATGTCACACAGAGATACAAAATAACAACGCCTGAATCATGCGACTGCCTGACGGGGCTGTTTCTAAAGGTGCGCACCTAGCTGGCTGGAGCACTGCGGCGTATTGCCTTTCACACGCTTCTAAAATACTCTCCGGGCAGAGCCTGAAAGGGTTACTGTTTCCCAAAGTGCTTCATTCTGCTCAGTCGAGAGGGGGCGGCTCAGTGGCGCCGCCGAGTCAGAGGCGCAGTTTCTAAAACCCCGAGACATCATCAAGAAAGAAGCTGACAGTAAGGAAAGCAGCCCCCCTCCTCCACTGGCTGCCTGCCGCTCTCCTCTCCTTACAAAATCCCTACAGTATATCTGTCACAATAACCGGACGGCAAGTGTCAAATCCAACTCAGCCCGCAGAGTCACAAATCACTTGAACGCGCTCAAGATGGGTCGAGTGGAAACACGGGTCTGGTTTTAGGACGTTGGGAAAAAGCTCGAAACGTGTGGTAGTGGAAGCTCTGTTTAAGTCGTTGATTGTATTTAAAGAATAATATAAACACCATAAAATCCCTACTAAGAGTGAATGAGCCGTTGCTTTGATTTCATGGGGCTTAATTCCATGTGTGTCTCGGGCGCTTTAATTGGCCATATCTCTTTAACTTGCAGACAGCTTACCCGCTGTCCAATTAATAGTCTGGTAACGTCAAAAACAGTTCACCATTGTTTTATGGTCTTTGTTTTTTTCGGAGGCTGTCATGAGCTTGAATAGGCGCCGGTCTGCTTTGCCTCAATACAAACAAGCTTCAGTGGAACTTGTGCAGAGCCTTAAGGGAACGGCATGGACTGGGACATTTCTGGCTCGCGTGCCTCGCTATTTCATCAACTGACCGTGTTTGAAATGTCTGAATCATATTTTACCGTTATGTTAACACCTAAGATCCGATAAATGAGCGGTTTGCGTAGGAGGATGGATTCAAACAGCCTCTTTCCTACTCTGGCGCTAACAATGAGAGCCAGTTCTGTGAAGGCACTTGAGGTATGTGTTGCACATTACCCAACATACTAAATCACCCGTTTCTAAAATCACACTGACAGCGTGGAGCGTCAGTAACGTCGCCTTCGATTCATCTCACTCTGGACTTGCTGTGCATTTAGCAAGTTTGCTCCGCTCCAGGGCAGTGTACGCCCCCTTGGGCAGGGACAAAAACTTCGTAAAGCAACTTGCTCGACACTAATACATGTTGAAAAGATAGACTTTATTGCTAAAACGTGTAACCATAACATTTACACTGATATGTTTACTTTTTATTTTATTTTTTAGAAATATTCAAGTAGACATCTCCCATAATTTCTGGTATACTCTGCTATTTTCTTTCCTTATGTTCTATACTCACAATCGTTAAAATAATAAATAAAACATACAGATTTGTTTATTTCTACAATACTATGTATTCCAAAAGCTGAGTTCACGCCTTTATATATATCTTTTTATCCTCAACTTTCAATTTAATTATTATTGATATTAATATCATACAAAAACTCTAGGCAGCATTGCAGTGAAGTTACAGTCAGCATCAATGTTCAGTTGAAAAAAAGTTAACTTCTTGGAGAAGTGTATGCATTCCATCTTCAATTTTTCATAAAAAATAAAAGCTCTTCTTTCTGAAGTGCTCGTGTTCCCCTAAAAACACGTTTCAGGGCTGAAATAAAATATGGTCCTGTTCATTTACAAAAAAATAGCTGCATTTTTTCTTAAATATGTACAATGTTGGTATTTCAATTAAAATGCTATATAAAAAAATAGAATCGCTATGGTGCCCACCTCAGATGAGAGTTTACAGTGCAATAGAAAGCGCGTGTCCAGTCCACTCCCCCGATCCTACACTCCCAGAGAGAGACTCAGCACGAGCACTTGCACTCTGAGATGATTGGGTATTGCACCGGTATCCACGTACAATATTTCTGTCTTAAAAACCCTTGACAATACCACCGGAGGAAAGTCTTGGTGATCGACTTGACAGGTTTGCAAAACATCCCCTCGGGGAAGGAACACGAGCGCTCATTGAAACAGTTGCCCTCCTTGATCCAGCGTGGCCAGAACCTCACGCCCAGGTCCTTCCAGCTGTATACCACCGGACAGTGCGTATACGTCCATAACCACTGCAGGAATTTCCTGCGTGCTTTCTTGCCCACTTTTACCCTCTTCCCATAGGGAGTCTCCGTGAGGTCAAGCTTTTTAATATCGTTGGGCATAGGTCCTTGCAGCTTCATCTGTGTGTCATGCACGGAGAGGTTTACCAGCACGGGCGAGATGATGGACATGAAGTTAGGGTCGAAGTTGCTGCCCAGTTTTTTCCGCAGAGTCCTCTCGGACAAGTCCTGCTCGCGCGGGTCGTATTCCGGGTCAGGGTCCTCCTTTAGGTCTGGCACGGGGAGGTTATCGCTGGGCGAGGGACGAAGGCGAAGATAATGCTGGGAAACTCCAAGGTGAATGGACACCAGCACATAAATGAGTAGCGTTTGAGAGAAGCCCATATTTCACTAGTTTACGCACAGGCTCTTCTTGTGTATTGGATTCAGTTCTTTCACCGCTACTGTGCACTATGAAATGAGTTGCCTGGGGGCTTCATAAATAGTCGAAGTAGAGGCACGAGCAAGACGATACTTTTAATAGACCACGTCGGGTTTGAATGACATGGACTGGAGCGCTTTCTTTTTAGGGATCCTTAAACTTATCAAATTGCCTGCTGATGCAATCTTGTAGCGCAAAGGATGCCTCTGTTTTGTACAACAAACAAAAAAATACTCAAAGAATGACGTTTAAACAGAAACAGCACTAAACAAAATGGGAAAACTCTATTCACTCTCTCTCCCGTTTCAGTCTTTCCTCAAATTCACTTTGGGTTTCTTGTGGTTGTCATGGTTACGCCAGGGACTCAAAGCCACGACAAATTGTCTAGACTGGATGACAGTGGCTGAGGCGAGAGTTGCATGGAATGAAGTGTTTCTAAAGATCCTCGGTCCCCTCTGAGACAAAATAGATCCAGAACGCCCCGAGAGAGAACGGCGCACAAAAGAGTACTTCACCAAGTTTTAAATGTCACGGGCTGGCAATGAGGGCTGTCTTAGCCAATGTTATTTTTACGCACGGCTTTTATAAACGTGGCTTCTTTCAACGTGGCCTGACGCTCTCAGGTTTGACAAGGTCCAAGCGCAAGCGCGCAATCCATGGACTGCGAAAAGTTCTTTTCTGCCCCAGTGCGGTATTCCAACGTTCTAATCAGTGAGAAAGTCCACAATATTTAGGCTGTTTAACCTGAAAGACGACGCACCACTGATTCTAAATTCAAAAGTTATGAACACATAATCATGTGTTCAATAGGTCGTTGAGAACCCCCCAAAAATGCCTTTCCTCACAGAACTCTGTATAACATTCCTCGAGGTTTCTCTGCGAATAAAAAGTTTCTATTTGGCATACAGTTTCACAAGGTATTATGAGCTGACACGCAGAAAATGCATAGCAAATGCAAACAGTGTCATGCCAGTCAAAGTTCAGCCCAGACTACTGTCCCTTCACCGAGTTGACATTTCGTTGAAAAAAAAAAATCTAGAAGTCCCACCGCCACTGCATGACTATTCAGTCCGAGTTCGGGAGCCTTTTGCCCGGTCAAAATGTGCGGCAATCCCTGGGGGAGAATCTACTCCTTTGAAAGCTGGTACAGTAGCTCCTACTTAGTCGCTCCTACTTTAGGAGGTCTGAGACTTGGCGCAGAGCTCTTTCTTTGCTTAGGCACACTGTGTGTGAGTGTGTCTGTTGCGAGCGGTGCTCAGTCCCAAGTTAAATATCCCCTCCGACGGTAAGAAGTGTCAGCGGGTCCTGCCCACCGCTGCCACTTTCGCTATGATTGACAGCGCCCCCGGCCCCCTCCCATCCCAACGTGGAAAATATCTGCCACAATCGAAGGGATCAGCATGGTCCTAGAGATATCGGGTTTGACTCCGCTGATATTCCACACGATAGAATGTCAGGCTGTATTCTGTTAAATCCTACAGCATATTTTCCATCAATAAAGTGGAATGAAGGCAACCTTTTCTTGAAATGGCATCCCATGTCGTCATATTTAACCCAGTCCTTGCTCAAGAGTCCCGCGCGCAACACACGCGAGTTAATAGGTTCAATACGCTGTCAATATTAATTGAAGCACTTACCCGTTTCCTATTCTGCATTCCCAGGAGTTGGGTGGGAAACGTTTAGTTGGGTGTCTGAGAGGGTCTGCGGAAGACTTTGTTCACGAGGTCCACACACAGGAATTTGGTGTTTGAACTCTGGGGTCACCAAATAAGCGTCCAATTAAAGCTATTAATGGTCATGGATAACTAAACGGTACCTTTCCCATGCTAACTAACCGTGGGGTCATGAAAGCATGTTTGAGGGTTTGTAGTTTTGTTGAACTAATCTGTTTAATGATGGCATTACGAAGTAGCAGAGGGCAGAATAGAGTGGTCAAAAGGTAAGGGAACGTCTATCTGGTGAAAGAAAACACCAATTGATCCAAGGACACTACAGAGTGACTAGCTCACCAAACACTTAACATTAGCTGCCACGATGTGAGGTTCTCATCTGTTGTTTTTAATTGTGTTGTAATCGTTTGAAAAGTGGGATATTTCGTCTTTTGGTCGGGTCCCATCAATGTGATCTGAGCCCTATCCATCATCAGGGTACGTTAAGTTTTTAACAGGCACACGTGCTCTGTACTTACAACGAAACAACTTCAAAGAGGAGACTGCTTCTCGATTTGATATTGTGGTTGATTTTTCTTGCGCCACTAGAGGGCATAGATCCTGCGCGCAGAGACCCCTACGAAAAAAATCTGTCTTTCTATGACAGTTGCTCTCTTATATGAATTCATAAACATATAGGCTACGTTTATATAACATAATTGTGTTTCAAATGTGATACAGCATTTTCTTTTATTTGAAGGGATGGCGTAATTTGTAGTACATGAGGTTTATTTTTACCTTCATCGAAATATATCTTTCCAAGGGAGTCAAAATTTGGATGATCTTATTCAGACACAAAGCCAAGCTAGATACATGGAGTGGCTTTGTGTAAACAAAAGAAACACATCCATAAAAGAAAACACGACTAGCAATAAGACCTTTGAGCCAAATGCTTGTTGGTGTTGGTGATGAACAGTTGACAAGTGTCTCAGGAGCTCACAACACAGTAGGAAAATCCTCTCCAACCGTCCCAGCTAATCTCAGTTAACTAGCTAATGATTGGGGAGAACCCAGAGGGCAGTGGGCTGCTATGGGGGCTGTGATGGGGGGCTGTGATGCTGAGCTGTCTACAGTAGACCTGCTGCTATCCTTTGTCCCCTCCCCCTCCCAGAGAGAGAGCGAGAGGGGGGGAGAGAGAGAGAGCGAGGGGGTCTTGGAGAGAGAGAGCGAGAGGGGGTGGAGAGAGAGAGCGGGGGGTGGGGGGAGAGAGAGAGCAGTGGGGGGGGGGGGAGAGAGAGCGGGGGGTGGGGGGAGAGAGAGAGCGGTGGGGGGGGGGGGGAGAGAGCAGTGTGTGTGGGGGGGTGTTCTTCACATCATTCTCCTTTATGCTGGCCAGCCCAAGCACCAGCAGGCACAGGAGACAAGACGGGACCGGGAAAATGAAAGGGCAAGACGGGGAGAGAGACATAGAGAGGGAGAGAGAGAGAGGGAAGGAGAGAGAGAAAGAGGGAAGGAGAGAGAGAAAGAGGGAAGGAGAGAGAGAAAGAGGGAAGGAGAGAGAGAGAGAGAGAGAGAGAGGGGGAGAGGAGAGAGAGAGGGGGGAGAGTGAGAGGGGGAGAGAGAGAGAGGGGGAGAGAGAGAGAAAAGTGATAGATAGATAGAGATGGAGAGATATAAGCAAGGGAGAAAGAGTGAGGATGGAAAGAGAGACAGGGATGGAGGGGGATGACTCCAGTGGGGTTTAGGACTGGAGTGGGTGATGGTACAGGATGACAGTTTGCTGTGGAATGGCTAATTAAATAAGGCAATAAAGGACTCCCCTGCTCGCTTTAACGAAGCCCACCGAGCCTTGACGAGGTGTGTGTAGAGAATGGAAGGGAGGTAAAGGGGGACAGGGGGGACGCGGCTGAGGAGGGGGGCCAACACACAAAGCAGGGGGGGTTGGTTGGTGCCGAAAATTGGCCTTGTATAACAAGGGGACTTAACTCTTTGGTTTTGCAGCGATTTTTCACGCTTCCTTAGGTCTCAATAGGACGCATGGCGAGGGTGCATCAGGGGCCCGGCCCCCAGGCACAGATAGGCACCTCCCTCCCTCCCCCTCCGCTCCCAAGCGCTCCATACAGCCGGCTGCTTCCCAAGGACCCCCTCACCGAGGGCTTAGTCCGCGCAGGCACCTCCAGGGACAGCCGTGGCCAGACTGGCTGGGTCCACCGGGGATGGCTGGAATGGTGCGGCGGACGGACGGAGACGGAGGGGTGGGAGAAACGACAGGAAAGAAAGGAGAGGGGGAGAGAAAACTAGAACGCTGGAGAAAAGGGGGAGGCATGGCTACTCTGCTAACACAAAAAGAATCCCCAGGAGGGCTGGCGTTAACAAAGTTGTTGTTTTTCAGACTTCCTATCTTCTTGTTGCCCTCAGGGAGGAGGGGGGGGGTAGTTAAGATTAGGAGGGAAGAGGAGGAATTTGGCTCGTCTCTGCTGTTTGGAAATATGTTCCACAATACCCAACAGAATACTCCCTTACAATCTTCCGTCATCTCCCCTCAAGTCAACAGATAGGCCTCCGGCACTGGATCCTAATTAGTTTAAAATTGTGACAAAAAACGACAACCTGACATACGTTTCTTTGGCACTTTAAGCCTCTGATTAAGATGGTTCAGCTGAATATGGGACCAGACACCAGCCCTCAGCATCTTGTCTTTCTTCATGTCCAGGGATGTTGCCCCAGCCGTCTTGTGTGAGCCTTCGCAGGACGAACGAGTCGAGTTGCCACCTTCCCCCTACACCACCACCCCTTTGCCAAACGGACAGAGGTCTTTTACAATGCACAAATCTCCACATCTCCCTACTGTCCCCTGTCAATATTGCAACCCCCACCTCTCTTCCCTCTTTCTCTCTCTCTCTTTCTCTCTCTCTCTCTCTCTATCTCTCTCGCTCTCTCGCTCTCTCGCTCTGTTTCCCCCTCTTCTGTCTCCCCAGACCCTAACCCAAAGCAGATGGCTCATGGAAACATGACAAAAATCTGTGTCCCGTTAACCAGAACTTTTGAAGCCGTTTTTCTTCTTTTTTTTTTCTTCTTTATTCTTCATAAAGTTTTTATTTTTTTATTTTTTTGCAAAATAGCCAGTAAACATCATCAAAGTGACATTTTTTCCCCTCTCTTTCTCCCCAACGACGACAAAAAAAGAAAAAAACTTAAATTGTTCCCTGAGTTTACGACCCAACTGTCGTTATTCAGATAGAACCCACCCCTTCTTCGGGAATCTGAAGTCAATCTGAGTCCCGGCCCGGTTCCCTGGTTCTGGGATGACATTCCAGTGAGGAAGGGAAGACACAGCGATGGATCACAGACTGTGATTAATGATGATCGTATCGTGAATGACTCTGTGCTTTGTGATGTGCCGTCTGGGGTGACTTTGAACCAGGCCTCTGAGAGACTCTGGGACTGGTGCACTCATGCGACAGAGAAGTGAAAACATCCATGTCGATATACACTTACACACACACACACACACACACACACACACACGTGCGAGTGTTTTAGATGTTCATACACACACTTATTCACGTCAGGGTCACATTGTAGGAGCCATGAGAATTCCTACACCCACACAGAATCCGGTGCCGTTGTAGAAACACACACACACACGTCCATGGTCAGAGTGGAGGGCAGGGCTGAACGTCCTGGAGAAACACCAGCAGATTCTTCCTGGGCTCACTGGGAGTGATGACTAGACCTCTGTCTGACAGTTAGACAATGTTTTCTGAGGGGCAAAGAAATCTAAAGGCTTACGTGTGTGTGTTTGTGTGGGTTCTAAACAGACTCTCCTATACTCTGGGTCGTGAATGACTGTTCAGGAGTGCTGGGGGAGGGAGAGGGTGGCGTTTGGGGGGGTTGCAGTTTCCGTAGACCTTTCCCTTTTTTATATATATATTTTTTGTTGTTGCTCTGAATCCCTGCCATTCTTCTGTAATCGTCCCCAGCAACTTTTAATTGGGGAGGTGGTATGACCTCATAACATTCCAGCCTGATTACCCTTATTCATGCCTTACAAAATTAAAGTGAAAAAGAAAGAATCTCAACTGCCTTGGCCCAGCCCCTGGTCTTGTAGCTGTTTTCTCTCTTCGTTTTGTGCGTGCCACAGCCCGTTCACTGACGAGCTAAAGCACCCCACCGTCCTTCTATTCTCACCTCTCTCTCCCTCCTCTCTCTCTTTCCTTCCCCCCCCCCCCCCCCCCCCCCCCCCCATCTCAGCCTTCCCCTCTCCTCGTCGGAGCGAGAGGGAGTGATGAGGGTGGAATTAAAACTGATCTCTGCCTTCCGGAAAACAACAGGAAAAAACAGCACATTCCGAACCCCAGGAGCGCGTTCCCCTGGTCTTCCCCGTGGCAGGATGACATCATTGGCCCGGTTCCCAATTCCCACCGCACACAATAGGGTCGCTGTTACCCTCTCCACGCTGCCACCACCAGCCAAGACACAGGACCAACCTGCCAGCTCAGTTCACAACTGCAGCCTCCCCTTCTCACCACAGCCAGGACTCTGAAGTCTCCTCCCTCCTGTAACCACTCCTCCTTCAGTTACAGGTCCTCCTTGCCCCTGTAACTCCTCCTCCTCCCTTCCCTATACACTCTGCTCCTCCTCTATACACTCTGCTCCTCCTCCCTCCTCTATACACTCTGCTCCTCCTCCCTCCTCTCTGCTCCTCCTCCCTCCTCTCTGCTCCTCCTCCCTCCTCTATACACTCTGCTCCTCCTCTATACACTCTGCTCCTCCTCCCTCCTCTATACACTCTGCTCCTCCTCCCTCCCCTATACACTCTGCTCCTCCTCCCTCCTCTCTGCTCCTCCTCCCTCCCCTATACACTCTGCTCCTCCTCCCTCCTCTCTGCTCCTCCTCCCTCCTCTATACACTCTGCTCCTCCTCCCTCCTCTATACACTCTGCTCCTCCTCCCTCCTCTCTGCTCCTCCTCCCTCCTCTATACACTCTGCTCCTCCTCCCTCTTCTATACACTCTGCTCCTCCTCCCTCCCCTATACACTCTGCTCCTCCTCCCTCCTCTATACACTCTGCTCCTCCTCCCTCCTCTATACACTCTGCTCCTCCTCTATACACTCTGCTCCTCCTCCCTCCCCTATACACTCTGCTCCTCCTCCCTCCCCTATACACTCTGAAGGTATCCAGGAGTTCCTCTTCATGATGGAACCCCTAATGATGACCCCAAAGAAAAGAGCAAAGGACAGTAAGCAGAGCGTTACAGCTGACCACTTATTGAGTCACTCTTCCTCCAAACAGCAATCCCCAGTCAGTGACCCGCTGTCCCTAAAAGGAAGAAAACACAATCCAATCTGTGTTCATCGTAGGTGGACCATGACCACAATCGCTTGTTACTGGGTTGCTCCCTTAACCACTAAGCCATTGTGTTGCCACGGCCCGAACCCCTTGGCCCACGGCCGCGCTGATGGAGAACTGCAGCAGATGTTCTCTGGTTTCTCACTCCTCTCAGCATGACATGGTAGTCTGCTGAAGTCCCAGCGGTGATGTCATCCCCTGTAAAGTCCTTGCGGACTGAATGTATACACAGTACCTGGTGTGTGGATATGGATATGTGCATGTAGTATACACACGCAGAGCACCGGACGATAGATGTGTGGAAAAACACTCCCCTCGAGGCGAGGGACAACATTTCAACACAGACATATACTCCTCACCATGTACTGGGCTCAGTGGACAAGGAGGAGTATGGAGGACACGGAGCAACTGGAACCCCCCCACACCCACCCACCATGCGGACAAGCCGCCACCACTGGCCCTCAGTGCCTTGTGCCCCACCGTATGCTTGGAGAACATGCGGGAGGGGAGGAAGGTGGGGGGGGGAGGTGACAGGGCACCGGCCCTCCGGGATGCCAGGCGGGCTGGGACGGCTTTGGGAAATGTCTCGCAATGGCGTGAGGGCACACCGTAGCCTGCGGCGGGGGGGGCTGTCTGCTTCGGAACGGAGCAAGGGGAAGGCTGCCGTGTGTGTGTGTGCGTGTGTGTGCACGTCTTTGTGTATGTTTGAGGGGAATAGTTTGTCCAAGGGATGTACCAGCTGTTGACTCACACTGGTTTACTAATGGAGAGAGAGAGAGCCTCAAGCCCCCGGAGCCATGAGCAAACAGGAACGTCTGCCTCGCTCTGTCACCAGAGAGACAGGAAGAAGGAAAAGACAGAGAGAGAGAGAGTAAAGAGAGAGAGAACCAGATAGCGAGAGAGCATGAGGGAGAGTGTGTGTGTGTGTGTGTGTGTGTGTGTGTGTGTGTGTGTGTGTGTGTGTGAGAGAGAGACAGACAGAGAGAGTGTGTGTGTGTGTGTGAGAGTGAGACAGAGAGAGACAGAGAGAGACAGAGAGACTGACAGAGAGAGAGACAGACAGACACAGACAGAGAGACAGACAGAGACAGACAGATGAGAGAAGAGAAAGAGAGAGCTTGAACACTCCTCGACAATTCCGCCGGTGGAATTGAAAGCTCTGAATCTTGGGAACCCAAACATTTACCGTTCGCCCAAAGAGGAGTTCCCCCAAGGTTAGTTGGGCCTTTCATTTAGCAGACATGGCTACTCATCCCACAAGTCACACAGGGCATTTGGGGCTCCTCGATCACAGCAGGTCCCTCTGATCCGGACACTGATGTTTTCCTCCACTGTTTCACTGTTTATCCAGACCGTTTTTCAGTGTTGGGGGAGTTACTCCAAAAAAGTAATGGATTACACATTACAACTACGCCAGAGAAAAGCTAGCTCTTCTTTGACGCGGGTGGCCTCTTACTAACCTGAGTAATGAGTTTCACGGTTCTCACTCCGTTACAATTAGTAGTTACTTTTTTTTAAATTTAATGCTTTACTTTACTAGATTTCTCACTGCTGAAAGTAACTAGTTACACTACTAGTTACATTACTTTTGGATTACTCTGTTACATCACCTGAGATGCACTTGCTAAATAACAATATATGTATCATATATATGCCCAAATCAACTCAAATTCTTATTATAATGAGGACAGATCTCTCTTTTATGCTTTTTAATACCACAAAACTGACAAAAAAGTTGTGAACATCAACCTAAAAGTTGTCAAGCATAACAAGGCTACAGTACTGGCAGTAAGCAAAATGTCTCAAAATAAAATAATGCTTAAAACTTTAAATGGCAACATTTCCTCCACTATGTATGCTGCTACAAGCCTGTTAATCTCTGCTTTGGTAACCTGCTGTTGAAAGTCAAGTTGTGGCTGCTTGGCTGGTGTCGGCAACATTGGCAACGGCAACCTTTTATTGGCGTCAGTGTCGCTCAGCGTCCGGGGATCTTTAGCTACTAGTCTTGAGTTAGCATGTTGCCGTTGAAGATGCTTTGACAGATTAGAGGTTGTGTTCGCGGCGGTGGAGAGGTGTTTTTGGCGTGGGCACAATGTACATTGTACAGTTAAGTTTTTGTCCTTTCGCGCAACTAATACGAAGTAATGTGCATAGTACTACCATCCCTCAAAAGACGTCCGAAGCGGCTCTGCCATTCTTCTTTCACTTCCTGAACTCTGGGGCTAAGTCAAGTGACGTGTTACGCAAACACACGTAGGCCTACTGTAAAGGTCAGTTTGATTTGTTCTTTTTTCTCCCCCCATATGTTGATCGCGTTATGCAAGTAATGCAAGAAATGTTTGTATTAGTAACTGTAATGAGATTACTGAAGTTATCAACAGTAATGCGTTACATTACTGCGTTACAGACAAATGTAACCTGATTACAGTAACGTGTTACTTTGTAGTTTGTACTTTGTAACGCGTTACCCCCAACACTGCCGTTTTTACACACATATACAACGATGTACATTGTTGTTCACTGATGCGCAAAATGCCTTTGCCATCGGTTGTGATATGGCAGGACCAGAGAGACCGACAGACACTGATTGAGCAGCTAGCTGAGGGAGCAGGGAGGAGCATGCAGAGACTATTAAATGCATTCGCACTCCAATAAGGGCAGAGAGAGAGGATGTCAGAGTAACACACACACACACACTCACTCACACACACACACACACATACACACACACACACCCACACACTCTGCCACAGTCACCCAGACACAGACATACACACACACACCACACTTTAATAGTCACCCAGACACACACACACACACACACACACCCAGACACACACACCCAGACACACACACAGACTGACTCAACAGATCAACAAGAGGCTATTGACGAGAGATCTCGCTGGTGTTAGCTTGAGAACAGAATCACAATTGTGGTTTGTGCCAGTAACCTTGTTAACCTTGTTTAACCTTGGATTTGGCCAGAGCCAGGTTCCCGCACCTAGTCCTCATTCAGAGGAGGGGAACAGAGCTTTGTGTTTGGAGGGCTGAATCACTCCATGAGGACTCTGGGAGGGTGGGGGGTGGAGTGGGGGTGGGGGTGGGGGTTTGGGAGGCGGTCTGAGCCCCCTTTGCAACAACACAATTAATTTTCCATGGGTTTTCTACAATATGGTTTAAATGTCTATTGATTGATTCAGTATATTTCAGTGGCCGTGACTCACTGAAAAATGCAATATATTTTCATGGACCTGATTACAGTAATGGATAAAAGAAACTGAGCACCAATGTGATATGCGGCTATACAAAAATCTACGTGCCAAGGTCATCTAAACTTTAGATGTAATGAGATCTTTGCCTTCAAGTTGTTGCTGTTCATTTGAACATGTTCAATACAGTAGGAGATTGTCAGGACACCCTGCTCTAAGACAGAGACGGAGAGGGAACAGAGAACCCGTCAAGACAGGCGAGAGAGAGAGATAGGGAGAGAGAGAGAGAGGGAGAAAGGGAGAGAGAGAGAGATGGAGAGAGAGGGAGAGAGAGAGAGAGAGGGAGAAAGGGAGAGAGAGAGAGATGGAGAGAGAGGGAGAGAGGGAGAGAGAGAAGGAGAGGGAGAGAGAGCGAGGGAGAGAGAGGGAGAGGGAGAAGGAGGGAGAAAGAGCGAGAGGGAGAGGGAGAGGGGGAGAGAGCGAGGGAGAGAGAGAGATGGAGAGAGAGAGAGCGAGGGAGAAGGAGAGAGAGAGGGAGAGAGAGCGAGGGAGAGAGAGAGGGAGAGGGGGAGGGGGCAGGAGCCAGGTAGCTTTTCTCATACTGTCTGGGTCTTAGTGTGTGTGTGTGTGGGGGGGGGGGGGTCTGTGCGTGTGCGTCTGGTCTGTGCGTGTGTGTGTGTGTAATTACACCCAGTTCACAGGCGAGCAGCCCAGTTTAAGTATCGTCACTCTGTCTCTGGCATGTGGTGCCCTTCCCTGTGCTCTCTCCTCCTGGTGTCTCCATGTCTCTCTGTAGAGACACCAGGCCTACCCAGCCCCCTCGCACACAGGTGCTACCAGGACAGCTGGCTGCTGCCTCTGTCTGTGTGTGTGTGTGTGTGTGTGTAGGAGTCAGATGGCTGAGTGGTTAGGGAATCGGGTTAGTAATCAGAAGGTCGCTGGTTTGATTCCCGGCTGTGCCAAATGACGTTGTGTTCTTGGGCAAGGCACTTCACCCTACTTGCCTCGGGGGGAATGTCCCTGTACTTACTGTAAGTCACTCTGGATAAGAGCGTCTGCTAAATGACTAAAAGTAAATGTGTGTAAGAGGGTGATCATGATGAAGAAACAGAGATTATTTATGTCTCAATAATTCATGTTTTTGTCAAAAGGTAACCCAACGCTTTACAAGGAAGATCAAATATTGTGGCGTGTGTGTGTTTCTTTGTGCATGCGTACGTGTGCATGTGTGTGTGTACATATGCGTGCGTGTGAGTAACTGTGTGTATGTGTGTGTGTTTAACCCTTAGAGGAGCATTAGGAGATGTGAGGATGTCTTAGTGCCCCTGTCTCACTGTGGCCCCTAGAGCCTGAATCACAGCTCGCCTAGCTTCGCTCGCCCGCCTGGCTGTCTCCGCTCTCCCCTCTGTCTCCACGCTGGGGGCCCCCCTGGGCCCCTGCACACACACACACACACACACTCACGACCCTAAGCACTAGAGTCTAGGGCTAATCCTGAGCTGATGTGCTCCAGAGAGTGTGCAAGCACGTGTGTGTGTGTGTTTGGAGTGTGCGTTTTGGCGTGTTGCTTGTTTTTTTTTGGCGACCGTGTGTATTTGTGTCACCAGCAGTGTGCGTGTGATCATCCAGTCTGGAATGTCTCAAGACATTGTGAATATTTACGCTCAACATTGTGATCCCATGTTACCTGTGCTTGTCCCAGAGGAGCAGTCGGTCCCAGCCAGCCTGGGAGTAAGATGCTAGGTCACACTTAATCCTGAGCAAATATTTGGAGTGGCTGAACAAGGCAGGCCTGTGGGAGAGGGCTTGCCTGCCTGCACACTCAGCCGTTCTTCCAGGGAGCTGACTGATGAGTGACAAAACATTGCTTCTGTCGGTGATTGTTTCTACAGACGTCCCCCCCCCCCCCCCCCTGCATTTACTTCAGGTATTGTTCAGAGAAGCGTTTCTCCAGAAACAAGTAAAAGTTACATTTCATGGATTGAATTACAAAGTGGAGCAGACTGAGAGGTCTGGGCCGTGGCTGAGAGCGTGGTGAGATCCAGCGAGGAGGCTGAGAGCGTGGTGAGATCCAGCGAGGAGGCTGAGAGCATGGTGAGATCCAGCGAGGAGGTTGAGAGGGTGGTGAGGTCCAGCGAGAAGGCTGAGAGGGTGGTGAGGTCCAGCGAGAAGGCTGAGAGGGTGGTGAGGTCCAGCGAGAAGGCTGAGAGGGTGGTGAGGTCCAGCGAGAAGGCTAAGAGCGTGGTGAGGTCCAGCGAGAAGGCTGAGAGGGTGGTGAGGTCCAGCGAGGAGGCTGAGAGGGTGGTGAGGTCCAGCGAGAAGGCTGAGAGCGTGGTGAGGTCCAGCGAGAAGGCTGAGAGGGTGGTGAAGTCCAGCGAGGAGGCTGAGAGGGTGGTGAGGTCCAGCGAGGAGGCTGAGAGCATGGTGAGATCCATCGAGGAGGCTGAGAACGTGGTGAGGTCCAGCGAGGAGGCCGAGAGCGTGGTGAGGTCCAGCGAGGAGGCTGAGAGCGTGGTGAGGTCCAGCGAGGAGAGAGAGAGAAAGGCTCTCCTTAGGAAACATCTTGAAAGATGTTTGAAAGGAAAGGATTTGGGAGTTCAGGTAATCAGTAGATGTGTGTGTGTTTTTGAACAGTAGTCAAAAGTGTATCGGCTCCGATGGGAGTCAGAGGGTGTGTGTGTGTGTGTGTGGGTGTGTGGGTGTGTGTGTGTGTCTGCGTTGAGGGATTTATTTGACCTCTTATTGCCAGTGTGAGCCGATTGCGGAGATGAAAGCATGCCTGCCCAGTGTGGTGTGGTTTCTATAGATATAGACACAGCATCCTGCTGGCCCGCAACAATGGAGCTGCCGTCTCATCATGCCAGCTCCTCTCTGATCATCCCCCAGCACTCACAGCAATCATATTTACCAAACAATAACAGGGTCTGGGGGGGACGATTGAAGTGTGTGTGTGTGTGTGTGTATGTGTGTGTGTTGGCTTAAAGAAGAGGGTTGGAGAGTGGATCTGTCGGTATGCGTCTGTGTGCTGGTGTGTGTGTAAGAGCGCTCATTCTTTTGTGCGTGTGTATGCATGTGTCTCCTGTTATTTTTAGGCGTGTGTTTGTTTTAGGTGAACAGCGAACATATTCTTTTGAGCCCGTGCGTGTGCGTGTGTGTGCGTGTGTGTGTGAGCCAAGGCTTTGATGGCATGGCGGGAGCATGCCTAATGTGTCTGCTGCTGTAGGGGTGCTCTCTGCTGCTCCGGCTCTGCCCCGTCTCCTCTGCTGCTCCGGCTCTGCCCTGTCTCCTCTGCTGCCCTGGCTCTGCCCCGTCTCCTCTGCTGCCCTGGCTCTGCCCTGTCTCCTCTGCTGCCCCGGCTCTGCCCCGTCTCCTCTGCTGCCCTGGCTCTGCCCCGTCTCCTCTGCTGCCCTGGCTCTGCCCCGTCTCCTCTGCTGCTCCGGCTCTGCCCCGTCTCCTCTGCTGCCCTGGCTCTGCCCCGTCTCCTCTGCTGCCCTGGCTCTGCCCCGTCTCCTCTGCTGCTCCGGCTCTGCCCCGTCTCCTCTGCTGCTCCGGCTCTGCCCCGTCTCCTCTGCTGCTCCGGCTCTGCCCCGTCTCCTCTGCTGCTCCGGCTCTGTCCTGCAGACTTGAAAGGGACCTGAGGAATCCCCCCTAGATCCCCCCCCCATGTTCATCGGAGGGGATGACATCATCCTCCCAACAAAAGGGGGCTGTGGTGGTGTGTGTGTGTGTGTGTGTGTGTGTGTGTGTGTGTGTGTGTGTGTGTGTGTGTGTGTGTGTGTGTGTGTGTGTGTGTGTGTGTGTGTGTGTGTGTGTGTGTGTGCTTGGTAAACCCCTCTGATCAGTCACACACCAGTAGGCTGTAGAGCAGCACACACAGGCACTCATATACACACACACACTCATACACACACACATATATCACTCTATCTTTCTCTCTCTCTCCTCAACCTCAGATATAGTGCTGTCCTCCAGCCATACACAAGCACAGTCACCTATACCGATTTACACATCTAATCTCTCTTCCTCCTCCTCCTCCTCCTCTTCCTTCCCTTCTGCCTCCCTGACTGTTCTTCACATCTTATTAGTTGTTGGTTCGTGGTGCTCGTGGTGTTTCTCTTCTAACAAGTCGCCAGGCGTCCTGGCCTTTCAACAGAGAAACGTCGGGAGCAAAGCTGTTGTTTCCCCTCTCTCACAACGATGGGGGATTTTCACCCTGAGAGCCGAGGCCGGGCTACGTTTCCTCAACATCTTGCAAACGATTAGGAACAGTTCGCAACACTGCAGACCATCCCAAACTGCTGACGCCTTCCTTCATCCTCAGAATCCATTGAGAAGATGTTCCGCTCCAACCGCCAACATGCTAGCTGATCAGTCATCCCAAGGACCAGTTGTGTTCACAACTTTTATAGGAGCAACTGTCACACTGACCATGTGACAGGAAGGAGTTGAGGGTTGTGGAGGGTTTGTGGGGATACGTGTGTGTCGTTGGGGAGAGCATGCGGTCAGGGTGGCTGTCCAGGGCCGAGCCCCGGTCAGGGGAAGGTAATGTCACGGCCACCCAGGCGTGACTGTTCCTGCCCTGTTTATGAGCAGAGTGAGGAGCTGTTGGGTTTGGACCTCCGTCTATCCCCCTCCTCATCCCTTTCTCTCCATGTATGTCTCCCCACCTCCCTCCCAATCTGTCTATACTTTTCCCTCCCTCCCTCCCTCCCTCCCTCCCTCCCTCCCTCCCTCCCTCCCTCCCTCCCTCCCTCCCTCCCTCCCTCCCTCCCTCCCTCCCTCCCTCCCTCCCTCCCTCCCTCCCTCCCTCCCTCCCTCCCTCCCTCCCTCCTTCCCTCCCTCCCTCCCTCCCTCCCTGGGGTTTGGAGGTGAGCTCCTGGCCTGTGTAGGAGCCTGTTTAACGGGTCTCCAACTGTTCCTTTGAGGGGCAGAAGAGACGGCAAAGGGCTTCGTGAGGGGAGGCCGGTGCCGCTAGATCAGGCACATGGGGGGTCCGGGGTGGGGGTGGGGAGGGGGCTGCATCCACCCTGCTTCATGTGAACTACAGAGCTCCACTTCAAAAACAAGCATGCAGACACTGGCCCCAGAGTCTGCACACAAACACACACAGACACACACACACACACACTTAGCAGGCTAAATCATAAGCTTACGCACATGCCAAATGAACATGTGTGCCCAAACATGAGAACAGACACACGCATTCCTATATTATTTCGAGACGCTGCTTCTATTAAGGCAACTTCTCACTGCTGATCCTCACCAGCTCCCAAACAAAGACAAAAAACACGGTTCTCTCTCTCACACACAAACACACACACAAACGCACACGTACACACACACACACACACACACACACGCTTCACTTGGGGGAGGCACCCTCTCTAACTCCTCACTGGGACTCCCACACCCCTCCCTCCCTCCTCTCCCACACCCCTCCCTCCCTCCTCTTCCACACCCCTCCCTCCTCTTCCACACTCCTCCCTCCCTCCTCTGAATTCACTGGCACTTGCAGAAATCTCTGCGGCGCCAGTGGAGCAGGGCTCATCTCTGGGGAACAATAAAGCAGATCTTCATAAAAACTTCAAAAAGCCCTTGCCAAGTGTTTTATAGGTGCTCTAAAGGTTTATTAGCCCTGGGGAGAGAGAGCTGAGTGATGCAGTAATCTCACCACCGCTACACCACCCTGCACCCCCCCCCTCCCCGCCCCCCTCTCCCCCCACCACACTGCTGCCTACCCGTGTGTGGTGTGTGCATGGGGCAGAGAGGAGGGAGAAACAGGTGATAAGTTTGCCAAAGAAAGAAAGGAATGACAGGAACAAAGTGTTCTGTCATTCGCCCCCGGCGGCTCTGGAAACAAACGTCCAAGATGAACGTCCCACAACTCTGGTCTTTTCTACTCGACCCCCCAAAAATACCAAACCTACAAAGGAAAATACTATTAAAGCAACATGTTGAGATATTAAGGATTGTTTTAGCATGTTAGGTGGGAGTCAGGTGGCTGAGCGGTTAGGGAGCGATTCCTGGGCCACACCAAATGACGTTGTGTCCTTGGGCATGGCACTTCACCCTACTTGCCTCGTGGGAATGTCCCTGTACTTACTGTAAGTCGCTCTGGATAAGAGCGTCTGCTAAATGACTACATGTAAATGTAATGTAAATGTGTATGGACAGCTGTTTTTTTGTGTGTGTTTGTAGAGGTAGGTTGATGTGATGTGATATACAGGGCAGGACTGTAAATGTACATGAACATACATGAGGCATCCATCTTGGAAAGCTGCATGCATCTTTGAGGTTGTGTGGTGGGTCGGCTCAAAGGCAAGGTCTCAACCGTGACCTCAGAAGGGGTCAAGTCTAAGACTGGGGGGACTGAGAACATAACAGTGTGTGTGTGTGTGTGTGAGTGAGTGAGAAGGGGGGGGCGGGGTTCATCGAAGCAAAAGCTTTCAAACACACACACACACACTTACTGCAAGACTTTACATCTGAATCACTGTGGCCTTTGGAAGTGCTCACGAATACGCAGATTCAATTATTCTTCCAGTTTGTTCCCCAACACCTCAGCCCTTTACTACTGCATGAAATCTCACCTGTCACCAAATGAGTCACAGCCTCGGCCTCTATCCACTCCTAAGAAGGCTGAATTACCACTATTCATGGGCTTTTCAGAATGTTTTCTTTCAAGTATTTCAATATTCCAGGGTCTAAAAATAGCATGGGTGTTCCCGGAGTGTTCACGTTTAGAATGAAAAGGTGTCATGCTTCCGGGACAATTCTTAAGTTAGGGTTAGATAAACGGTAAAGGCCTGCTCTTAGTGGTGAAGCCTGCACACCACTGTGTGTTGTGACGCGTTGTCTAGTTCCTGCATGTAGTGGTTGTGTGTTTGTGTTTATGGATATTCAATGTACCGCAGCAGGAATACGAGAACTGTATGCGTGAGGGAGTTTGTGTGTGCGTGTGGTGTGTGTGTTCGAAAGGGGCGTGTCCTTCTGCGTGTTAGTGTGTGTAGTATCTGTTGACAGGAAAACATGCAGTTTTTTATTTGCTCAGTGGATGTGAAAACACATGGTGGCATGGAGGGGGGAGGAGGGGTAACCAGTGACCAGGCTGTGAGACCGGCTCAACTCTGCACACAACTCACAATTCACAAGCCAGGCGTTTGAGAGACATTACTCAAATTCAAAACATTCCATGCATCGTTCTCAGAGATTGGAAATAGCAAAGTACAAGTCCTTTGTTACTGTACTTGAATAGATTTCTCAGGTTTCCTTACTTATTTGCAAATATTTTCTGACAACCTATACAAGTAGTAGTAATGACTAATGGTTACTTATGTCACAAGTCCATATTTCTTTAACTTGAGTGAAAAAGTGCAGTCCGTCTTTTTAAACATGATTATCTGTACTTGTAGTTGAGTTGAGGGATGTTTCCTGCCAGATCAAGACAGACAACATTCTGTATCAAACTCTTTTTGGATGTTTCCTGCCAGATCAAGACAGACAACATTCTGTATCAAACTCTTTTTGGATGTTTCCTGCCAGATCAAGACAGACAACATTCTGTATCAAACTCTTTTTGTCTTCTATCAATATCAAACTATCGATACAAAATAACTTTTATTTGGCACATTCCAAGTGTCTGCATCTTTCTTCACGTGCACAAGCATGCTAATAAACAGCATCACATGAACATGTCTGGTCTTAAAGTGACCATCGCTGCCTGACAGATTAGAACTGGCTCTCCAGTGCAGCTGCCTTCTGAATCTCCTTCATCGAGCGACCAGCTAACACCGATGACATCATCAACAGTCAGCTCTGCCTATCACTCATCTTCCTGCTTCACGCGGAGCCATTTAATTTGATGTGATCTTAATCGGAGAATGTTATTCTGGCAAACTGTGCAAACGGTTGCTGTTGAATGGGCTCTGCTGACCTAATGGGCTGGTTACATTCTGAAAAGTCTCTGCATAGTTCATCTCTGAAAGAGGAAGTGTTACAAGAGTCGACATCCAGTAAAAGCCTGAACTCTGTGACTTCCTACTATTGTGCAACAAAATAAAAGAGAACTCCCTCAGAAAACAGCCAGGGTTTTATTTTATAATATTCATTTATTGTTCAATAAAAATAGATTACAAAAAAAATGACGTGATGTCTCCTTCATGGCTGCCCCCAGAAGATGTGCCAGGGAGTCCTGGTGAGGATGAGGCCTTCCTGTTTCCTGTTTCCTGTTTCCTGTTCCGCCTGGAGAGGGAGTTCCTATTCACCCCTCTGACACAGACTAACAGCCGTTACCGTTGACCTTCAGACCGGGAGACAAACCCAGACCTCATGACGTTTACAGTACTTACATTCAACCTTTAATATACACACACACACACACACACACACGTGTTCGGTTGTAGTGGTTGATGTTTTTGCAGTTTGCCCTTGTAAATTCAGTCTTTAAAGAAGTGTGAATAAAGAACACGACTAAGCGATAACACGAGAGTTCAAACAGCAGAATCAAGACGTTTCAATTACAACGTATCATGAGTTGCTCTTCTTGGTCTTTTACACCGTTCAGCACCAGGTTTCATGGGAGGGGGCGGGATCAAATTTGTAAACACTCCATGTCAGGCAGGGAGAAGCCCACATGACCAAGAGAACGTTCTAGAACGGGTGGAGAACCTTTTTTCTGCAAAGGGCCATTTGGATATTTATTAAATCATTCGGGGGCCGTACAGAATTATAAACTTTAAAATGTGCCTGCTATATTTGGTCAAACATTTAATTAACTCACCCCTAATGTGATGGCTGGAACTGCTTCTCTTTGGTGAGGTTTGTGATGTTAGCTGGCACGGATGCAGCCTGCTTTGACTGGGGGTGCAGTGAACATTTCTGGGGGGGTATCATGATTATGGAAAGGGATCGTATTATTTTTTATATTGCTACCATTTTTGAGACTGCTTATCAATCCGAGTGTTAATCAGGCACGGTGCCAGACGTTGAAATCGAAAATGTAAGCGAAAGGTTTTGGTACATTGGTACGCAATGCTGCAAGCCTCCTCAGTCCTCTTCCACATATCAAAATAGTGCTGCTGCCAACCAATAATGCACCTAATAATATGGTTCCTGCAGTGCCATGGTGGGCCGGACCAAATGATGTCGCGGGCCGTATGCGGCCGGACGTTCCCCACCCCTGTTCTAGAACATGATTCTAAACTTTATTGGGCCTAGAATGGTGACTTCAAGTCAGAAACCAAGATATGATGTCAAACATGTTCAGGGTACAACATTACATCAGGGATGTGGACAGTGCATTGCTGTTTTTCAGGAAAAGTGTCAGTTGCAGGCCTTCCTGATTAAGATGTCAAAGTTATAGAGACCATAATCAAATTGAACTGGGGAGTGATTTGGCATTTTACTGACCACGTGCTACAGTTTTGATAAGCTACTAACATAATTGGGATCAACAGAAATCTGGAGCTATTGTGTCTCCATCCTACTTAGAACAGCACTGCACAGCCAGCGAGCCTCAACAAAAGAAGCTGACAACACACCTGCAGCAGGTGTGCCTGGGATACAAGTGGCTTTAGAAACACACTGGTTTTAGTCTAACAGTAAGCACAGCAACACAAAAGTACTTTGGACTTCCCTTCCAGAACCTCCCATATCTACAACACGAGCGTGTCCAGTCTCTAAGAGAACTCAAGCCAAGGAAGGGAACCACTCGGAGGTGAATGTATTGCCTGTCTTTCCTGGTTCTGTTCCGTCTGTCTGGGTTTCGTTTGGATCCAGAGCGCGGATGTTGTTTCTGCTTTCTGCTCTGTATGAGGATGACGCTGGTCTGCTGTGTGGCCAGAAACTCCAATAAACTAAGTATTCGTTCCTCTCAGGACAGATGGGAAACAGAAGAATGTAAGTGCCAGGATCCCACGAAAACTTCCTTCCTTTCTCCCTCCCTCCTTCTTGCTCTGTCTCTGTCTCTGTCTCTGTCTCTGTCTCTGTCTCTGTCTCTGTCTCTGTCTCTGTCTCTGTCTCTGTCTCTGTCTCTCTGTCTCTGTCTCTCTCTGTCTCTCTCTCTCTCTCTCTCTCTCTCTCTCTCTCTCTCTCTCTCTCTCTCTCTCTCTCTCTCTCTCTCTCTCTCTCTCTCTCTCTCTCTCTCTCTCTCTCTCTCTCTCTCTCTCTCTCTCTCTCTCTCTCTCTCTCTCTCTCTCTCTCTTTCTCTCTCTTTTTGTCTCTGTCTCTCTGTCTCTCTCTCTCTGTCTCTATTTGTTCCTGGCCCCTGAGTTACCAGGGAGAATAGAGCAGCCACCCAGCGCAGGGTGAGCGGGGGGCAGAAAGGTCAAAACGTCGAGCAGCTTCAGTGTCTTCCCAGCGTCGACGCCAGCCCTCCTTCCTGTTTCCCGCCTCGTGGGAGCGCTCCAGGGCCCGCGTCCTGGGAACGTCGGCACGTCCGGCTCCTGAGCCAACAGCTTTTGGAAGGGCTCGCTGGACGCGCTCGTAGGAAAAGCCATGTCTGCGTGCCCGTGTCATTCTGGCAGCCGTTCCCCTCTGCTCAATGTGCTGGCAGCCGGGAGAGGCGGCGGGGCGGCGTGACATCCATCTTCCTCACAGTCACGTCCCCTCGCGCTGTCGAGCGTCTGACGGGCGAAGAGGCTCTTTCCACTCTTCTGTCGGTCATTTGGTGTCCAGATGACCGTGTGTAGAGTTGCAGAGAAAGACAAGGGAACTATGGGAGGAAATCCGAGTGTCGGTGAAGAGTCTTTGTAGGAAAACAAGAATCTCAAAGCAGCATTTATGAAAAACAACAGAACAACGTAAAAACCATCTAGGCTCTGTAGCTACAGTAGTGAACAGTAGAACAACGACCAGGGGAACTACGGCAACGGGGGTTAAGGTTGAGGGGAGACAGATAGAAGGTCCAGCTCCTGTTCATTTCAAGCTGCCCCCCCAACCACCCCTCCCCTTTTGGCTTGCATGAAAAGTCTTACCAAAGTCAACACAGTAGTCTATACTGCACTCCCCAGGGTCCAGCCTTTGGCCAGGCCTCCCCACCCCTCCCCCCGGCCTTCACACGGTGGTCGCCCGGCTGTGCTTGAGCGCCAGCGGCGAGTACTCTTTGATGCGGACGCACAGCTTGCCCCTCAGCCAGGGGTTCTGGAGCTCTAGGGGGCAGAAGTCATCCTGCAGCCACTTCTCCCTGTCCTCCACCACCAGCACCAGGCCAAAGTGCTGCAGCTGCTCCTGGCTGTACACACCCTGGTCCTGGCCCCCCAGGAGACGCCGGGACACCCCACTCATCTCCTGCACCACCAGCTGCACCATCTCCCGCGCCGACGTGTCCGGGGTGACCCGCAGCTGGGGGGGAGGGGGGGGGCAGACGGACAGAGGTTAGAAGAGGAGGTAAGGAGAGACACAGAGAGAGAGAGAGGGATTGAAGGGGAAAAGGGGGTGAGGCAGTCAGGAATTGAAAAGGGCGGGGTTAGAATGGGTCTCGCATGGCGTGAAACCGCTCGGTAAGCACCTTGACGCTGGTCTCCTTGGGCAGGCCCGTGCGGTACTGGGGGTAGACTCTCAGTGTGGCATGCCAGCCTCTCCTGTGGGGGCCTGGCGAGGGCGACGACAGCCTCTGGGTGCCGCTGTCCTCCGACAGGGTGCGGGCGGGCGGAGGGTGAGGCTGGCACCGCTCGGTGGGGCAGCAGCGATCTACGGAGGAGGGGCGCGGCCAGCGGCGTCGGGGGGAGGACGAGGGCGAGGGGGAGACGGCGTGGGAGGAAGGCTGGGAGGAGGAGGAGGCGGGGTGGGGGGCGGAGGGGAACTCCAGGCTGCTGGTCCGGACGCAGAAGGCCTGCCGCTTCTCCGTGATGCGCAGCAGCTCAATCTGCCGGCTCGGGAGGATGAAGTCACTGTCAAAGAGCTCCAGGGGTCCGCCCCCCCTGCCCCGCCGCCTCTCCCCTCCACCGCCCCGCGCCCCCGGGCCCGGCTGGGGGTCCGAGGCCTGGAGGACGTCGGGGGTGGTGTCGCTCAGGGCTCCTCCCCCACCTCCTCCTCCGTCGCTACGCAGGTAACCGGGGGTCTCGGGCGGGGCGGAGGAGGACGAGGAGAGGGGCGAGGAGGGGAGGAGGTCCAGCTCGCGGGGACTCTGGGCGCGGCTGGAGTCGTAGTCGCTGTCGGTGGTGAGGAAGACCTCGGACGAGCCCTCTTCGTCGGAGAGGCCGTGGTAGTCTGAGGGTTACAGACACGTTACACAGTCCATGGTGAGAACAGATTGGCACTGAGCTGAAAGGTACCAAAAAAGTAAGACTTTTACCTGTCTTATATTCTGTCTTTTTCTATCATTCTTTTCTCCCTCTCTCTGTCTCCCTCTCTCGCTCTGTCTCACCTGTCTCACCTGAGTGTTTGCGGCAGGGCTCTGGCGAGGGCATGGGGGAGGGCAGGTAGTCTGGCTGTGAGGAGGTGGACTGAGGCTTGTCGGGCACCACGTCCTTGGAGAAGTCGATGATCCAGGCCAGCGAGAGGCCTCCCGTGGGCTGCTTGTAGCGGGCGTACTGCAGGGCGTCCATGATCCAGCGAGCCTCGCGCCAGATCTCCTCCATGTGCTGGGAGAGGACGTGAGGGAGGGTTACGGCAGCATGAAGGGTAGACAAGGTATGACCACATACTCACTCACACACACACTCTCCACTCTGATTATTTCTCTCTCCGTCTCTCTCTCTCTCTCCGTCTCTCTCTTTCTCTCCGTCTCTCTCCCCCACTCTCTCTCCGTCTCTCTCTCTCTCTCTCCGTCTCTCTCTTTCTCTCCGTCTCTCTCTCTCTCTCCGTCTCTCTCTCTCTCCGTCTCTCTCTCTCTCTCTCTCCGTCTCTCTCTCTCTCTCTCTCTGTCTCTCTCTCTCTCTGTCTCTCTCTCTCTCTCTCTCTCTCTCTCTCTCCGTCTCTCTCTCTCTCCTCTCACTGTGTCTCTCTCTCTCACCTGTATCTGCTCCTGGACCTTCTGGTGTTTCTGCTTGGCGGCGTTGAGTTCGGCCTCAGAGAAGGCTTCTCTCAGGGTCTGCTGAGCCATAAGGGACTCCAGCTCCAGCAGGGCCGACACCCTGCAGTACTGGCCCATGAAGCTGGGGCTGTAGGCGTCAAAGTGGACTGGGGAGGGGAGACGCACACTTACAGGTTAACATTCAGCGACAGCAAGAGCCTTCACCTCGACGGTAGCTTCCATCCATAACCACGTCCACATTGAATATTATCGCTAAAACAGAAACCAACCACTAAACCGTCAGTTCAACAATCAACGGCCTGTTCCGGACTTCCGGTTGTGTTTTTGGCGGTCCGGTTTGGCCGCAGGGTGTGTGTGTGGGAGGGGTTGTGGTGGTACTGACCCAGCTCAAAGATCTGCAGGGGCAGGGTGAGGAAGCCGGAGCGAGGGGTGTAGGGGTTGTTCTGCCCCGGGGCCGTGCACACGTCATCTGAGGGGGGTAGGAGCAGGAGGAAAGACACCTTCTCCCCAAACTCCAACACCTCCTGGCTGTAAACCCGGAAGTCCTGAGCCTGTGGAGCACATGGGGGCACCGTCACATACACAGCAGGCACAGAACAGGATAGAACACACTAGAATAAACATGTATAACCTTGCATATCTCATTCAGATGGCTGAGCGGTGAGGGAGTCGGGCTAGTAATCAGAAGGTTGCCGGATCGATTCCCCGCTGTGCCAAATGACGTTGTGTCCTTGGGCAAGGCACTTCACCCTACTTGCCTCGGGGCTGTGAGTCGCTCTGGATAAGAGCGTCTGCTAAATGACTAAATATAAATCCCAGTACGTACTAGAATGTAATAAACTGAACGTGACATGATAGAATCTGGTGTTTCTTGAATGGACTGGTTTCAGCAGTTCTGCTGTTTGGCAGTCATGGCAACCGGCATCACGGAGATGAACCCTGGAGAGTGTTGTGGTGGGCCAGGCTGAGGGCGGCCAGACTGTGGTGGTCTAGTGTGGGTGATCAGAGGCTCCCTGGAGGGCGTTGGCTGCCTGACCTGGCTGACGGGGATGTTCATGTGGGCCATGAGGTCCTTGGCAGCGCTGCGGAGGTCCTGTAGGAGGTGGTGTGGAGCACTCTGCACATCCTGGTCCATCTCCAGAGACTCGTCTAGCGAGGACAGGGCCTGCAGCCACTGCCACTCCTCCCTGAGACACACACATCAAAACACACACTATCAATTAGTGTCAATCAATTATCAAAACTATCCCAATTAGTGATATTAACCAAGCATGGGCCCCAAGGGGGGGTCAGGTGGCTGAGAGGTTAGGGAATCGGGCTAGTAATCTGAAGGTCGCCAGTTCGATTACCGGCCGTGCCAATTGACGTTGTGTCCTGTGTGCCAAGGCACTTCACCCTACTTGACCTCAGGGGGAATGTCCCTGTACTTACTGTGAGTCGCTCTGGATAAGAGCGTCTGCTAAATGACTAAATGTAAATCCCAAACACAGCATCTACTGGCCTGGAGACGTTGCAGTTGTCTCGTATCTTGGTGTGACACAGAACGTTGGGCAGCTTCTGGGGGACAAGCGCTCGGAGTTGGTCCACTGAGCTCCAGAGCTTCAGGTAGCCCAGGTACAGGCCTGGAGACAGCAGCTTCCTGCTCCGTCTGTGGAAGGCCAGCTTCTCCTGGAAACAGCACAGCACAGGGGAATGAGTGCTGAAGCAGATAGAATCGTCTTGGTTCTTGCTGTTGCTAACCACACTGAACCCATTCAATGGTCCCATTCCTTGACGTATTGTTGACTTGTATTGTTTGTTTTGATGGTGCTGCTACTTTGAAAATTGAGTCTGTGGGATTTCAACTGACAACATTTATATTACAAAACGACCACATCATCATGTTTTTACCAAACATATCTGGCCGAGGAATATGATTTTATGATGTATAGTATCAGTATTGTTGTTGCGGTTCCACATACTGAGATGCAAACCATTGTTTGAGACTGACAAACCCAAACCACGACACAGCACAAACAAACTAAGTCTCTGACTATGGATATCAGGTTTGTACTGTGGCACAGAAAATACAAATTGTCCTTCCTTTTTTTGTATTTTGCAAGGGCAGAAAAACACAAGCAAACATCGTTGGAGATGCAGGAAACAATAGCTTGGTCTGTTGAATTGTACAATTATTCTCATCTGGAAGAGTGAAAATGGCACTTGAGGGATTTTTAGGTGAGAGGTTTGAGATAGTGTAGCTGGCTGGATAACATGGTACTTATCTGCCATTTAAATGCCTTCTATGACTTGGCTAGGTGGAAGAAAGTGACAGTTGGGAACAAGCTGTAAGCTGATTAACACGTGTGAGAGTTGAAAGAACCACAGTGTTGTCTTTGGAAACGTATTTCAGTTTGACTTCCTACAGTTTCTGGGCTGAGTGTAGAAAAGGATTTGGGATATGTAAATATTTACTGAAATGGACCGCAGATCAGATTTAGATCTGTGTCAAGAAGTGTACTTTGATCTTTACTTGGCTATCCACAAAGCTGCTTTGAATTCTTTAGTTTTCACTACGCAGACAATGGAAGGTTAACCCTGAAGGAACATGGGCTATTATCCTTACTGAGTTCTACAATCAGACAAACAACATATACACTGTAAAACACTGTTGTACACTGACATTCTACAATTCCGTAGCACGAAGTAGCTCTGGATAGTGTCCAAGTGTGGCTAACGATACAGAGCTAAACTAAGCTAAGCTAAGGGTCAGCTAAGATAAACTAAGGTAAACTGAGAGGTAAACTGAGCTAAGGTAAACTAAGCGAAGGGTAAGTTAATTTAAGGTAAACTGAGCTAAGCTAAGGTAAGCTAAAGGGTAAGGTAAACTGAGCTAAACTAAGCTAAGGGTAAGGTAAACTGAGCTAAACTAAGCTAAGGGTAAGTTAAACTAAGCTAAACTGTGCCAAGCTAAGATAAGCTAAGCTAACTCACGTGGAGGGTGATGAGCAGCATGTCCAGAGCAGTGGGCTCTTCCGGGGATGATATGGACTTGCGTTGGAGCTGGAGCTTGCACAGCTGCGTCCAACGCACCCCCTCCAGAGGTGGACAGACGCTCATGTCTCGTATCAACACCAGGAGGGCGTTGCCGTGTTTGTCTTTGATTGGCTCAAAATACACCTGTCCCAAGTCCTGGGTTCCCAGCATGCCCTTCAAGAGACCCAAGAATGACACTTAATTGGATACCATTAACCAATGTTCATAGGTCAAGAACTGACATTTAAAAACCGCAATGGGTTGGTTGTAAATATGTTTTAATGCCACGGTTCCGTTAGTTACACACTAGGCTAGGTCAGTGCAGGTGTAGGTGGGCGTGGCCGTACCTGCAGGTGCGACACGGCCTGCAACATCTTGAGGCGTGTCTGCAGGGTGCAGGAGCAGGATAACTGGGAGGGGCTGAGGCACTGCTGCAGCCAGGGAATCTCCTCCCACAGGTAGGACACCTGGAGGACCACAAGGTACATGTAGTCCTTTAGCAGACGCTCTTATCCAGAGCGACTTACAGGAAGTACAGGGACATTCCCTCCAAGTAGGGTGAAGTGCCTTGCCTCAGGACACAACGTCATTTGACACGGCCGAAGGTACACACACACACACACACACACATTCAACACTTATCTGACAAGGCAAACCAAAAATCCATGACTTCTCACAGTTCCATCAATGCCAGAGGTAGAGGGGCAGCAGAGCGTTGTCAGTGTTGAGGTACAGAGAGAGGCTGACCTTAGTAAACCACAGGAAGTCCTGCATGAGAGAGCTGGAGTAGGAGTCGTCTATCTCCACCACTGGGATCTGCTCCTCGGGGGTCACCAGGATGTTGTCGTCTTTGTAGAGGATGGTGGTCAGATACAGGCCCCTGTGGATCCACAACCAGACAGTTATATACTGACCCAGGACCAGAACATACAGTTATATACTGATCCAGGACCAGAACATACAGTTATATACTGATCCAGACCAGACAGTTATATACTGACCCAGGACCAGAACATACACAATTATATAATCATCTCAATCTTAAGGTAATACATTGAAATGAACTTGTCAGGATTGTCACAATCTTACCTTTTCAAGCTTTTGACAAACTTGCTGGTGGGTTGGAAGAGATGGCGAAGGCTTTTGGATACAGAGTGTTTTCTGACATGTGGCGGGGCTTTGCATTGCTCTGCTGAGACAAGGAAACAGGCTCCATCACGCTTTGATCCACTGCTAATAGAACAGAACACCGCTACAACGTCTAACCTCTGACGGCAATTTGTCTTTGGTTACCCCCTCACTTTACTTGGCACTAATAGCTCAACACCGTCAAAACACTGTCACGTTGGGGGGAACGTCCTTGCTATGGCAACTTGTTAAATTAACGACAACAAAGTTGACACTTCTCACAACACAGCCGCAGTGGAATGTTTTCAGTCACTTGGTGCACTCTGGTGGAGTTCTGACAGTTGACGGCCATGCTGCCAGTAGACTATAAGTCCATAGAGAGACTGGGGGGGGGGGGGGGGTGGCTGGACTGGACTGCAGTTTGTGTGTGTGTGTTTACCTGTACAGAGTAGAGGTGTCAGAGCATGCTATGTTTTCCTGACTTGCAGAGCAAAAAAAAAAAAAAAAAGAGAAAATCCTTATACCAAGCTAGGAGGAGGCCAAGGAGTTGAAGTGTGTGTGTGTGTGTGTGCGTGTGTTAACCCTTAGGCTCTCACTGACAGGGAGGTCAGGTCTCTTGGTGGGGACATGTTTATTTTCAGTGGGCCTGGGGGGGTTGGCTTGGTTAGTTGGGGGGTGGGGGGAGCGGTTGAGGAATAAGTGAGATAATGTGCTTTGCAATTCATTAGAAACCAGGAGTCTCCCCCTACACACCTTAACTCTCCCTTCCACCCCAAGAAACCCCCAAGGCAATCTCTCTCAAGCTCAGACCACTTAAATCAATAAATCCCCTATTCAGGGCCCGAAATGAACGCATTTTCTTTTCATGAGACGAGTCAAGGTGGAATAACAAGAATACCAGCTTACTTCGCCCTCTCTACGCCCCCCCCCCCTCCCATACGCCCTCCTAGACTTCTCTCTCTCCAGCCACCATAGTCCTCCTGCCCGCCCGCCCGCCCGCCCGCTCGCCCGCCTGACACTGAGTGAGACAGACAGGTATAGCCGTCCACTGAGGTGCCTGTGTTAGTGAAGGCCCCTTTCACAGTTTAATTAATAGTGTTTAGAGAAGGAGGGGGGTTGGGGGGGGCAGCAGACAGGGGGTTCAGGAGGCCTGTAGGGGAGAGGGGGCCTGGGGTTCGGGGAGTCTGCAGTCAGTGTTAATTTATACCCCTTGGCCACGCACGGACAGGCCCCAGCTCTACAGGAACAACAAACATGACCCCGGGACAAATGACCCGGGCTACCGTGCGTGAACTTGCTCGTGGTCGGCGGCGACGGCTGGAAAATGCGGGGCAGGGTCGGGGGGCACGGCGGCTGCATGCTGAATGCTGACTATTATATTGTGTATCATACATCACGTCTATACCACCAAACCCCCCTACAGCCGCCCCCCCAGCTCAACCCCAGCCCTGCACAATACTGACTGAACAGCTCTGGTGAAAACGAATCCACAGCTGGTGTGAAACGGTCAACGTGAACAAGCGTTGACATTTACAGGGTTGCCTCATGAGTAGGTGTGTTTGGGCTCCAGACCTGGGAGACTGTTCTGGAACCGAGAAGCCGACCCCTAGACAACGTGGGGATGCATGGATCATATCTCAGCCGCCTCTGTCGTGGGTTTAGGACCAGTCTAGCAACAAGCCAAGTTGCCATGTGTATGTTATTAACAGCAGATATTGGTTCTGTGTACCTTCTGCTGTCGCATTCCCTAAGCAGTCATAAAGAGCGTAAGAGGAGAGAGTCCTATAACCCCTCCACCATACCCCCTGGTCTCACCCTGGTCTCACCCTGGTCTCTCCCTGGTCAATCCCTGGTCTCACCCTGGTCTCTCCCTGGCCTCTCCCTGGTCTCTCCCTGGTCTCTCCCTGGTCTCACCCTGGTCTCTCCCTGGTCTCACCCTGGTCTCACCCTGGTCTCTCCCTGGTCTCACCCTGGTCTTTCCCTGGTCTCTCCCTGGTCTCTGGGGTCAGTGTGAACCAAAGCATCCCCCCTCTTGAAGACTCTCCAGGGTGGGTCTCTAGCACCAGCCAGGGTGGGTGTGGGAGGATAGATGGGAGGTTATACCGTGGCACAAACAGTGGCGATGCTCCTCTTTGATCTGTCCCAGCAGCCGGTCCAGCGCCTCCTTCTGGCCTCGCTGGCGCGGCGCACGCCCGTCAATCTCCCTCCAACCTGCAGGGACACACACAGAGCATCAGGAACTCAGAGCCAAGAACAGCAACATTGAAACAACTGGACTAGAACTGGAAGCCAATGTGTGATCACAGCAGAACACAACGTGGCTGTGTTAGATTGATGGATCCCAGCTCTAACCCATGGCACTGTTCCACTCACAGTGATTGCACTGGGATGAATACATCTCAAAGTATTTGACTGTATGAACACCATTCGTACATCCATAGAGATTTTATTGTTGCACCAAACATGACATTTTCTGTCATGACATGTTACTATAAGATAGACAGACATTTGAGAAGAGTTGGTTTAAAATATATATATATAAAAAAAAATATATATATATATATATATATATAAAAGAAAAACATTTTTACACCTCACGCGACACAACGGCAGTTTGCCTTTATGGGCAGCTCATGGGAGCAGGGATCAGTGAGCGCAGCCCCCCGAGGCGAGCGGAGCAGCCAGGAGCCGGGAGAGAAGAGGGGTCTGTGTGGAGGCTGAAACACCCCCGTGAGAGAAAGCTGTGGTTGGCTGAGAGACGACTCCAGCAGCACACGCTGCTACTGGCTGGGAACAGGAGGACTGAGAGAGGCTCAGTATGTTTCGACCTGTCCCTTTCCTCCTCCCTCCCTCCCCCCATTCCTTCTCGCACGCACACACACAATAAGACACACTTACACACAGACATACACACAGACGTCCCCTCACTCTCACAGTAAACAGGGAGGTAAACAGGGCCAGAGAGAGAGACTGTGAGAGAAATAAAGAAACAGACAAAAAAGTGAGAGAAGGATAGAGTGAGAAAGGAGAAGACAGAAACAGGGATAGGAAAGAGAGAGAAGAGAGAGAGAAATAGGATAGGAAAGAGAGAGAGAGTGCCTGGCCCTGGAAGTAGCCATCTTTGTTACGATGCAGAGAGAGAAGCTGCAGGATGATGATGTGAAACGATGTGCGGGTGATAAGGTATCCCCCAGAGCTGGGCCCCTGGGGGGGGCCTAGGGGGGGGCCGGGGAGGCTGGGAGGGGGGCCTAAAACACGGTGAGCTCTATTCCCGGAAAGGTTCCTGTCCTGGACAGCACAACCAGGCTCTTTAATGGCCAGGGCAGGCCTGATATAAGGCGGCCAGTGTTGGGGCCCTGCGCCGAGCCTTCGCACAGACATGCTAATATGTCCAGCGGTCGGGAAAACCCAAACACCGAGGGAGGAGAGAGGAGTCCAGTTCTCTCTTTAACACACACTCTTGTGTACCTGTGTACTACAAACACACACACACACGTCAATAATTAATACTTGAACAGTCACTCATAGGCCGGGTGTCTGCTCTGCTGGAAATGCTAGTGAAGATAGGACACGTTTTACATTGAACTTTATGTCCTTATCTACAATGTATACAAGGCCAAACATATAAACAATAATTTAAAAGATTACGCTATGAAAAAGGCACGATAAAGAATTGTTTACACCCATCACACGAGACGGCCTCCCTTCCTCAGAACATCTACAAGTGTCAGGTACTAAGAGAACAAGGAAAGTCAACATGAGTTGAGGCACTTTGAGGATGTTCCACAGCTCCAGACAGTCATCCCACACGCTGTGGAGGCGAGAGGATCCCTCTCTGTGGAGGCGAGACGATCCCTCTCTGTGGAGGCGAGAACGCCTGCTGACCACCAGTCTGTCTCACCAGTCTGTCTCACCAGTCTGTCTCACCAGTCTGTCTCAACAGTCTGTCTCAACAGTCTGTCTCAACAGTCTGTCTCACCAGTCTGTCTCACCAGTCTGTCTCACCAGTCTGTCTCAACAGTCTGTCTCACCAGTCTGTCTCAACAGTCTGTCTCACCAGTCTGTCTCACCAGTCTACGCTGGTGCTTTTACCCCCTCTCCTTCCTTGTACCCTCCCCAGAAACAGGAAAACTGAGGATCTGAAGCACGTGTTTCACGGATGAACAGCAAAGTGTGGCTGAGGTGAGCTGAGGTGACAGGAAGAGACTCCCCAGGCAGATGAAATGCACCCAGAAACAGAGTGAATGAGAGAAAGAGCGTGAGAGAGAGACAGAGAGAGAGACAGAGAGAGAGAGAGAGAGATACTGATGGAGAGACTGAGAGAGAGACTGAGAGAGAGACTGAGAGAGAGACTAGGAAACAGGAAGCTGGAGGGATTTAGAAAGAAATTATGAAAGAAAGAGAAGAGAAAATGGAGAGATAGACAGATAAGCAGAGAGAAAGACTGAATTATATAAAAAAAGGAGAGCATGGGAGAGAGAGATAGATAGATCGAGATAGAGACAGTGTGAAAGAGAGAGAGAGAGGGTGCCCGAGAGCGCCACGGAGCAGGAGGAATGTGGAGAGACAGAGAGAGGAAAGAGATGGAGCGAGAGAGAGGAAGACAGATCCGTCCTGGCCTCCCAGCGCCTCAGCTGTTGGGCAGGATGACCTCACAGCGTCTGCGGAGACGGGAGAGACCAGCTTCCTAACGAGCGAGCTACGGTTACACGCGCTGACGTCTGGAGCAAGGCCCCTGCTGGCCCGAGGGGCCTCCAGCTGTCACCCCCGCACCATCACAACATCTCGGAGCTGACGCTGGAACCACGTCACGCCCTGTCGGAAAACCTGCTTCACGCCCAATGAGGTTAGATCTGCGAAGCAGTGACCTGTGGCGTGACATCGCGGAGGAAAGTAAAGGTCATACACACACACACACGCGCGAGTGTGAAGAGACAAACACTTGTAGACACATGTGTACACAAATGTCAGACAAACGGACAGACAGCCACACGCACACACACATCTGAAAGTTTACAGCAACTCCCTGTTGATTTGCAGTATGTTGAGTTAATTTGAAAGGAGGAGAAGATAGCGAAAGAGAAGAACTTACTGGAAGGTGTGCCGCAGGAAGGGGTGGAGATCTTGGGGGGGCCCCAGCCCTTCATGTTGTATGCAGACACATGGATGTAGTAGTAAGTCCCCTTTAACACACAAACACACACACACCTTAGCAGTCCAACTTTGGATACACATTCATATTTAAACAGTTGCCTGGATGTATGTCGGAGGGATGTATGCGTTGTGTTCGGTGTGTTTGTGTGTGCACATCGTGTTTTAGCTGTCTCTTCTTTATTAACGCCTCTGTCAGTGTCAATCCAAGTGTGTGTGTGTGTGTGTGTGTCTCTCCTTGTAGCTAACACCAGTAACACATGGCTTTGCTGTGGAACCATCCAGCTCTCTCCTTTCTCAGCCAGATCAATCAGGGAGCCGCCAGCTTCCTGACCTCTTCCTGACCCCTGTCATGTGACTGGGGTGGCCCCAGGCTGACAAAGCTACAGGGTCCGACAGCACCAATCACAGACCAGCGGTCACGGCCAGAGGAGAAGTCCGGCTGTCTCTGTTCCCGTTTAAAAATGTCAAACATAAATCGGGTGCTTTCTCGAGGGGAGGCTAGCTAACAAGCTGCTCGTCTGAGTATTATGGTCTGGCCCACAACTGTGCAGCACTGGGTTCTCTGTTATGAAAGACACGGATGGGAGACTTGGAGCACAATAAAGTATGTTTCCACGGAGCCAAAACTGCTAGGAGTCCCCCTGTTGTGGGATCAGCCTGATGAATAGTGAGCTAGCGAACCCGGTCTCACCAGCCCGTGTTCGTGCACACGTGATGCTAGTCAGAGACTTTGGTGCGGAGCAGCGGCCGGCCGGCCGGCCCTGTTTTATCAGCCGGCGTTACCAGCTGATGCGTAGCTAGACGCCGTGTCTTTGTGAGGGCTTTCTCAGTCGTAAACAGAGGTTTAAAAGATGGACTGCCTCCTCTATCTTCGGCCCTGGTTTGAGGTGAGTCAGGAGGAAATTGAGTTTGCAGGAATCTAGGTCACAGCCGTGCTCTGACAGAATGTCGGATGCCCTTTTCTCAAAAAACCAACACGTAGTTAGATCTGGGGATGGCTTCCACTTGTCTGGGCGTGCGACTGGAGGGTAAATACTTTAAATACTCGACGGTGTGCAATAGTCTGACCTTTAATTGATAGCTCAAGAGTGGAATAGACCCTTGTGAATTGAGAGAGAGTAGTTTGTGTAGCTGGGAGGCATGGAGACCTGGAGAAACTGCTGCCTCATCCACCTCAGTGGGTGTGTGTGAGAGTGTGTTTGTGTGTGAGTGTCTGTGTGTGTGTGTGTGTGTGTGTGTGCTTGTATAGAAGAGGAAGGGATGCTCACCGGAGTGAGGCCTGTGATGTTGCACTGTAACACACTGGTGTCCTCCAACAGCAGCTCTCCCAGGAGAGGATTGAAGGATGGAGAAACGCTCCAGACCACTGGGACACAGGCACAACAAACGTCAAATAAACACATATTTGGTGGACAAGAAGTATGCACACTGCCCCCAGTGAAAGGAAGCCAGCCAGAGACACAGACAGACAGATTCAGACAGACGGACAGAGACACAGACAGACAGGCAGACAGACAAACGGACACAGACACAGACACAGACACAGACACAGACACAGACACAGACACAGACAGACAGACAGACAGACAGACAGACAGACAGAGACAGACAGACAGACAGACAGACAGACAGGCAGGCAGACAGACGGACACAGACACAGACACAGACACAGACACAGACACAGACACAGACAGACAGACAGAGACAGACAGACACAGACAGACAGCTCACCCTTGTACTTGGTGACCACAGCTGAGTTGACGCTAAGGGGCTCCAGGTAGTCCACCCTGAGGCTGGTGCTGCTGCTGACAGACAGACGGACACTGCTAGGAGCCTCCGGAGGACCTGGGACAGAAACACAGACAGGCAGGCAGACAGACAGACAGACAGGCAGACGGTCAGACAGACAGACAGGCAGGCAGACGGTCAGACAGACAGACAGGCAGACGGTCAGACAGACAGGCAGACGGTCAAACAGACAGACAGGCAGACGGTCAGACAGACAGACAGGCAGACAGACAGACAGACAGGCAGAAGGTCAGACAGACAGACAGACAGTTCATATTGTGTGAGTGTAAAGAGGCAGATATTATAAACACATATTCTGTCTGTTCATTGCACTAACGGTGTTCTCCGGCTCAGCGGTGTATAGGAGACAACAGCAGCAGTGCTGTATTCTCAAACAAACAGGCTGTGCTGTGTCTTAGGTCTGGACCCCTATCTGAATCACACTACTGTAGAACAGAGCCTGGGAAAAACCTACAAAACAGCCCACTCATAAAAGTGTGTGTGTGAGTGTGTGTGTGTGTGTGTGTGTGTGGGTGAGTGAGTGAGTGAGTGTGTGTGTGAGTGTGTGTGTGTGTGTGTGTGTGTGTGTGTGTGTGAGTGTGTGTGTGTGTGAGTGTGTGTGTGTGTGTGTGGGTGAGTGAGTGAGTGTGTGTGTAAGTGTATGTGTGTGTGTGTGTGAGTGTGTGTGTGTGTGTGTAAATGTGTGTGTGTGTAATAAAGAGGGAAAAGTCCTCTGTGCATCAAAGTCCAGATTGATTCTGGTGTAAGGGGGCGTCAGTCTACCCTTCCACCACGCGTGGCATGAGACGCCTGTAAAAAGTTAAAGAGGGAACACAGACGCGCTTCACACACACGCACACACACACACATATGCATACCCCAGGCACTCGCTTGGACACGCGCAGGATACACATGCACTCAAGCGCACACACACGCACACAAAAGCGCACACACACACACAAGTGCATAAACACATGCCCCTGTCCCAGCCATCATAACATGGAAGCCATTAACAGCTCAGACAGAATGACACCAACAAAAAAAAAGTGAAATCAAGGCGACTCTGGAAAGATCTGGAAAGATCTGGGCAACAACTGTACTATGAGAAGAGGAATGACACACAGATATACTGTACATGCCTGCATGCGTGGCAGATTTGAGCGCTAAACGAATGGCACATTGCCTCTATGTGTATGAGTGTGTGCGTGTGTGTGTGTGTGTGTATGAGTTCCAGCGGTCACCGCACCTGACCCTGTTCCAGAACCCCCCACACGCACACACACACGCACACGCACACACGCACACACACTCACACACACACGCACACACAACGGAGACAGAAGCCTTACCGGCGTGCTGGAAGCCCGTCTGCATGCGTCTGAACAGCCGGTGTCTCCACTCCCAGGCCTTCAGCTGCCTCTCCCGGTCGGAGCCTTCCCGCTCCCCCGGCCCCTCGCTCCGCACCTGGGCCTGCAGGGCCTCCACGCGCTGCTCCGCCTCCAGGACCAGCGTGGCCAGGTGGACCGCTCGGCCCTCCAGGCTCATGACTGGAGACGCACACCAGAGAGACCGTGTCACAGACTGACCACCGGGGCCACACACACACACCACCACCACACACACACACACACACGGCTGTGGATGCGCTGCACACACATTCTTGACACAGACGTGGTGTACTGCACATGCACACACTAACACACACACACACACGCATTTGCTCTAATACAGACACGCACAATACACACCCTCTCCCTCTCTCTCTCCTCTCCCTCTCTCTCTCCCTCTCTCTCTCTCTCTCTCCCTCTCCCTCTATTCACATATTCCAGTGTTTTTACAGTCCAATCTCTTTATGTGTTTGTTTGTCAGGCCGGCTGGAGCCTAATTCTCCACTTAAGGAGTGTTTTATACTGGGCAGCCGTTCTTTAAGGACAGTGACATCACCCCTAGCTGACATGACACAGAGAGATAGAGAGAACGAGAGAGAGAGAGGGAACAGAGCTACACGTGGTGTTTGGGACAGGAGGAGGCCAGGATAGGCAGAGAGACAGAGGAAGGTACAGGGAGTGACAGAGTGAGAGGCTGAAGCTGGGGAGGGAGACAGAGTGAGAGGCTGAGGGCTGGGGAGGGAGACAGAGTGACAGAGTGAGAGGCTGAGGGCTGGAGAGGGAGACAGAGTGACAGAATGAGAGGCTGAGGGCTGGAGAGGGAGACTCAGTCTCAGTTAACTTCCTCATCTAAGTGCTTTATCCCAGCTGTGGCCCTGTCTGTGTTTGCCAGTCTTGCCTCCTGTCTCTCTCTGTTTCTGTCTACCTCGCTGTGTCTCAGTGGATTTCCAGGGGAGAGAAGGAGGAGGAGGCCAGGAGGAGGCCAGGGGGAGGAGGAGGCCAGGGGGAGGAGGAGGCCAGGGGGAAGAGGAGGCCAGGGGGAAGAGGAGGAAGAGGCCAGGGGGAGGAGGAGGAGGAGGCCAGGGGGAAGAGGAGGCCAGGGGGAGGAGGAGGCCAGGGGGAGGAGGAGGCCAGGGGGAAGAGGAGGCCAGGGGGAAGAGGAGGTCAGGGGGAAGAGGAGGTCAGGGGGAAGAGGAGGCCAGGGGGAAGAGGAGGCTAGGGGGAGGAGGAGGCCAGGGGGAGGAGGAGGCCAGGGGGAGGCTAGGGGGAGGAGGAGGCCAGGGGGAAGAGGAGGCCAGGGGGAGGAGGAGGCCAGGGGGAGGAGGAGGCCAGGGGGAGGAGGAGGCCAGGGGGAGGCTAGGGGGAGGAGGAGGCCAGGGGGAGGAGGAGGCCAGGGGGAGGCTAGGGGGAGGAGGAGGCCAGGGGGAGGAGGAGGCCAGGGGGAGGCTAGGGGGAGGAGGAGGCCAGGGGGAGGAGGAGGCCAGGGGGAGGCTAGGGGGAAGAGGAGGCCAGGGGGAGGCTAGGGGGAGGAGGAGGCCAGGGGGAGGAGGAGGCCAGGGGGAGGAGGAGGCCAGGGGGAGGCTAGGGGGAGGAGGAGGCTAGGGGGAGGAGGAGGCCAGGGGGAGGAGGAGGCCAGGGGGAGGAGGAGGCCAGGGGGAGGCTAGGGGGAAGAGGAGCCAAAGAGAAAACTGGTTCTATGATCTCACTCCTCTGATGGAGTTTGATTAGAACGTTCTCATAAAAAAATATACATCTCCAGACTTGAGCTGATGGGGAATACCCTTCAACCCTCCCTCTCTCTCCTGCTTTCTCTCCGTCTCCGCCCCCCTGCCGGCCCATGTGTTGTTTGGGCAGCAATCACAGGAGCAGTCACAGTAAACAGCACTTTCTCTTCAAGTGTTTTCATTAAGTAATACCTTTATAGAACAGTCTGGATGTCTGTGTCTGGGGGTGTGTGTCTGGGTGTGTGTGTGTGTGTGTGGGGGAGTGTGTGTGTGTGTGTGTGTGTCTGGGGGTGTGTGTGTGTGGGGCTGTGTGTGTGTGTGTGTGTCTGGGAGGCTTCACCACATCTAATGATTAGCAGAGCGTAGAGTCCCACTGCCTGCTGGATCTCAGAGAGCAGAAGTGGTGATGAAGACGAGTGATACGCTATCATTACCAGGGCCTCTTCATCACCATCAGTCTTCACACTTTCCCAACAATTCTTTTCTCTTTCAGCCAGGGAAAGAACAGGAGGCGTTTTTTTTCTCTCTTTCTTTTCTCTCTTTTTTTACTTCCAAAGTGTGGGAACGTGTTATTGTTGTGAGATGAGGGGTCGTTTGTTTGTTTGTAGTTGTTGCTGTGGCAACAGCTCCTGTCGCCCTGCAGGCGGGCGAGGTTGCCGGGACAGCGGCACAACGTCTTCAATGGTTACCGCGGAGATCTTGTCGGTGGACATTGGTCATTTTGATGACCTGCCCCCACCACATCCCCCCCCCCCACACTCCCCTCCCACATGTCTGAAATCTTTACGACCTTCTAAATTAAAATGTATGTGAATAAAACCGAATGTCCCCATAACCCATATGTGCGGGCATTCCCACACACACACACACACACACACTCACAGTGGGGGCTCTCCTTGGCCCCAGCGCGCAGGAGCAGCTTGGCCATGGGGACGTTGTTGGTCATGATGGCTATGTCCAGGGGCAGGAGGCCCTCACTGTTGGGGGTGTTCAGGTCCAGTTCCTCCAGGCTGTACTGAGACAACAGGAGCTGCACCAGGTCCATCTCCTGGTGCTCCACCGCCTCAAACAGAGCCTCGTTACTCTGAAACTAGGCCGTGGACACACACACACACACATATGAGAAGGACACGCACCGAATGAAAAAAAAAAAAAAAAAAAGCAATGATCAAATAAAAACTTGATATGATATTTACATTTATAAGTGATATAGTCTGGGTAAGTGTTGGTTGTGTATGTTTGCATCTGTCGTGTGTGTGTGGTGTGTGTGTGTGGTGTGTGTGTGTGGTGTGTGTGCTGTGTGTGTGGTGTGTGTGTGCTGTGTGTGTGCTGTGGGTGTGCTGTGTGCGTGCTGTGGGTATCGTCTCACCATGGTGGACTTGCGTAGGCGTTCCTTGTCGCCGCGGCCGGAGACCACGCTGTCTTCCAGCCCCGGGCCGGCCGCGCCCACGCGGAACTTCCCCGACAGGTTCCTGTAGAGGCGGCGTGCGGCGCTGGGAGAGGACAAACTGGCCGCCTTCCTGGTTGGGGGGGGGTGAGGCTCTCGCATCTGCTGGGTCATCTTCGCTGACTCCGCCCTGGGGGAGGAGGAACGTCAGAGGTGAGAGAGAGTGTGTGTGTGTGTGACTTCAATGTGTGCTTCAGGTCTTCATGACCTGCAGAGTGGAGGTAGCCTCAGTCCTTCCTCACGCCCAGGGTCTGCTGAGACCCCTGGCATTAGTGCGGTGGAGATCATCTAGGGGGGTCAGACGGCTGAGCGTTTAGGGAATCGGGCTACCAATCAGAAGGTTGCTGTTTCGATTCCCGGCCCGACATTGTGTCCCTGGGCATGGCACTTCACCCTACTTGTTTTGTGGGGAATGTCCCTGTACTTACTGTAAGTCACTCTGGATAAGAGCGTCTGCTAAATGTAGTTAAGGGCACCATGTTGCAATCAGGTTGGCACAGCCCCCCCCGGCCTTTACGACCATGTTTACCTGAGGAGACAGTATGGTGGTGTCTTGCTGTCTCCTATCTGGGTATGTGGGGTATGCCAGCCATGCTGCCCTTCTCCGAGCTGCCATGGATATGCAGCTATGCAGACAAGAGTGTGTTTCCGGGCCGGGGGGCGGGGGGGGGGGCAGGGGGGCGGGGGGTCTGCGCAGTGCTGGCGCACACACTCAGCCGCAGACGTGGATGTCAGCGAGACTCTCTGAGGCGACGTTGACACAGTCTGTTAGCCCGTCTCACATAGGACAGAGAGACAGGGAGGGGAGACAGGGAGGGGGAGACAGGGAGGGGAAGACAGGGAGAGGGAGACAGGGAGGGGGAGACAGGGAGGGGAAGACAGGGAGAGGGAGACAGGGAGGGGGAGACAGGGAGGGGAAGACAGGGAGAGGGAGACAGGGAGGGGGAGACAGGTAGAGGGAGACAGGGAGGGGGAGACAGGGAGAGGGAGACAGGGAGAGGGAGATAGGGAGGGGGAGACAGGGAGGGGAAGACAGGGAGAGGGAGACAGGGAGGGGAGACAGGGAGGGGGGGACAGGGAGAGGGAGACAGGGAGAGAAAGAAAGATAGAAAGAAAGAAAGAAAGAAAGAAAGAAAAAGAAGTGACACTGTCACACTCTCCCTCCCTCTCCCTCTCTTTCTGTGTCTCTCCTTTCTCAATTAAATTAAATGACATTCAAACCAAGCCAGCTTTACAGACAGTATGTCACACATTCAGACTTTCCCTGGTAGATACGGAAAGTGGACGTTAATCAACATTTGCTTGATTTGCCCATTTGGCTTAAATTGAATTGTGAAAAAGGGCAATAGAGACGAGAGACTCCAAGATGAATCCGTAGGGAAGTGTTTTTAACAACACACAGACACACTCACAAACACACTCACAAACACACACTCACTAGACAGCTGCCAACATCAACATCCTCCAAACATAAAAGACTGCCACGCCGACAGTCGTCTAGCCCCCACAACGAGCACTTTCACTGGGGGCAACCCACGACCTCCCCCCCAATCCCTGGCTCTGTCCCCTGGTCTCCCAGCAGCTGACCCTGGAGCAGTTGGAGCTGTATTAAAGCTTGAATATCAGCATGGATTACAGGGCCCAGACTGATCCCAGATCAGTGACTGGCAGTCTGACAGCAGCATTCCATGTCTCTGTCTCTTTCCAAGTCACTGGCCCTGTCCTGGTCCCTGTTCCGGCCGCTCCCGTTATAGAGGCCTGTTTTTAGCCTGCTCGCGCTCCCTGGGCTAACCTATTCCAGGACAGATAAATGCTGCAGGTATTTCAAATCAGTTTTCCATGGGACGGGGAGATGAAACAGAGATATTTATAATGCTCTCTCTCTCTTTCTCGCTCTCTCTCTTTCTCTCTCTCTGTCTCTGTCTCTCTCTCTCTGTCTCTCTCTCTGTCTCTCTCTGTCTCTCTATCTCTGTCTCTCTCTGTCTCTATCTCTGTCTCTCTATCTCTGTCTCTCTGTCTGTCTCTATCTCTCTCTCTGTCTGTCTCTATCTCTCTGTCTGTCTCTATCTTTCTCTCTGTCTCTCTCTCTCTGTCTATCTCTGTCTCTCTGTCTCTATCTCTGTCTCTCTGTCTGTCTCTATCTGTCTCTCTGTCTCTCTCTCTGTCTCTCTATCTCTGTCTCTCTGTCTCTATCTCTGTCTCTCTGTCTGTCTCTATCTCTCTCTCTGTCTCTCTCTCTGTCTCTCTATCTCTGTCTCTATCTCTGTCTCTCTGTCTGTCTCTATCTCTTTCTCTCACTCTCTGTCTGTCTCTCTCTCTCCCCATATCTATTTCAAAGGGAGGAATTTTCGGAGGAATCTTATTGTTAGTTGTCCGAGATTGAACAGACGTGGACCGCCACTCTCTGACAACATTTGCTTCATCAGAAGTGTGTGTAGGTGTGTGTGTGCGGCATGTGTGTGTGTGTGTGCGCTTTGAAGGACAGGAACAGGCACTGCTTTCAAACAATGGATGTGTACATGACCCTCCCACTGCTAAGACAGGCGGTGACAGGAGCGAGGGGTTTCATCTGAGAGGAATCACCCAGAGAAGAGGGTCCCACAGGAGGGCCATGTCTGGTCCACTCCTCTACACACCAGGCATCCACACCTCTAACACCTGTCAGGAGGAACATCACAGTAGCTCTCCCACACACACGCACACACACACACACACACACACACACAGGGTTCTTGCCTTTTAACATGGTCGGTGCAGGAAACAGTCCTACTGTGAAGTAAAGCCTTCCCTAACCCAGGGGTCATGTTCAACCCCTTACCAAGCCCACATCAAACAAGTCAGCTCATACAGATATAGATATGGACACACGCACACACACACATATATCCTCAAACACACACATACACACAATGTAAACACACATAACCTCAATCACACACACACACACACAATGTAAAGACGCACTCATCCACACACACATACATGCATACCCCCCCCCCCCCACGCAGACACACAGACACAGTATTTGGGACAGCCAGAGAGCTGAAAGGTCAGCCAGGATGTGACACAAGTTAAGGATCCCCCCTCCTGTGACCTGTCTCCCCCTCTCCCTGTCTCCCTCTCCCTGTCTCCTCCTCCTGTAACCTGCCTCCCCCTCTCCCTGTCTCCCCCTCCCTGTCTCCCTCTCCCTGTCTCCCTCTCCCTGTCTCCCCCTCCCTGTCTCCTCCTCCTGTAACCTGCCTCCCCCTCTCCCTGTCTCCCCCTCCCTGTCTCCTCCTCCTGTAACCTGCCTCCCCCTCTCCCTGTCTCCCCCTCCCTGTCTCCTCCTCCTGTAACCTGCCTCCCCCTCTCCCTGTCTCCCCCTCCCTGTCTCCTCCTCCTGTAACCTGCCTCCCCCTCTCCCTGTCTCCCCCTCCCTGTCTCCTCCTCCTGTAACCTGCCTCCCCCTCTCCCTGTCTCCCCCTCCCTGTCTCCTCCTCCTGTAACCTGCCTCCCCCTCTCCCTGTCTCCCCCTCCCTGTCTCCTCCTCCTGTAACCTGCCTCCCCCTCTCCCTGTCTCCCCCTCCCTGTCTCCTCCTCCTGTAACCTGTCTCCCCCTCTCCCAGTCTCCCCCTCCCTGTCTCCTCCTCCTGTAACCTGTCTCCCCCTCTCCCTGTCTCCCCCTCCCTGTCTCCTCCTCCTGTAACCTGCCTCCCCCTCTCCCTGTCTCCCCCTCCCTGTCTCCTCCTCCTGTAACCTGTCTCCCCCTCTCCCTGTCTCCCCCTCCCTGTCTCCCCCTCCCTGTCTCCTCCTCCTGTAACCTGTCTCCCCCTCTCCCTGTCTCCCTCTCCCTGTCTCCCCCTCCCTGTCTCCCTCTCCCTGTCTCCCTCTCCCTGTCTCCCTGTCCCCCTCTCCCTGTCTCCCTGTCTCCCCCTCTCCCTGTCTCCCCCTCCCTATCCCCCCCTCCCTCCCACTCACATCTTCCACCCCCCCCCCCCGCTCCAGGTCTCCCAGACCAGCTATGTGCTGACAGGATGGCCCCTCCAAACCAGACCAGCTATGTGCTGACAGGATGGCCCCTCCACACCAGACCAGCTATGTGACAGGATGGCCCCTCCAAACCAGACCAGCTATGTGCTGACAGGATGGCCCCTCCACACCAGACCAGCTATGTGACAGGATGGCCCCTCCAAACCAAGCCAGGCTGCTGCCACAGGCCTCCATAACTCTCTGCTGGCCACTCTACAGGACGGGGAGGGGGGGGATGAAGCTCACGTGTGTGTCTGTGTGTGTGTGTCTGTGTGTGTGTGTGTGTGTGTATGTGTCTGAATTGAGAGGGTCAGTATGAAATGCAATGTCAGATGCAGAGTCAATCGTTGTCAATGATTACCAGACAGAGGAAGAGAGAGGTGGGGGGAGAGAGAGACGGGGGGGAGACAGAAAGGACAGGAGAGGGTTGAAGGGGAGATCAGAAAGGCAGACAGGGGGAAGGATAGAGGGGGTGGGGAGAGAAAGCTAGACACAGAGAGAGAGAGAGAGAGAGAGAGAGAGAGAGAGAGAGAGAGAGAGAGAGAGAGAGAGAGAGAGAGAGAGAGAGAGAGAGAGAGAGAGAGAGAGAGAGAGAGAGAGAGAGAGAGAGAGAGAGAGAGAGAGAGAGAGAGAGAGAGAGAGAGAGAGAGATGGGGGGCCAGAGAGATGTGGACTCTGTTGGCTGCTCTAAATGTGTCTGGTAGAAGGAAATTCTGAAATCTGATTCTTGGCACCAGACAGGCTGGAGGCAGGCTGGACTGGCTCGCGATTGCAGGAAGGGAGGGTATGGGTGAGAGTTACGGAAGATGGAGAGAGAAAGGTGGAGAGAGAAAGGTGGAGAGGGAAAGAGAGGGGGGAGAAAAGAGGAGAGATGTAGAGTGAGAGGAGAACAGGACAGATGGAAAGAGAGACTGAGTGTGTGTGTGTGTGTGTGTGAGGGCGAGAGAGATGGAGAGAGAGACAGAGAGTGTGTTTGTGTGTGTGTGAGGGCGAGAGAGATGGATAGGAGAGAGAGAGAGAGAGAGAGAGAGAGAGAAAGAGAGACAGAAAGAGAGAGAGGAAGAAAGAGAGAAAGAGAGGAGGGGGGCAGTGTTACTAGGGCCCACATAGTTTCCCCCTGCTGGTTCTTATCTGCTATTAGGCAACCTGGAGCCACGCTAACCCTCTGACCCACAGCCGTCGGCATGGCAACACAACAAAACGCAGACAGCGAGCATGCGCGCTTACTTACACCCACACGTGCATCAGTGCGCTTACGAAAACACACACACACGCACAAGAATCCAGCCTTCATGGGGTAGCATGTGTAGAATGCCTGGCAGACCCTCCACTGGTGCAGAGCCTATCTGTGTGGAGGCCTGCCTGCTGTGCTGGGGCAGCGGGGAACGCTACTGACAGACTGCCTGCCAGTCACTGACCTCAGATCAGTCTGGGCCATGGAATGGCCATGCTGATGTTCAAGCTTTAATACAGCTCCAACTGCTCCAGGATCAGCCTCTGGGAGACCAGGGGACAGGAGGGTACCGTAGCAGCAGTAGAGTGCAGCTAGGTCTGATGACTCACACTCACACACACTCACGCTCACACACCTGAGATTATGTTTGAGTGGATGGGGCATCAACACGCGAGGGGAGTTTATGTGTGTGTATGTTCGGCATTGCCCCAAAGGCTGCAGTGTTACCCAGGCACTGTGGTGGAGACTTGGAGCGTGGCCTGCTCTGGGCCTTCCACCATGAAGAGAATCTCACCTCTGTCCTCCGTCTTAAAGTTCCTCTGACTTTTGCTGTCTCTCAACCACGCTCTCTCTCTGCTTCCTTTTCCTATCTCCCTCCCCCCCTCTCTATATCTCTTTCACCCCTCCCTCCAAACCCTCACTGACTCTGCCCCCCCCCCCCCCAGGGAGAAGACAAGAAGAAAGAGCTTTGAGCTGCTCTGTCTGTTTAATCTTTGAAGTGGGCTTGCAGGGCCTGCCACCTGTTGGCTGTGTGTGTGTGTGTGTGTGCGTGTGGAGAGAGAGAGGGGTAGGGTTGGTTTAGGTAAATCTCCCTAATTTTGATGAGCAGAGACAACAGTGAGTAGCCATGAGGCAGGGGGGGATGGGTGGGGGAGGGGGCTAGAGAAACGTTCTCAGGAGGGGGGGCTTCAAGGTGGGCGCTTCACACACACACACAGACACACACACTCCTCCCTCCCACTCTGGAGCTTGGTGACACACTGTCTCCCGCGGCGACAGTGGGCCCAGCCTGGGTGTCTCCAGGACTTGTGTGTGTGTGCGTGTGCATGCGTGTGTGTGCGCGCCACACACCAAAGGGGTCTGGGCCCTGGATCTCCCCAGTCCGCCATATGCCACCCACCCAGGGGGGGTGGCGACCCCGGCCCATTGACTCGGGTGGAGAGCCACCAGTTGGTGTATTCTCTCACGGACGCCGGGCGCCATGACGCCATGTTTAAGTCCCACGGCCGTAGATCTGGGAGACAGGAGAGGAGGGAGGGAGGCTGGGAGAGAGAGACAGGAGAGAGGGAGGCAGAGAGAGAGACAGGAGAGAGGGAGGCTGGGAGAGAGAGACAGGAGAGAGGGAGGCAGGGAGAGAGAGACAGGAGAGGAGGGAGGGAGGCTGGGAGAGAGAGACAGGAGAGAGGGAGGCAGAGAGAGAGACAGGAGAGAGGGAGGCAGGGAGAGAGAGACAGGAGAGAGGGAGGCAGGGAGAGAGAGACAGGAGAGGAGGGAGGGAGGCTGGGAGAGAGAGACAGGAGAGAGGGAGGCAGGGAGAGAGAGACAGGAGAGGAGGGAGGGAGGCTGGGAGAGAGAGACAGGAGAGAGGGAGGCAGGGAGAGAGAGACAGGAGAGGAGGGAGGGAGGCTGGGAGAGAGAGACAGGAGAGAGGGAGGCAGGGAGAGAGAGACAGGAGAGAGGGAGGCAGGGAGAGAGACAGGAGAGAGGGAGGCAGGGAGAGAGAGACAGGAGAGGAGGGAGGGAGGCTGGGAGAGAGAGACAGGAGAGAGGGAGGCAGGGAGAGAGAGACAGGAGAGAGGGAGGCAGGGAGAGAGAGACAGGAGAGAGGGAGGCAGGGAGAGAGAGACAGGAACAGAGAGACGCTGCAGCGTGTGCGTGCGTGCGTGTGTCTCGGGCCTGGTGAGCGAGCGTCTTCACGTCTCCTGTCTCCTCCCAGCGTCCAGGCTGCCGTCCCGCAGAGACACATCAACACAGAAGAGGTGGGCTGTTGTTGGAGCCGTGCCCCGGGGGGGGAAACGAGAGACGGGCTGGCGAGGTGCTGGGGGGCCCTGGGCCTCCCTGTGGGGGTTGGGGTTAGGGCCTGGGTGAACACACAGCTCACACACACAGCTCACACACGCAGCTCACACACACAGCTCACACACACAGCTCACACACACAGCTCACACACGCAAAGATAAACACAGGCACATGAACAGTTACAGGCACTCACTCACACACACACAACTACAAATGCAAATGATTGTCCATGCGCGCACACACACACAGACACACATGCATACACACATTTTGCTCCTACACAAGCACCATGCACACACACCCTGGTAAAATCATTCATGACCCTATTAAGGGCTGCTAGCTGGGGCAGGGATGCTGACTGGGGCAGGGATGCTAGCTGGGGCAGGGATGCTAGCTGGGGCAGGGATGCTGACTGGGGCAGGGATGCTGGCTGGGGCAGGGATGCTGACTGGGGCAGGGATGCTGACTGGGGCAGGGATGCTGACTGGGGCAGGGCTGCTAGCTGGGGCAGGGCTGCTAGCTGGGGCAGGGATGCTAGCTGGGGCAGGGATGCTGACTGGGCAGGGATGCTAGCTGGGGCAGGGCTGCTAGCTGGGGCAGGGCTGCTAGCTGGGCCAGGCAGGACAGCAGCAGAGCTGGATATGTTGCACTACCTGAGTCTTTACATGTTCAAGTATTAAACTGTTTCCCAGACAACTTGCAAACCGCAAGTTTCTCTTGGGCCTCACATTCACTTTTTGACTTTGGGCCTTCCGGTTTCTATCTTAGTTCTCACCATCTCTTTCTCAACCTCTCTCTCTCTCTCCCTTTCCCTCCCTCCCTCCCTCCCTCGCCCCCTCCCCCCCCCTGCCCCCCCTCCGCTGAATGGAGGTCTTTGGTGGAAACCTGAGTTCGTCTGGGACCCAGGACATAAATCACCTGACTGCCATCACAGCATCCACACTGCAGCTCGTCTCGGGGTGTGTGTGTACGTGTGTGTGTGTGTGTCTGTACATGTGTGTGTGTCTGTACATGTGTGTGTGTGTGAAAGACAGGGCTCCCCCCTGTGGCCTGGTGCTAACTCCAGCAGGGCCCGCAGGCCCCCGGCCCGGTGAGACAGAACCCTGCCCCACACAGCCAGCACACTGCAGCCAGACCCGCACCAGCACCCCCCTGCCAACCCCCTCCAACACCACCAGGACAGACACATCCACTCCCTGCTCAGACCCGCACCAGCACCCCCCTGCCAACCCCCTCCAACACCACCAGGACAGACACATCCACTCCCTGCTCAGACCCGCTCCCCCTCAGCGGTGTCTTACAGCTGCTCACCCAGGCCCGGGGGCACAGACCCCTAGACCTGGCTGGAGGGTACTTCTAATGGATCCTCTCCCTCACACAGTACTCCAGGAGAGGCCCCCTTGCCCCAGCGTCTAGGAGACAGGCCCTCTCCCCAGCCTTCATCACAAACAGTGCTCCTAGGCCTCAGCTAGCAGAGAGCAGAGTGTGTAGGATGACGAGGGAGCCCAGAGCTCCAGTGAACTTCCTCGCCGGCCCTTCATGTCTGAACTGACACCCCCTCCGAAACAGAAGAAAGAAAAAGAAAGGAATATTCAAACAAATTAGAACCAAATGAGTGAAGCAGCGCTCTGTCCAGAAGTGCTTTACACCCCGTCCCCTCGAGCCTTGGGCTGCTTTTTCCACCCAGACTTTTCCTTGAGCCTCTTGCTTTTTTTCCCCCCCTTTTGTGCAAAATTCATGTGGATTAGCGCTTGACATTAGCATCTCCTCAACTAAATGCTAACCATAACAAATATGTTGTGATGGTGTGCGTGTATTTGTGCATGTGCATTTGTGTGTGGTGGACTTAGTGTGTGAGTGTTTATGAGGAATTAGTGGGAACGATTTTTTGTACGTGCGAGGGGGAGTCAGTTAATGTTTGTGTGTGTGTAAATATATAGTGAAAGAGGGGGGGGCGGGGTCTGTTTCACTTCTGACATTCAAGTAAGACGTCATCTGAGTTAGCTGTCAACACAGGGGCATCACACAGGACTGAGAGGCACCAAGCGAGGCCCAGAGAAGAAAGGCTTTGAACCAGGCAGTAACGCATGGCACACACACACACACACCCACACACACACACCCACACACACACACCCACACACACACACACACACACACACACATCCACACACACACACCCACACACACACACATCCACACACACACACCCACACACACACACCCACACACACACACACCCACACACACACACCCACACACACACACCCACACACACACACACCCACACACACACACCCACACACACACACCCACACACACACACACACACACACACATCCACACACACACACCCACACACACACCCACACACACACACATCCACACACACACCCACACACACACCCACACACACACACATCCACACACACACACCCACACACACACACACACACACACACATCCACACACACACCCACACACACACACATCCACACACACACATCCACACACACACCCACACACACACACCCACACACACTGATTTGATTTGGCGCCACACTCCTCAGATCTAAACCTTGAAAATCTCTTTTCAATTTCAAGGATCCATTTGCAATAAGATTTGGTTTAGAAATCTGAATTGTAATGTACATTTCGGTGTTGAAGTACTTATATAGCCTATACTCTGGGGGCATATTGCAGGGGAATGTTATGGGAAATGGAGATTGTTGGACAGGACTCATGGCGGCAGCTTCCATTGTACTCCTGGGCATGGCTGAGGGCTGAAGCAGGGAGGAGAGAGAGGGATCAGTTCTCATTAGCTCTCGTCCAGCCCAAATCCACAGCCCAGCTCCACACCTCCCTTCCCCGAGTCCAGCCAGCAGTAGGACCATGCGGGGGGAGGGCTTCCTGGCATCATGTCATGTTCAGAAGAGCACCAGGAACTGTGGACGTGCTCTACAGATGTCCCTTGTGAACAAGCACAGGCCTATCTAAAACAGAATGGAGATGTGAAGCCCAGAGAATTGGGCTGAAACACCCATGGGAGACATTTTCTTTCCGCAGTACACAGTAGGCTGTGTCGCTGGAATAATGTTGCGACGGGGTTGTGAGGTATGGTAACTGGTGCTCCCCTCTGAAACGTTTGTGGGACAGGCTCCATGTAGAACTAGCCTGAGGACATGAGAGCTTCTCTCAGACCTGATTAACAGTGATGGTTTCCTGACAAAGCAATTCAATATGCTCCACGCTACTAGACATCTCAAGTGGGGGTGCAGAGAGAAAAGAAAAGAGAAAGGAGCGAGACGGAGAGGCGGGAGAGTGGGAGAGAGAGGGGAGAAGTGAGGGGGAGAGAGAGAGAGAGAGAGAGAGAGAGAGAGAGAGAGAGAGAGAGAGAGAGAGAGAGAGAGAGAGAGAGAGAGAGAGAGAGAGAGAGAGAGAAAAGGAGAAGAAAATGAAACAATTAAAACAAGAGAGAAACAATTAGAGCTAGAGGAGAAAAAGAGAGACATAGAAATGAGAGAGTCAGCCTCCACGCACCACTGATCCCCCTCCCCCTCCCCGGACGTCCCTCCAGAGCCCATTTACTATGATTACCAATAACAATAACTGAAAACATTATCTTTTATGATCTCGTTCTCCCAGGACCTACCCAGGCCCCTGGAGACTTTGATAAAGCTACAAAACAGCTATTTTTTCAACCGTGAGCCTGATTCCCCCAGTTCTGGCTGCCTGCAATAGCTGTCTGTTGTTCCCCTACCTGGCATAAGTCCACTGCAAATGGCCCTCTAAATGGAATGGTAATTCTTGGAATGGTCCAAACATTCCAGCATAATTAAAAAAGGTTGTCCAAAGATTCTTGGTTCATAGTGTCAAAGGATGGTTGGTTTATTTTGGAATGATTGGCGAGCTTGAAAGACACAGATTGTACAGTGATCAAATTAACATTTAAGTCTCTTTAAAGGCAACACTTTCAGATAAATAACTATTATTTAGCGTTACTTTATTTGCTATCTAAACAACGATCCAACAAGATTCTTATCTGTCTTGATGTATTGTATTTTGGGTTAAAAGTCTTTTCTTTCGCAAAATAGATGGAAAAAAAAAACAACAACAAAAACAAGCTAAGAATGTGAACAATCCAAATAACAATCCAAACATGTGAATAATGGAGGGATGGTTTGATCCTGCTGGTGCGCGTGTATTCTTGTGTGTTTGGGGGCTGACTGTACACTCCAGACAGACCAGGCTTCATCCCAGGAGCCTGTCTGGCCCGACTCACCCCCTCCAGTGCCCTGACTCAGACCTAACCCCCGAGTCTCGACGCTCGTGCCCGGTTTGTGATGTCACTAAAGGGCCGGTCGGTCGGGTTTTAACAACCGTCGCTCCCCCAGAACTGATCTGAATCCAACTGGAGCGCCGCGCCCACTCGTCAACAGGAACGTCCAATCTCCCCACTGTGCTTTCATTAAACCCAGGCCACATCAGTCAAGCGCTGAACTTTACAGACCAGGTCCCTGCCGTAGGAGCAGAGCAAACCAGGAGAAGAACAGGACCTCACACCGCAGTGGTGCTCACACATTTAACAACGCACCTCGGAAACGCTGGACCACACATCGCAGGGCTGGTCATGGTCGACCACACACTAGACCTTGAAAGACCCACTGAAGACCTGCAGGAAACTCACATCAGGCCACACGCTGGAGCAGACCTCAGAGAACCTCACATCAGGCCACACGCTGGAGCAGACCTCAGAGAACCTCACATCAGGCCACACTGTGAAGCAGACCTCAGAGAACCTCACATCAGGCCACACGCTAAAGCAGACCTCAGAGAACCTCACATCAGGCCACACTGTGAAGCAGACCTCAGAGAACCTCACATCAGGCCACACTGAAGCAGACCTCAGAGAACCTCACATCAGGACACACTGAAGCAGACCTCAGAGAACCTCACATCAGGACACACTGTGAAGCAGACCTCAGAGAACCTCACATCAGGACACACTGTGAAGCAGACCTCAGAGAACCTCACATCAGGCCACACGCTGGAGCAGACCTCAGAGAACCTCACATCAGGCCACACTCTGAAGCAGACCTCAGAGAACCTCACATCAGGCCACACGCTAAAGCAGACCTCAGAGAACCTCACATCAGGCCACACTGTGAAGCAGACCTCAGAGAACCTCACATCAGGCCACACTGAAGCAGACCTCAGAGAACCTCACATCAGGCCACACTGTGAAGCAGACCTCAGAGAACCTCACATCAGGCCACACTGAAGCAGACCTCAGAGAACCTCACATCAGGACACACTGAAGCAGACCTCAGAGAACCTCACATCAGGACACACTGTGAAGCAGACCTCAGAGAACCTCACATCAGGACACACTGTGAAGCAGACCTCAGAGAACCTCACATCAGGCCACACGCTGGAGCAGACCTCAGAGAACCTCACATCAGGCCACACTCTGAAGCAGACCTCAGAGAACCTCACATCAGGCCACACGCTAAAGCAGACCTCAGAGAACCTCACATCAGGCCACACTGTGAAGCAGACCTCAGAGAACCTCACATCAGGCCACACTGTGAAGCAGACCTCAGAGAACCTCACATCAGGACACACTGTGAAGCAGACCTCAGAGAACCTCACATCAGGACACACTGTGAAGCAGACCTCAGAGAACCTCACATCAGGCCACACGCTGGAGCAGACCTCAGAGAACCTCACATCAGGCCACACTCTGAAGCAGACCTCAGAGAACCTCACATCAGGCCACACGCTAAAGCAGACCTCAGAGAACCTCACATCAGGCCACACTGTGAAGCAGACCTCAGAGAACCTCACATCAGGCCACACGCTAAAGCAGACCTCAGAGAACCTCACACCTGAAGCCCAGAAACCAGATCCTGCTGCTTCCCCTCAGACAGCTAGAGAACCTGGAATGTGAACAGTTGGACCTTGTTGCAGTTGGCGAAATGAAGTGTGAGATACTTTTCAGCCCTTGATATTTCCCAGTGGTGAAAAGTGTTGGAGCCAGGTGGACAGACAGAAGGATGTGTGGGTACTCTAACGAGTGGATGTTATGAGTTTAAGTGCAGAAGAGATATGGATGGAGCGAGAGAGAGAAAGATAGATGATTGAGAAGGACTAACATGAGTGGGGCAGAAGAGCAGACTGGCAATGGAAGAGACTTCATTGAGAGTTCTCTTACCTAATTCTCAAAAGGCCTTATCAAACTCGCCCACACACACATCCCCCCCGCCCCCCCAATCAGGCTTTGCCGGAGCAGATTGCAGAGGTCTTACCAGTCCAGACTGAGGGAACGGCGTCTGTAGGACTGGGGTCTGTCCAGGGTAGTCTTCTCTGGTTTGGCCTGCCGGTCCTTCAGGGATAAGCGATGCGTGAACTTGGAGATGCCGGACTCGGGTCTGCAGGAAGGTAACACACGAAGGGAGAAACACCAGGGTTAGTACTGTGCTGTGTTCTATGCTGAGTCTGGATATGCATATTAAATATAATATTATACTGTCAATGTTTCCTGGGAAAACAAATCCAGCACATTTCATGGAAAGCCGAACATCACTTCCTGTTGACTGCCGGCATAAGTCATCAAATAGGAATATATCAAATATTTAAAATCTTGTGTCTTGGAGCACCGATGTCCCTGCCAGTGCTGTCTGTTTATATTGAAATCTGAAAGTAATTTGGCAACAATATTTCTCCTTTTGCAGCCAACGTTGAGTTGATGAGTTTTTGCTCAGTGGTGCTGGTGTGGAGGCATCTTGGAAAGCAGGCCAGACTCTGGTTTATATCAAAGAGAAAACCCCTTCACACGCCACACTGACCCGTGCTGCCCCATGGGACATCACTATGTCATGTGCCTGCTCTCAGGTAAGCCTTTTGTCAACACAATATAACATTTTAACTAGTGAGCTGGGGACACAATAGTTTCATCCTCAGTTCAGGTGTTCTATTAAGCCTACAAAGAAGGCACACTTTCAAATCCCGTATTTGAGAAACCAAAAGTCACTAAGCCATTAAGATTTTGTGTCTCACACACACACACACACACACACATACACACACACTTGTTTCCATTGTATTATAAAATCATCATCGTCTGTGAGGGTGACTCTCTCGCAGCCCTCTGCACGGACACACACACACGCAAGCAAGCAAGCACACACGCACAAACCTCCTTTAACCTACTGCCAAAAAGTGTTTTAGTCTACATGGCAAGCTCTGTTTGACAGAAACTGCATGGGTGAATGGATGTGAAGTAGCACACTCTACAGCAAGGCATGCAATATTACTCAGACAGACAGACAGATAGGTTAACTTCCATTTCAGCATGTTCAGCCTTTAGATTTAGTACACATAAGCCCTTCCAGAGAAGAGATGTCCATCTGAGGGTTAGGGTTAAATCATGACATGATTCTGAAACTTTTAATTAGATTGTTTGTTAGTTCCCTGTCAGGCTTCGTTAATCAACTCTATTTGAACAGCGAATCATGTCAAGCGAAAAGTGTTTTATTCCAGATTGGCTGTTGTGTTTTTTATGGTTTCACCAGTTGAGCCTCGTTGCGTCTGCGTGTCCCCTGACATCATGCCAGTCTTCCTCTGGACAGGCCTCGCTCCAGTCCCCCACCTCCTTCTCCTCCACATCTTCCCTCCTTCCACCACTGGTTCCCAACTTCCCATCGCCAAGTCCAAACCCCACAGTGGACCCCGGAAACAAAAGGCATACTTTCCAGTATGAATCATCTCTGAAAGCTGTGGGATTCTGGTCGGATGGCAGGCTAATTGATGGGAGATTTGGCCTGGCCTGGGCTCTCCCCATCAGTGGTTAATCTGATTAGTGACACCACCGGCCGCTGTCAGCTCCCGCGATAGCAGTCATCTATCTGCTGACTGGGAGAGGGGAGGGGGGGGACGGGGGCGTCGAACACGGCGACGGACAGAAAGACGGATATGCGTTCATTCATTGAGCAAACCCCTCGTGCTTTGTTACAGTACGCGTTTGTGCTGAGCGATGATGATGAATGGCGTCGATGTTGACACATCACCGGGCAAGAAAAGGCCCTGGAGTTAGTTCCAGGCTCTGCCAGGGAAGCTGCCTCCGAGTCTGATCCCGCTTCGTTCACAGCCGTTAAGGGTCTATGACTCAGGTGGCATGGGTGGAAGGTCCTGGGAAAACAGTGAATGAACCAGGAGTTTCCTTGGGAGGTGATAACGGGCAGATGAGGCGGGGGGGGGGGGTATCAACAGAGGGGGCAGAAGTACATAGTGGACAGTATCTGGTTCCTCCAGCTTCCTCCTCTTCTGGCTGCTAGTCCTGCAGCTGTTCCAAATGACATCACTAGGACATGCACCCTGTGATGATGTAATGCCCTGTGATGACCTTGGAGCTGGCCTCAAAGTGTGAGTGTGTGTGTGTGTGCGTGGGTGTTGTGTGTGTGTGTGTGTGTGTTGTGTGTGTGTGTGTGTGTATGGGGGGGGGATGAGAAAAGCAGCTTGTCTGATCTCAGTGACTTACAAGTAATTGCTTTTTTAATGACTTTGATTTGAATAGTTTCTTTGACTAAATGGCTCAAAATGTACCTGTGGAAAATGAACAGATGAACAGTAAAGAGTGTTGTATTTCTAACCAGCCAATTAAGGGACAGTACTTGAGGGATGCACTACTGCTCACAGTGATCATGTCGAGACACCTGCCTCTCTGATTACAACAGCCATTTGGTTTGGACTCAATGGTATTACCATTCACAGATAATGTCAACATCTGCACTCCTGCACACAATTCCTGCACTTCACACGCACGTACAAGGGTTGTCATGGAATGTTCTTTTGGTGCGATGAAACTAATGTAGCGTATCCTTTCTGTTTCCATGGCAGCGTCTCAGGGTATCCGTGTGCAGAACTGACTCACCCAATGTTCTTTGAACACAATGATGTGGTGTCAACACACACCGTGAGCTTTCTTAGAGATTTCCTTTTCTTTACTTGGTTAAGAAAGTCAACTTGACTTTCAACACTCGTGGTGTCTATCTTTAAACAATGGCTGGAAATGTTACTGTTAAGTTTAATAGTTCCCTTGTTTTAAAGAAATGACAAGGCCAATGTATGAAATATTATAAATCACTGCATTCCATCATGGTGTTCCCAAACTCTGGATATCTTCAGGGAAACCGTAACTAGACACTGAATGCTTCACACACACACACACACACAGGAACACACACACACACACACACACACACACACACACAGGCACACACACAGAGACGCAAATACAGACACACACACACATATACACATGCACAGATTATTTTTACAAACCCCTCTGTTTTAGTTCGATCCAGGAACATACCCTTAAAGTGTTTTATTAGCCAAACAAAAAGTCTTTCAATGCCCCAATCATAAAGAGTCAGGCCAAGCTATGAACGTTGCTAATTAAATCTCCTCAAAGAAACGTTTGTTTTCCATCTCCACCTCCGTCCAAACCAACGTCTGTCTGTGCATTTCTCAACATGGCGGAGAACTCTTTTACTTCACTTGGACTTGAGCTCGCCGATAAAACAGATTATTTTTTTGAGCTAACAAGCGGTGTGTTCTCCTTCGTTGATGACTGAATCATAACATATTGTCTGAACGTTGATTGGACTGTGGGATGTGGGATTTGTGGGAAAGAGGTCATGACATTTTACAGTAATGGCCATTGTAATGCTTGTAGACACATTACAGGGAATAATTGGACACAGTTATACTGACACTGTCCTGCATCAATGTGATATTTTACTATCAAAGTGACGGATGGATATTTTGTCATGTCAATGCGAATACAATGCTGTCCTTGCTTAGGTGAGGTGACTAATATGACAGGCATATCTGCTACATCGGAACAACGTAATCGTTAAGTGTGTGGCTCCGTAACTGACCAGAACTGACCAATGAGAATGTTAGTAAGGGTTCGTCATACAGTTAGTGATATGGTATGGTTGTCATATATGGTAACAATCACATATTGTTATAGGGTGTTGTGAATGGAGGGGTGACTATTTTTATCTAAAGACACCTACAAGGGAAGCGAAATCCTCGCCCATTAGGGTGCAGCTCCATCCAGACTTCTTCTGCTCCATCCTTTCATTTACTCATCTCTGAGTCACACTGCTCTTTCTCATCTCTCGTTCCATACGGCCGGAAAATGAGCTCTCTTTATTTGTATCCTTTCATACCTCGGCCGTATCTCGTCTCCCATAGCAGCAGTATAGAATTCATGGGAGCAGTAAATGACAAGTTTGCCGCCTTTCTCTGCGCTCGCTCTGCTTCCCGCCATGCTCTCTCTGACACTGGTCCTCCTCTGATACGGGGCTGACAGCCTCGCTCAGCCTCGCTCAGCCTCGCTCAGCCTCGCTCAGCCTCGCTCAGAGGACAGAGATAAATGACAGATCTGACAGTCAGAGAAAGGTCGAATTGAGCTGACAGGATTTAAAACGCAGACCCAATGCCGGCAGCTTATTAGAAGTCTTCACTAGCAAGCTAACAAAAGGGGAAAATGCAGCGCATCACTTCTCTGTCTCTCCGCTTCTCAGCCCTCCCCTTTTTCTCTCTCACCATCTCTTTTATTGACCTTCCCTTTACCCTCTCTCTTTATATCTCTCTGTCTCTACCTCCCTTCTCTCTCCTTCACTGCCTCTATGTCTCTCTCTCCATCTCTCCTTCTCCACCTCTCTCTTTCTCTCTTTGGTACAGTATGTGAGATAATGATGTGAATGTGATTTGGAGGAAGCTGCTCTGAGGCAATTTAATACCTATCACATTCAATGTTGGAGGCAAGGCAACGGAAAGCTATGTAAACACACAAGCGTACAGACATACACACAAACAGACACACACACACACACACTAATAATGCTGGACAGTGCCCATAGCATCTAATCCTGCTAATCCCTTACATCTGAGCGTTCTTAAATAAGGTTCTCCTGCAGCTCCTCTACAGGCAGCCCAAACCCTGCTTCTCTTCAAGTCTTTTCATGAATCGTTTCTACATAGTATATATAAAACATCAATATCAGCAATAAACCTGAAACCATGACTTTTATTCTGAAATGTCCCCTTAAAGATGTTGACAGTGGGTGGGTGTCAGGAAAAAGGCCAGACCACCTTATAGGAGTCTAGCACCCAGGCCCTGTGAGAAGCAGCCAGCCTCTGGCCTTCCAGCGCTCCAGCAGCTGTGTGGATGGAGAGGAGAGATCACTCACTCCTCCAGGGGCCTCCCTGGAGCTCAAACGGCTCTGCTTCCAAGCCTCCCCAGCCTCTAAGCCTCCTGGCTTCCCAGCCTCTAAGCCTCCCAGCCTTTAAGTAACTAAACCTGCCACTCTCTCAGCCTCACAGTCCCCAGCCTCTGAGCCCCCGGCCTCTCAGCCTCAAAGCATCTGAGCCTGTCAGCCTCTCTGCCTCTTGGCCTGCCTAGCTGGCTTGCAGAGGGAACAGAGAGGTGGTATGGGGCTGTGTGTGTAAGGGTGGCCTCAGTCTGGGGCCAAGCCAACTGAAGGAAAGGGTGAAGGGATGAAAGGGAGATGGAGAGAGGGAAATGAGAGGCGGAGGTGGAGAGAGGAGGGGAGCGAGAGTGGGCTGCTACTTTCTACTTTGGCTGACTACTGCCTGGCTGCTGTATGTGAAGATATATATATATATATAAATGTATATTCAGTATATTTATATGTAGTGTGTATGTGTGAGAGTATGGGTGGGCCACAGCATGGTGCAGAAACACTTTGGTACACAGTTAACGGACCAAAGATATACAGGCGGGCAGACAGACAGACGGGCAGACAGACAGACGGGCAGACAGACAGACAGGCAGACAGGCAGACAGGCGGACGGACAGGCAGGCAGGCAGGCAGGCAGGCAGGCAGGCAGGCAGGCAGGCAGGCAGACAGGCAGACAGGCAGACAGGCAGGCAGGCAGGCACACAGCCCCACTTCTCCCAAGGCCACAATTGAGAGCGGCGTCAAGATTCCAATCATGGTTGGGTCTGCAGACTGTGGAGATTATTTATGCTGGAAGACTACAGAGAGAGGACGAGAGAGAGGGGACTAGAGAGAGAGAGGACGAGAGAGAGGGGACTAGAGAGAGAGAGGACGAGAGAGAGAGGGGACTAGAGAGAGAGAGGACTAGAGAGAGAGGGGACTAGAGAGAGAGAGGACTACAGAGAGAGAGGACTAGAGAGAGAGGGGACTAGAGAGAGAGAGGACTAGAGAGAGAGAGGACTAGAGAGAGGGGACTAGAGAGAGAGAGGACTAGAGAGAGAGAGGACTAGAGAGAGAGGGGACTAGAGAGAGAGGGGACTAGAGAGAGAGAGGACTAGAGAGAGAGGGGACTAGAGAGAGAGAGGACTAGAGAGAGAGGGGACTAGAGAGAGAGGACTAGAGAGAGAGAGGACTAGAGAGAGAGAGGACTAGAGAGAGGGGACTAGAGAGAGAGGGGACTAGAGAGAGAGGGGACTAGAGAGAGAGAGGACTAGAGAGAGAGGGGACTAGAGAGAGAGGGGACTAGAGAGAGGGGACTAGAGAGAGAGGGGACTAGAGAGAGAGAGGACTAGAGAGAGAGAGGACTAGAGAGAGAGGGGACTAGAGAGAGAGAGGACTAGAGAGAGAGGGGACTAGAGAGAGAGGGGACTAGAGAGAGGGGACTAGAGAGAGAGGACTAGAGAGAGAGAGGACTAGAGAGAGAGGGGACTAGAGAGAGAGGGGACTAGAGAGAGGGGACTAGAGAGAGAGGACTAGAGAGAGAGGGGACTAGAGAGAGAGGGGACTAGAGAGAGAGGACTAGAGAGAGAGGGGACTAGAGAGAGAGGGGACTAGAGAGAGAGGACTAGAGAGAGAGGGGACTAGAGAGAGAGGATGTGGGCAAAGAGTGGGAGAGAAGTATAGCAAGTGAGAGAGAGAAAGTGAGAGGGAAAGAAGGAAGGAGAGAGAGAGGGATTGGAGTATGTCACACACACAACTAGGAGTGAGGCATTAACACCTTGACTATAAACACACAATGTTCTGTTCTAACCCTCTGAGAACAGTTTCTTTTTCCTTCCTTCCTCCTCCTCTACTCCCCACCTTTTCAGTCTTGTTGTTTTGCCCCCTCTCTCCTCCTCTCCTTATCTCCTCTCCTCTCCCCCTCTTCCTCTCCTCCCTGTTCCATGTTCCTCCTCCAGCAGCAGTGTTGGTTTGGGCTCCAGGCGCATTCACACATCAGCCACTTGAAAGGCAGCCATGTTGTTTTTCCCCTCATCCATAAAGGTCCAGATAGCAGTTTCTAGAAGGTCGAGGGTGGTGTTTACTGTTAGAAAGCTACTGTATGATGTTGCCGCTGCAACGCTTCAGGGTTCGAACGTTCTGTTTTATCGTATGCATTTGTTGTTTGTGGCCGTTTTGATGCTCGGTTTCATGGTAATGGTACGTACACACGGTCCAATATAATAAAAGGAAGTTGCAAGGTGTACGATGTACAACGCAATTTATAAAAAGGACACATTGTTTGTGATTGTGTGTGTGAGCGTTCATATGGCTTGAATGGAAAAGGCCATGCTTCACATAACCCCCCTGGTAAACCACACTAAACTAAACACACACACACACACGCACACACAGAGCTGTGGTGCCTTTCCAAAACAATGGCTGTCTCTCCCTGCGAAGCTCTCTGGCGAGCTGCTGGTTTGTAGAGAAGTTCTGAGCCTTCAGGCCCGGCTGCAGCCAAACCCACATCAGAGAGGCCCCAAAGCTCAGCGCCGCACAACAAGCCTGTCTGCACACACACACACACGTACATATACATGTACACACGCACACAGCTATGCCGCATACACAGACACAGAAATATATTGCTCACACACACACACACACACACACTCACACACACACACACACACTACTCCCCATGCCCAGGAATCCAAGGAGCCAGCAGTCTCCCCTGGCCCTTCTCCCTCCCTCCTTCCCATCCTCCCTCCCTCTCCCCCCCCCTCCCTCCCATCCTCCCTCTCTCTCCTTCCAATCCTCCCTCCCTCCCTCGGTGGTAAATACTCCAACACAGATTTCCTCAGCGTTCCCAGCCACCAGGAGAACAGGGAGAGAACTGCTGCACTTCAGCTGGGGGTCTGTCCGCATCCTGCGCAGACAGACAGATCCTCAGTCCCCAGTAGATGTCTCCTCGTGTCTGACTCCAGCTTCTTTCCTTCTCCTCCTCTTCCTCCTCCTCCTCTTCCTCCTTCCCCTCCCCTCCCCCTCTCCTGTCATTTCCAAGGAATCTTTAGGGAGGCGCATTCCTGTTGACAAAGATAACCAAAGAAGGAGGATCCACACAGACCACCTAAAGACTGGGGTGGGATGGGGGGGGGGGGGGCAGGGATGGCCCCATTAGACTGGCCCACAGCACTCCTAAATGTGTGTGTGAGAGAGAGACAGAGAGACAGAGCGAGAGAGAGAGAGAGAGAGAGAGAGAGAGAGAGAGAGAGAGAGAGAGAGAGAGAGAGAGAGAGAGAGGAGCAAGGAGAGATCCCGCTAGGCTGGTTTTACGATGTTTGTCCCACATCAGTCCCACTATGGGTTCACTGTGGGAAGCGGAGCTCGAAGACATCTCAATGTCACATTCATGGGCCCTCAACACCCTGGGCGGGGGGGCCTCACCTCCAGGTTACCCCCGACCACCCCCTTCCATCTGAGAACAATTACACGCCCCTGCTACCGTGAATAAATTACACTAATCAAGGGGCTCTACAGCCCCTGACATCCGCCTTTATATCCAGCGCTGGCCTTCCCCCCCCTCCCATCCCCAAGGCCCTTCCTTCCTGTAGCACTGTCTCCACACACTAAGCCCACACCCATCTACCCCCCCCCCCCCACCTCTGTCTGTGTGTGTGGGGGGGTGAGTGTCTCTGTGTGTGTGTGTCTGTGAGTGTGTGTGTGTGGGACAGTGAGTGAGTGTGTGTGATTGTGATATTAAAGCAGGATGAGCTAACCCTGGCTGGTCTGTCTGGACTGGATGCTTCAATGGCACTCTGACTTTATTAATGATTTCCACATGCCAGAGAGACAGTAAGAGAGAGAGAGAGAGAGAGAGAGAGAGAGAGAGAGAGAGAGAGAGAGGAGAGAGAGACAGAGAGAGAGAGAAAGAGAGAGTGATAGAGACATTGAGAAAGACAGAGAGACAGGGAGAGATAGAGAGAGAGAGAGAGAGAGAGAGAGAGAGAGAGAGAGACATAGAGAAAGACAGAAAGACAGGAAGAGAGAGAGTCAGAATGTAGTTGTGTGTGGTAGGTCTGAGTACTGTCTATGCAGGATGGAGAGATCTTTTGTGCTTCTTTGTTTGTGGTCCTCTGCTAAGGGGACGGCTAAGACCATCCTCATGTCTGTCTCCTAACCTTCTAGTCCCTCGCTCTCTCTCTCCTCCCTCCTCAACACCTCCCACCTTCCCTCCCTTGCTATGTCTACAGTCTCGGGTGATGTGTAAGGTGTGTGTGAGTTTCTGTCAAAGAAAGAAACAGAAGAGAGAGGGAGAGAGACAGAGAGAGACACAGAGAGAGAAAATGCGAGAGAGGGAGAGATAGAGGGAGAGACAGAGGGAGAGACAGAGAGATAGAGACAGAGAGAGAGACAGAGAACATGGGAGAGAGGGAGAGACAGAGGGAGAAAGAGAGAGAGGGGGAGAGTGAGAGGGAGGGAGGGGGAGAGTGAGAGTGAGAGGGGGACGTGGGTGGGAAGGTGAGCTGTCAGGCAGCTTGTGTCAAGCTGAGTGACTGAGGTCCTGTGGGTCACCCCGGGTGACAGCAGTCAAACAGCGGGACCCCCCGTCTACATGTGCACTCTGAGCAACAATAGCAGCTCTCCAAACACACACACACAAACACACACACACACAAACTCACACACACTCACATACACACTTTATCAGTTTGAGCCGACAGGGTCGCACACAGCATTAACAGCTTTTCACACTTGCAGAATCAGACAAACATGCATGTGTTCAGAGAGCAAAACGTATGAAACTCCGTTGGAGATTCTGAGAAGCGGTGTTTCGTTGTTTGATGTGGGGGGAGTAAATTAAGTAAGGGATATTGCCCGACGAGGTGTCCAATATCACCTCATAATGGACGATGCGGAGGCGTCGGACGGATGCTTCCGCATAGTCCATTATCAGGTGATATTGGACACCTCGAAGGGCATTATACCATTGTCACTTGCCAACATTTTTTTTTTTTACAAACATTAATTCATGTTTTCAGACGTTTTGCTAAAGAAATCTAACGTTTTTTCAACGTTAGCCAACTCTGATATTTTATAGTCCGCTCAGCTCATAGAATCAACACCGACTTTCCCTTGGCTGAGCTATTAGCCCGAAAGCTAACGTTATGCTAGCAAGATTCAGAGGCAATAACATTGTGTACGGTTGACAAACAGTAAATATAATTTTACAGTATGTTTGACGAGAAGATTTGCTAGCTAACCAGCCATGTCACTGTCCCAAAATCAATATCAAGATTTTCACAAACAATATCGGCCATATACTAGTACTACTGTAGGCTACAGTATGGCCGCAGCCTGAGCGAGTTGAATAGCAAATGGATGTGAGATGCAGACATCCCAAGTTGAAGAAATTGGAGATTGTATAGCATTAGCGGGCGTCAGGGAGCCGCTATTGAAATGCGGGAGACTCCCGGACCCTCCGCAAAAACTTGGGATGTCTGGAGATGACCGCATCAAAGTTGCCATTTTCTCCAAACAATGATTATAATTTGACAGTATGTTTAACAACAACACTACCCAACTATCGAGCCATGTCATTGTCCCCAAATAAAATCACGATTTTTAAGAAGGAAATAATCGGCCATGTGTAGAGTTGCTGCTACTGTCGTATTGGCCGCAGCCTGTCTGAAGTCGATTGACTAGCGAGGTGAATAGCGAATGGGATGTGAGATGAGCGGTTACGTGACACTGACACACGACATTCAGAAAATATTTTTTTTTCAAATAGGTTAAAATAAATATCGAAGTCACTCATTGTTGTAAATACAAGTTAGCTTCTTAAAGTCTTTCAAAATTGTAAATGGAGGCTTTGACTCCGTCACTGTTGTTATGGTTACTTATTTCAGATATTTTGTACAGGCTCCTGTGTAGCCAGCAGAACATTTAGAACGGTGAAAAGACAGTTTTGCTGCAATGACGCAGTAGGTGTCCACTATGACCCAATAATGGACACCCTTGCAGCCAATCATAATTGAGTATTTACCCAGACTATGGTATAAAAGTATTTAACACACACACACAAACACTACTCCATGTTCGGTGTGCAGAAAGCTTGTTGCTATGACACCATCCGAGTGCTGGCACACACTCAATTCAATTGCATGAGTGTGGTGCATGGTGACAATACCACCAGTCTTTCACATGGGAGACACACACACACAGAACGAAACCAGAGACTAAAAGCGATGATTACACCACCCTGTGTCAGTCAGCAGCCGAAAGTGAGAAGGACCTGGCTTGGTGTGCCTCCATCTGTGCTCTGCACAGCCTCAGGACTGCCCAAGTATAACACAGCGTCTGTGCAGACAGCTAGCACTGTGCTAGTGCTCACACAGCAGACAGCACTGTGCTTGTGCTCACAGCAGACAGCACTGTGCTAGTGCTCACAGCAGACAGCACTGTACTAGTGCTCACACAGCAGACAGCACTGTGCTAGTGCTCACAGCAGACAGCACTGTACTAGTGCTCACACAGCAGACAGCACTGTGCTAGTGCATACACAGCAGACAGCACTGTGCTAGTGCTCACAGCAGACAGCACTGTACTAGTGCTCACACAGCAGACAGCACTGTGCTAGTGCTCACAGCAGACAGCACTGTGCTAGTGCATACACAGCAGACAGCACTGTGCTAGTGCTCACAGCAGACAGCACTGTACTAGTGCTCACACAGCAGACAGCACTGTGCTAGTGCTCACACAGCAGACAGCACTGTGCTAGTGCTCACAGCAGACAGCACTGTACTAGTGCTCACACAGCAGACAGCACTGTGCTAGTGCATACACAGCAGACAGCACTGTGCTAGTGCATACACAGCAGACATGGATGTGTGGACGTCTGTCAGTCGTTAAGAGCTACAATTTAGAATGTTCACAGCGTTCTGTATGAATGTGTTCTTGGAACTGGGTGGAATCTTGCTGAATTGTTCTTGGAATTCGATCTAAAGCTCTGTGTTCCATATGCATCCTCTGTATTTGACGAAGCAGAGAACACACACACACACTAACCCTAGTAGCAAGAACATAAACTTACAGTCCACACACTGAACCACTCTCAAGACTCAACACCGAACCAGACTGTGTGAAACTCATTTGGGCCCTGAAGGTTTAACATTGTCTCATGGCTGATTGAGAAGTGAGCCATCCAGTCAAGTTGTCTGGCAGACAGGTGACAACAACGACAACATCTGTCACCGCTCACGTTTCAGCACGAAGGACGGAGGGGAAAAAAATAAACAATTATCCTAAAGTCACATGGAACACGCAGAGACAAATAACAGGCAATTAACTCTAGCGGCTTATAATCAATCAAAGCTGTGTCACGCCACACCCGTTGTAGAGAGAATTATCATAGTAATTCACTTAGTGAATTCCTAATCTGCATGCAGATTAGGGTGGATTAGTAGTGTGCCTGAGCTCCAGTTAACATGTTGTCTCCCCCCAGCATGGTTGAGTCCCTGTACTTAATCTGCAAGAAGACGGTAAAACAGCCCAGGAATGGAGATCTGGTCTGAACAGGCACTTCCCAGCCTCAAATCCGCCAATGGGACTTTGAAAGGAACATCATGTGAGTGTTTACCAGTTTAATCCAAATACAACTGCAAAGCATTTCTGTGGAGAGTATGGGAAGGCAGAGAGATGGAAGGGTGGACAGATGAATAGAGGTAAGAAGGGAGAAATGGAGAGAGGGATGGAGGAAGGGAGGGATGGATGGAGAGACACAAATCCATATGTCACGTGAGGACAGGACATGGAGGGAGGACTGATTGAAAAGCAAGGCGGGATGGAAGAACTGAGAAATGGAGAGATTGAAAACGGCAAAATCAACTTACTTTTTCTGATTGGTCTCTTTCCTGTCAGCAGAACCCAAACTCTGCAAAAGAGAAGGGAGAGAGAGAGAGAGAGAGAGAAGGGAGAGAGAGAGAGAGAGAGAGAGAGAAAAGATGAGTGAACGACCCAACCATCAGGCCCCAGCTGTGCGTCCCTCTTCAGGTGCTGGCTGGCATTTGGAAGTGCTGGGCGCTCACTGGTCCACATCCTGCCTCCACCACCAGAGACGAACCGTTAACCTTTAAGAGCAGGCCTCACCTTGAAAACCACCCAACAGGATCCTACTAAAGGGCCAATTAAAAGGGCCTGGGTTCATACCTCGAGGTGATTAGCGAGGTGGAGGTTTGGGGTGTGAATATAAAGGCTAAGTGGACGCACGCTCAGTCAAGGGCAGCGCCCTCCAGCGGCCCTGTGACCCACCGTCGGGCCTCGCTCGACGCCACGGCGCTCCAGGGAGTCGCTTTGAGAACAAAACTGTCCCAAAATAACCCTTCTGTTGTTTCATCTCTCCCTACAGGAGGGCTTTGAACACCCCTTCTAGCGTAGCTAACATCTAAACACACACACGCTCCCTCCCTTCCCGCCGTCCACAGAAGGAGTCCACAGCCCAGAGGTGATCCACACACACACAGGAACGACCGGCCCCGGGCACACACAGCTTTGACAGACGGAGGCCACATCATTTTACATTTTTAATTTGCTGATCTAAATCGGGCATTGCCTCCCACAGAGAGTTTTTCTGGAAGCTTCTACCCCAACCCAGTGGAGAGAGGAGCATCTCGACCCCCATGGAGGGTGTGAGGAGGGGGGCGAGCGGCTGTCAATCTTTTCGTTTAGGGGGGGTCCTTGTGAGATTACATCACACTCCCCTGTACTGAAGTGAATGAGATACGAGCTTTCCCTGAGCCTTTGAAAACGCCTCACCTGCAATGCACAGAGAGACTGCAGCTCCGAGCGCGTGGAAAGGGCATTCCCCTTTGAATGGCCGAGGGGTAAACATGAGACAGCATCAACTACCTGTGGGTGGGTGTGGATGGGAGTGTGTTTTGGACACATGACATTTTGACCAGCAGTAAGGGACTCCTGTGTGTTTGAAGGAGCTTTCATCTCCTCCCACCCAGAGAGAGAGAGGAGGTGCCTCGCAGCCTCGCTGACCTTTCACCTCCCAGGCACCCCCTTATCCCCAGCCCCCCAGACAGAGGCCTACTTCCAGGGGGTAAAGGAGCTGTGTGGCAGCCTCCGGCTTGGTAAGGGCATCGACGCATAAGGCACACTGTCAAAGGCATCGATTGAAAGTAGCCATGATCCAGCTACACTCACACCGTAACTGATTACAAAGCTCACGACGTGCTGGAGCCCTTTACGAATGCTTTATGTCATCCTGCTTCCATGCAATCAAATACTTCCTAATCATAATCATCATTATTATTACCTTCCTCCTCGTCTTTACTATCACCACTACCGTCATTATCATCAGGAACACCATTATCCCAACCATCTGCATTATAGTCTATTCTCACCATCATCATCACCACCACCATCATCACCTTCTGTTTCTCTGCTTCTCCTTTCCATCACCACCACCCTCCAGTAGCTCCAGAGCCTTCTCCATCACCACCACCCTCCAGTAGCTCCAGAGCCTTCTCCATCACCACCACCCTCCAGTAGCTCCAGAGCCTTCTCCATCACCACCACCCTCCTGTAGCTCCAGAACCTTCTCCATCACCACCCTCCAGTAGCTCCAGAGCCTTCTCCATCACCACCACCCTTCAGTAGCTCCAGAACCTTCTCCATCACCACCACCCTCCTGTAGCTCCAGAGCCTTCTCCATCACCACCACCCTCCAGTAGCTCCAGAACCTTCTCCATCACCACCACCCTCCTGTAGCTCCAGAGCCTTCTCCTCCCGCCCTCTCCCGCGGCAGGCACCCCTCGCCTGGGCTCGGCCGAGGCAGGGCTTTGCCTCTCCTCCACAGGGACTCATAAGAGACTCTAATTACAGCTGGTACACTACTAACGTGTTCTACACACCTTCAGCGATCCTGGGAACTACAGAGCTCAGGCTGCGGTTGGCAGCCATCACCCACTGAAACACAGCACTTCTGATAGCGGTGGGATTCACTGTGTGTGTGTGTGTGTGTGTGCGCCACAAGTGGATGGAGAAACTTCCAGAAAAACAGGTATATTGCAAAGCTGAGTTGTAAAATCTAGTCATAATAAATGTTTTTCAGATGAAAATGAGCCTGTGTGGCTATATCTGGCATGTCTACACAATACATCAAAGTGCTCTGTTCCTTTTTAAATAGAAAATAAATGAACAACAAGTATTGAGCTACCGTATACAGTATGAGTAGACAGACCAGGTAGAACCAATCACTCAATCTCCTACACTACTCAAGATGTAATCATTTGCTGTGTGTGTGTATGTGTCTGTATATATATGTGTGTGTCACTTTACTTCAGTCTCTGAAAGCGTACCTGTTCAGGTACCATGCAACATGAACACCCCTTTCAAGCCAGCAATGTTACCATAGTGCCCAACACCGATGTGTCAAAAGCTTAGAAAGCAGCATGCACACACACACACACACACAAGTATTTCACCATCTCCTCCACATTCCTTCACAGCACAGCTCCAGCTTACTGACACATATACATACCTGTTGGGTCCACTCGCGACCACGATCAAATCATGTCCCTACAGCCCTCCTCCTGCCTCACTCCTCCGTGTCGTTCCCTCCTTCCGGAACGTCCTCACTCTCCTTCCAACGCCGGGAACTTTGAAGCAGGCATATTCACCGCTTTACCTGGCCAACTCTTTCTCTCTCTTCCCCTTCTCCCTCCCTTTTTGGTTTAACCTTCTCTCCTCTCTCCCTCTCTCTCTCTCCCTCTCTCTGTGTGTCTCTCTCTCTCTGCTGGGTCACAGCGAGAAGCGGGAGCTAGCTGAGGCAGTGGTAGCCACTGCAGAGTTGTTGTACTTTAATTGTGGTTGCCAGGCGATAAGCTTCTCTAACTCTGCACAGAGGGGGAGAGAGTGAGAGGGATAGAGATAGATGGAGAGAGAGGGAGAGAAAGGGGGGGGAGAGGTGGGGGAGGGGTTGCCGAATGCTAATTACTGTCACAGCCTGAATAGGGAGAGCAGGGGGGCTAAGGGAGAGCGGGGAGCAACAGGGACTTGCCCGGTGTGAGTATGGAGTGAAGGAGGGAGAGAGAGAGAGAGAGAGAGAGAGAGAGGGGGGGGGGAGAGACATAGATAGAGGGAGAGAGAGAGGGGGAGAGAGAGACATAAAGAGAGGGAGAGAGAGAGGGGGGGAGAGAGAGACATAGATAGAGAGAGAGAGGGGGGAGAGAGAGACATAGATAGAGGGAGAGAAAGAGAGAGAGAGAGAGAGAGAGAGAGAGAGAGGGGGGGGAGAGACATAGATAGAGGGAGAGAGAGAGGGGGAGAGAGAGACATAAAGAGAGGGAGAGAGAGAGGGGGGAGAGAGAGACATAGATAGAGAGAGAGAGGGGGGGAGAGAGAGACATAGATAGAGGGAGAGAAAGAGAGAGAGAGAGAGAGAGAGGGGGAGAGAGACATAGATAGAGAGAGGGGGGAGAGACATAGATAGAAGGAGAGAGAGAGAGACATAGATAGAGAGGGGGGGGAGAGAGAGAGAGAGAGAGAGATATGAATATTGTTTTGTGTTTTAATATTGTGTTCTGTGGTTCCAGCGTTGCTTTGGCAATATGAACATTTGTTTCTTAATGCCAATAAAGCCAATTGAATTGAGAGAGAGAGAGAGAGAGAGAGAGAGAGAGAGAGAGAGAGAGAGAGAGAGAGGGGTTTGTGTTTGCGTCAGCAGGTGTCTCTCCTCCTCACATGGGGGACTCCTCCGCCCCTTCGGTTCCAGAAGCCGTGAAAAAAGAGAGGATTTACGATCGAAGCTCGCGCAGAAGCCATTAGGATGGTTCAACTACGGAATGGTTTAACGGCTGATTCCCAGTGGGCGTTCCACAGGCCCATGTTCAGCTCTGACTGAGGCGTCCTTCAGGAGCAGACTGCAGTGATCTGCACATGGGACCAGGTTGAGGCCGTAGTGTCATCATGCAGATCCTTCACCATCCTTCCTCTCAACACTCATCCTTTCATTTAAATGTCTTCTTTTTTTGGCTCGCTTCTATTTTTTCCCTCGTTACACGAGAGAAAACAGGATGTGGACACTCTCCGATGAAATACAGAGGTTCCACGGAGACACAGTGACAGCAGAGCAGAGAGCGAATTAGCCCAGCTCACATTGGACAGCTTGCCCCTGGCACACGCACGCAGGCACGCGGTCCTGTCCGACGGCTGGCAGGACCAGTCACAGCTACTTGTGACAGCAGGAAATGACCTCGTGACAGCAGGAAATGACCTCGTGACAGCAGGAAATGACCTTGTGCTGTTGGATCAACGTTCACCAGCCCTCTACGGTCCTGATCACGCTGCTGTCAGCGTCTGTGCTGGTACAACAGCAGTTGTGTCGACCCTGACACCATCCCCACCCCCAGCCTCGGCCTCCATCTCTGCCCCAGCCTCCGGCCCCAGCCTCCAGCCCCAGCCTCCAGCCCCAGCCTCCAGTCCCAGCCTCCAGCCCCAGCCTCCAGTCCCACCCCCCAGCCTCCAGCCTCCAGTCCCAGCCTCCAGCCCCAGCCACAGACAGATTGGTTTGACAGCAGGAAAACCCTGCTGCCACCGAGGACTGTAATCAGGCCCTCACATGTACCCCGGAGTGTGTGTGAGTGATCATCACGTCCCAGGTGTGTGTGTGTGTGTGTGATCATCACGTCCCAGGTGTGTATGTGTGTGTGTGTGTGTGTGTGTGTGTGATCATCACGTCCCAGGTGTGTGTGTGTGTGTGTGTGATCATCACGTCCCAGGTGTGTGTGTGTGTGTGTGTGATCATCACGTCCCAGGTGTGTGTGTGTGTGTGTGTGATCATCACGTCCCAGGTGTGTGTGTGTGTGTGATCATCACGTCCCAGGTGTGTCTGTGTGTGTGTGTGTGTGTGTGATCATCACGTCCCAGGTGTGTGTGTGTGTGTGATCATCACGTCCCAGGTGTTTGTGTGTGTGTGATCATCACGTCCCAGGTGTGTGTGTGTGTGTGTGTGTGATCATCACGTCCCAGGTGTGTGTGTGTGTGTGATCATCACGTCCCAGGTGTGTGTGTGTGTGTGTGATCATCACGTCCCAGGTGTTTGTGTGTGTGTGATCATCACGTCCCAGGTGTGTGTGTGTGTGTGTGTGTGTGTGATCATCACGTCCCAGGTGTGTGTGTGTGTGTGTGATCATCACGTCCCAGGTGTGTGTGTGTGTGTGTGATCATCACGTCCCTGGTGTGTGTGTGTGTGTGTGTGATCTTCCTGTCTGTTGTCTGACAGCCATGATGTTACTCCTGGCTGACGCTCTCAGGCCTACTAAGATTAACAGTGTGTCTAGGTTACGTAGTGACTCTAATTAGACCCTATTACTAAACAAAGTAGAAAGAAGAAAGAAAGAGAGCTGGAGCAATAAAAACAGAAATAAAAATAAAAAACATAAAGGCAGCAACTTGATCAACGTATAGCGCCTTCACAAAAGCCTGAAGACCTAAATACTCTTGAGCCTTAACCTTTTTCACCCACAAACACGTGGCTTGATAACTTTTGGTCCCGAAATGGCAAGGGAGACGCAACACTCATAAGGCCGACCCATACAACTCTCCAGAAGATACTCATAATGACGGGGGCATCTAACCGCATGAATCACACATAGTATGAGTCACTTGTCACCAACAATAGAAGACGTGTGGGGGTAGGATACCCATGGTGTGTTAGTATTGGCCCAGGCCGTGCAGGTGGGCATCTCTGGTGAGTCACCCTAGCTCACTTCCCTGTCTGGGATTCTTTGGCCCGGGGACGATCGATACAGATGGAGCTAGCGATGTGTCCGGTAAAGACTTCCACTGCTGTGGTACTGTAGGGTCAAGAGGCTTCATACTGAGACAGTCTGGGTCTGTGTGAATGCAAGGGTGTGCGAGCCTGTGTGTGTGTGTGTGTGTGTGAGAGTACATGTGGACGTGTGTGATGCACGGACGTGTGCGTGAGAGTGACAATGTGCGAGAGAGAGAGAGAGAGAGAGAGAGAGAGAGAGAGAGAGAGGGGGGGGGGGGGGCGGGGGGGGTGTCATACACAGCTTGGGTACAGAGCTGTGATTGAGAACATTGCTCATAGTCACTGTAAATGTCAAGCATACCAGGGCACTCCTGGAAGGATACAGCAGAGCTGTCGTCATCCTTTAATCCCCTTTTAATCCTACCCTCACTCCCCCCCCCCCTCCCCTTTCCTTCATCACCGGATGAGAGCCGTCTTATGAAAAGATGAAGAAGAAGAAAAGAAACACTGATAAATCTAATCAGTAATTCCCAAGGTGGGTTGCTTCCGGAATCAGTCGTTGGGCTCAACAGGGAACGCTTTAACATCACCATGGCGACTTTCCCCCAACCAATCAGCAAACAGCCAGGCCTCTATCGCTACCACAGAGGTCCGGGGGGGCATCGAGTCCACAGCATGCCCACCGCTGGGGCACACCTGTCAGTCAACCACAGGAGGTAGAGAGAGAGAGAGAGACAGAGAGAGAGACAGAGAAAGAGACAGAGAGAGAGAGAGGAGTCTCACTGGAGGTACTGCTTAAGTTCTCTGTCTCTCTCTCTCTCTCTCTCTCTCTCTCACACACACAAACACACACATATCCAAACCCCTCTGGTTTAAGCTGCTTCCTAACTAGCCACACCTCTGCTGTGGGCACCCTGGGGCGAGGAGGCACATCCAGCCCCAGGATCCTCCAGAACCATGATGGTCCTGCCACCAGGCCCGGGGCAAAGCCCTGCACACAGCTCCCCCTCCTCCATCTCCAGGCTGGCCAAGCCAAAGCCTGGATGCCTGAAGAGAAATCCTGAAACAGGCAATAAGTCCCCCGCCTGACCTTAAATCAGGAGAGGCGTGACTTCTGTGGCATTTAAGGCCATCCGGTGTCGTCCTAATTAGTGGTTAATCAATTGGTCAGTGCGTGTTTACACCTTCCTGGGTTTCTCCAGGCAGCTGCGTGCTCCAGGCCAGGACGTGAGGCCTGTGACAGGCCCTCCCACGCAGCCCTGAGCACAGCCCTGAGGCGGGCCAGGAGGAAGCACAGAGGAGGATAGCATCCAGAGCGAAGAAAATATTATACCTCACTTCAACTTACTGAGAACAAATGTATATCCTATGTATATTAAAAGATGTCGATCAGTATCGAAATAATAACGAAATCGGAATATTTTACAGTACAGTTGGAGTGGTGTCGAAAATGAGAAAAACGCAGTAGAAAAAAAAAGGTAAATTGATGAAGGATAGACGAGAGGATCGGAGCAGGCCAAGGACTCGCTGGCACTGCCTACCAGAGGTCTGGAGGGGCGGCTAACCGCTAGCCTGCACCAGCACTGCTTCTATATGGGCTAAGAAAACAACTCGTCATGGTAAAATAGCTCTGTCTTTTCATCATAGCCTGAGCTTTCCAGCATCCCTGCTGAAATGCCTAATTGCTTCAACTGACAAAAAACCCCAATAGTAAGTATTGCGTGTGCGTGTGTGTGCGTGTGTGTGTGTGTGTGTGCGTGTGTGTGCGTGTGTGGCCGGGTAGAGATGAGGAGTGCTGAGGATGGAGGCAGGGGTAGCTCTGTCTGTTTCCATCCTATTTTCCGAGCGGCTGCTAGACAGTCAGCGTTAATAGGGCTTTAAACCACACTGAAACTTCTAAGGCCCGGGCACTGTGTCTGAGAGCACATCACTTTCTACACCACTCTCTCTCTCTCTCTCTCTCTCTCTCTCTCTCTCTCTCTCTCTCTCTCTCTCTCTCTCTCTCTCTCTCTCTCTCTCTCTCTCTCTCTCTCTCTCTCTCTCTCTCTCTCTCTCTCTCTCTCTCTCTCTCTCTCTCTCTCTCTCTCTCTCTCTCTCTCTCTCTCTCTCTCTCTCTCTCTCTCTCTCTCTCTCTCTCTCTCTCTCTCTCTCTCTCTCTCTCTCTCTCTCTGAAGAGGGAGGTCCAGACATTAACAAGAGAGAGGGGATAGGAGAAGAGAGAGCTGCACTAAGACAGTCACAGTGGTTGAAGGAGAGGGAGGCCGAACAGAGGCAAAGGACAACATGGCTTACAGAAGTACAGGAACACTTCAAGTTGTGTCGTGTGTATTAGAAAATCTTTAGATGTAATTATATATTTATATATAAGTCAATAGGACACAGGTGTGTGCTGCGAGCTTCCTGCTTCCTGTCCGTGGACCAATTACAAGCCTTTGTTTAGAGGGACCATGACTTTCAGTCAAGCTCTTCTGGGTGGGAATCATGGGCTGGTCTCTCATTCTGTCAGCCTCTCTCTCTGTTTCACAATGCTGTTATTTGGCTAGGATTCCCCTCCCTAGTCTTGTGGTTTGTGAAGAAGGGGACAAAAATATGACCCATAAATCATCACAGCGAAGGGGGACCCAAATATTACCCATAAATCAGTGCGGCGGAGCCACCTACAATCAAGCTAATGGTTCTAGAAGACATGCTGTCATCCAAGCCATGATGTCACTTGCACATCGAGCCCTAAGAGTGTGTGTGGTGGTGTGTGTGTGTGTGTGGTGTGTGTGTGTGTGTGTGTGTGTGTGTGTGTGGTGTGTGTGTGGTGTGACTGTGGTCTGCAACTGTGTTTGTGTATGTCTGTGTGTGTGTGGTGAGGGGAGGGGAGGACGTCTGGTGTGTGGGTTTGTGTGTGTTAGGGTGGTCTTTCTCTGTGTGTGTGTGTGTGTGTCTTGTGGTTTGTATTGGCTTACATTGGGTGTGGGATTCCATAGAGAAAATTTAAACAAGTCAAGTGGTTAAAACTAGCTTGCCACGTTTCCACACAATGGTGTTCATTGACACAAATTAGAGGCAAGAACGTGAAATAGAACACCCATTAACTACTTAAGATCAGATAATTGTTCGTTATATCTTAGAGAAGCAATTCGCTGAAAAAATAATTGCAAGGCACTAAAACAACAAGTGAAACTCAAGTAATCACTCATTGACTACAAATGTACAATGTACTCTTAAAAAACGACGACTGTAGTTAATAATAGTAATAATGAAGCTACACACTGCTAATTTTAATCAACATCCTGCTTTCCAGATGATGATTGATAGATTTTTAATTGTTTTTATTACACATCCTCCACCCACAAGTCAATAAACCCCAACTCTGATGCAAACCCTCCCTTTCTTCACCAACCTAGCAACCAACTGCTCTGCATGATTGCTCAACGCCAATGCCCTCAAGATGACCAATAGGAGCAGGCCTGGCTCTCTCTGTAGGCAAGCAGCTCATCACTTTCAATCAGTCAATCAACTCACTCAGTGACATCTGACCTGGGAGAAACTAACCCCTAGGGCCGATGACAATTATGTGTGTGTGTGTGTGTATTCTCACACCCAAGTTGATGTTAAAATGAGTCAATGCAATTAGTGAATGGCTCTTACTCATTCATAAAGTCCAGCTCTAAATGTCACGGTGTTCCATGAGGTCACGGCGTGATCTGGTCACCCCAGGCCAGCTATCATACGAGGCCTTCAAAGCACAGCTCACAGAAGGATCGTTTCTTTATGGCTTCACTTCATCAATGGGTGGATTTGTCTTGAATAGAATGTTTCAAACCATCTTAAATTGATCCAGTTCATGTGTGCCTTTATGATTCTGTCTCGGCATTCTACTCAGACACATGCTGTGGTCACACACACATGCTGCACACACACACACACACACACACACACACACACACACACACACACATACTGTACACACACACACACACAAAAAACAAACATGCTTGCACACACGTTCCACCTTCACATGCCAATGGCACCAACACTGTCTATTTATTTTCCCTCATTAGTTTTAAATTGGCCATCCAGACATGAGTGTGGGCCCTGCTTTTAATCACTGCGGTGGCTGCCTCACTTTGAAGTCTCCTCTCTGGCTGCAGGGCAAGCCTCCTACCACAGATAGCCGTCTGCACTGCCTCTAGTTAGCTCTGCTCCAAGTCTTCCCTCACACACACACAAACAGACCCACACACACAAAAAATAATACACAGACACACATATGTAGACACACGCACATCATACACACACACATCTGCTGACTGAAGGACACACACCCCGTATACTGTCCAGACACACACACACACACACACACACACCACCAGACGGGTCAGAAGACCTTCAAACCGAGGCAGATAACGACTGTATCTGCCCTGCTACTGGGCCTGTTCATCCTGGCACCCCCCCCCCCCAGAGCTGAGCCAACACCTGGTGTCTGTCTGTCTGTGTCTGTCTGTCTGTCTGTCTGTCTGTCTGTCTGTCTGTCTCTGTCTGTCTGTCTGTCTGTCTGTCTGTCTCTGTCTGTCTGTCTGTCTGTCTGTCTGTCTGTCTGTCTCTGTCTGTCTGTCTGTCTGTCTGTCTCTGTCTGTCTGTCTGTCTGTCTGTCTGTCTGTCTCTGTCTGTCTGTCTGTCTGTCTGTCTGTCTGTCTCTGTCTGTCTGTCTGTCTGTCTGTCTGTGTGGTCAGCCAGGTCACAGACACTCTGCTCTGATGCCTTCATGCCCTGCAGCCTCCCAGACCTGGGACTACGGGAGCTCTTGATTCGCCATACTGACTGCACTCAAGCCAATGTATCAGTGTTTGTTTGTGTTTGTGTGTATGTATTTAGGTGTGTGTGTGAGAGAGAGAGAGTGAGAGAGACAGTGGTAGCAAGAGAGTGACAGAGAGAGAGAGAGAGAGAGAGAGAGAGAGAGAGAGAGAGAGAGAGAGAGAGAGAGAGAGAGAGAGAGAGAGAGAGAGAGAGAGAGAGAGAGAGAGAGAGAGAGAGAGAGAGAGAGAGAGAGAGAGAGAGAGAGAGAGAGAGAGAGAGAGAGAGAGAGAGAGAGAGAGAGAGAGAGAGAGCAGACAGGCAGAGGGAGCCTTACAGAAGCACAGTGAGAGCCATGGCAGTAATAAGCCTTAACTGACATCATCAGCGTCACTTGGAACCCTTTCAGGGGTCTGCCTTTCATTTCTCTTCTTCTTCTTCAAGTGTCGACTCGTTTCATCTGGGCCTCCAACGCAGGCTTGAGGCATGCACACACTCTGAGAAGGGCCAGCACTTCATTCTGCTGGCAGTCTGGACTACAGCCTCCGTTCAATACCAAGGGCAATAAAACAGACTGGAATCAAAGCGTGTGTTTTGGTGCCAGAACTGGAAACCCCTCTCATCTCCTTTATATCTGGAGCTTTTCCTACATGAGTAATGACCAGATAGGTCCACAACACACTGGTGAGTCCTATGCAGAGTTGCTCAGGTCCGTGGTAGATAAGGAAAGGAGAGAAGGAAAGGAGGCAAGGGGCCTGAGTGTGTGTGGATGTGGCCATGTTTCACTGGATTCTTCTGGGTGGTATGTTAACACTGTGTGTGCTCTCCTCTGATCCAGGCCTGATTTATTCCATTCAATATGCTTGTGTTTGTTTTGGAGGGTGATATGTGTTTAGTCATGAGACATTAATAGAGTAGAAAACAACATGTTGAAAAATGAGCCCGCTGAGGTGAGTGTGTGCGTGTGTGTGCATGTGTGTGTGCGTGTGAGTGTGTGCGTGTGTGTGCATGTGTGTGTGAGTGTGTGTGTGCGTGTGCGCTCTAGAGCCTGAGGCCTTTGCTGTCACTCAACCCAGCAGCACGCAAGGTGGTCCAAACACTGAGGCCTCTTTACTCAGTCACTCACAGTCAAGCACACACACACACACACACACACACACACACACACACACAAACAAACACTTTTGGGTTTACATGTAACGACATGTACACAGCGTATAACATAATATACAACTATATGGTTGTGTATGCCCATAGTGAATCAATTAAATATGGTTCCTGTTTTCCTGTACCTAAACATATAGTATACCTCCATATTTACATCTGAATACAAATATAAATATATCCTGCTCGGCAGACTCCAGAGATGTACAGCCAGTGAGCTGAAGAACATCTCCCTGTTACAGCTTCTCATGAAGAGCACTTTCTGAATCTATCACTACGCAGTGAGCACCTGGAAGAATGATAATGAACGTGTAGCACAGTCTTACAGCAAGTGTGTTAGGGTGGGACACAGAGAGAGAGAGAGAGAGAGAGAAAGAAAGAGAGAGAGACAGAGAGAGAGAGAGAGATAATGAGAGAGAGAGAGAGAGGGAGAGATAATGAGAGAGAAAGAGAGAGAGACAGAGAGAGAGAGAGAATGAGAGAGAATGAGAGAAACTGTTCTAAGCATTCTCTATGACCGTGAGTGACAGAATGTCGCACCATCATCCCCCCCAAAAACAATACAAATAAATAAATAAAATAGTGTGGTACTGGCAGCCAAATCACACACCTGAGACCAGTTGCTGCTGCTGCTGCTTGCAGGGCCCATGGGGGCCCCAGACCGGACTTAAAGACAACAAGCCAGGCCCTTGCACGCCAGCTTCAGGAACAGAGGTGATTTATTTGGGCTATTAGTGTTACCATGTCTCTGGATTAGCTCCACTCCAGTCTTCCAGGTGAGTGGGAAATGAGTCGTTAATACCAGCGCTACGCTACACTACACTGGAGCTACACAGCAGGAAGTACGCAGACCTAACAGACATCCACCGAGCAGAGGCAGTGGAACGAGCGGACCCCCGACCCCTGAACTGTAATAAGATGTAATTGCCTGTAATCTGAATACATTACACTAATGAGGAGCCAGTATTCTTTGTGTGCAATCACGGAACATCATCGCCTGAAACAAAACAAGGCGTATTAATCTACGCGGGGCTGTCAACAGTCTCGTTCTGTGTGAAGCTTCTCCAACAACTCTTGCTAAACGCCTAAAGAAGGCCAGATCACGAAAGCCCACAGACATGAGTGATGAGTCATGGTCTGTGTTTATGAGCGATTGTGTCGTTATGAGGGCTACATTATTGGGCGTGTCTGAGTGGACTCTAGGGGTTTGGAGTTTGGGATGGGATTGATGGCGCTGGTCAGGAGAACACTGCTGGTGTTGACGGCATGTCTTTTGCCAGGACTGATCAATGAGAGATGACATCTTTCACAGTCCTCTGGGACAAATTAGGGTCTTTGCAATCCTCGTGAAAATAAGCAGGGTTAGTGCTCTTTGGCTGACTTCTGGTTTTTGAATCCCAAGTTGTTCTCTCTCTCTCTCTGTTTTCTTTTTCTTTTTCAATGGCCGCTGCTGCTGGCGACTGGCAGCCTTCCCTTTACCAGGACGTCTGTCTGGGAGCTGGCAGTCTCTCTCTCTCTCTCTCTCTCTCTCTCTCTCTCTCTCTCTCTCTCTCTCTCTCTCTCTCTGTCTCTCTCCCTCTCTCTCTCTCTCTCTTTCGGATTCTTTTTAGGGTTGCACGCCATTGTGTGTTTGCTGTTTGTTTATGAGGAACACTGACCTCACCAGCCTAGGTTTGGCTGGCTAGGGTGAGGGGTGAATAAATATGAATGAATGTTACACCACACACACACACACAATCCTACATCCCCCTCGTACCTCCCCTCATGATGTTCCCCGAACACCCCGTCCCAGTCAGTCGTGGTGAGTGTGTGTGTTTCCGTGCAGAGCCAGGGGGAGGTCGGGACAGCCAGGGCCTCATTCTTGTGGCCAGGCAGTGTGTATCCCCACAGCGTGGCTGGCGTCGTGGGCCAGGACAGTCCAGCTCCACTCCCACATCCTGGGCTTTCCAACACCACCAAGCAGACTGGCGTTCCTGGTCCCTCCTCCACAAGAACCAGATCTCCTTCTCAGGCTTTTGTAACGGATGATAGGCTTGTGGATGAAGTCTCTCTTTTTTTTTTTTTTTAAGGTGGCTACTCAAAACTGTGGGAAACGTTTTTGGCTTGGCTTTCACGGTTAAGTTGGCAATGGCAAGTCTTGGACTAATGTAATGGTATCTTTCCAGAAGTGTCAAGGTTAAAAATGTCTGCTGGCCTGCTATTAGGCATCTCTCCCCCTCTCTCTTTCTCTCTCATGTTGCCTGTTGTCATGGAGACCCGCAGTACTATCTATTCTGGTACAGCGCTTCGTTATTTAAAGAGTAAACTAACGGGAACTCTTTTTTTTTTCTTTCGCAACATGCCGAGTCTCAGACATATGTCTTTTTTTATTCATACTTATAGTAAAAACATCTCTAAAAATGGCACAGGTAGTGAAATGAACCCCATGGAACTCTGACATCCATCATCAGAACAGCCAGCCAACCAGCTCTCAGTCTCACCCTCTTGACTAATTAATAAGCCCTTAACGTTTCTGTAACATGCTTCCGAATCCAGGAAAAACCCCAGCATGCAAGCCCATCTCGGACAGCATCATCGGTGCATGTGGCGAACAAATAAAAAGGGCACATGCATTTGAGAAAGTGCGGGAGTTCAGGCCTTTGGTCGCGGGACATATTTGATTTCCTGCTGACTCAAGAGGAAAAAGCTTTGGTTGATGGGAGAGAGAGATAGGAGAATAGTCTGGAGAGAGCAGCCTGTCCTGCCTCACACCTCAGCGTTCCCACGGTGTTTGGTGTGTTGACTGGTCTCCCGCTCTCGTTCAGCCGCCCCAGCAGGGAGACTTGGAGGGCTTAAAGACGCAGGAAGCCGGAAAGCTGAACCGACCGCACGTTCCCCAAGTCATAACACGACCAACCCAAACTCTGCTCGCACACCCCCGCCCCCCCCCCCCCCCCCCACAGCCAGGATTCTCTATATTCTCCCTTTGCTGTCTCATTCCACCCCCCCCATCCCCTCCCTCTTCACCCCCCCCCCCTGACTGCAGCAGCCATATGGCGGAAGCCCTCTGTCCAGGGTCTCTCTCGTCTAATCGTTTCTCCAGTTTGTGACAGTGACGTCCGAGAGGTGACACCCAAGCTGCTCCACCTGACCCCTGCTGACTCCACGTCTCCCAGTGCCACCCTCGGCCCCGCGCCAACCCTCCCCAGCCCCCGTCCCCCTGGACCCCCCCTGGACCCTCTCACCCCAAACCCCCCTCCTCCACCACCCCTGTGGGGCTGACTGGGAAGGGGGAGGTGGTGGTAGGTAAGTGAGTTGGGCTGGGGTGGGGAAGGGGGGGGGAGGTTAGGGTGACTAATTTACAGTGTTTGTGTGTCCTGGGATATCCGTGAATGGCTGGCTATTCTGGGCATGTGGAACACGGCATTGCTGCAGGATCGCTGTCTCTCCTCGGCATGTGTGTCCCGGCGGGGGACGGGGCCAGCTCCCGCGCAGCGAGCACACCACGTCTGTCTGCATCACCACCGGTCCTGGAGGAGCCAACCAGCACAGCCTGGAGCTCCACACAAGAAGCACTGTGGGTCACCACGGTCCAGCAGAGGACTGCATGCAGCTAGGGTAGGCAGGGTAGCTAGGGTAGGCAGGGTAGCTAGGGTAGGCAGGGTAGTTAGGGTAGGCAGGGTAGCTAGGGTAGGCAGGGTAGTTAGGGTAGGCAGGGTAGCTAGGGTAGGCAGGGTAGTTAGGGTAGGCAGGGTAGTTAGGGTAGGCAGGGTAGTTAGGGTAGGCAGGGTAGCTAGGGTAGGCAGGGTAGTTAGGGTAGGCAGGGTAGTTAGGGTAGGCAGGGTAGCTAGGGTAGGCAGGGTAGTTAGGGTAGGCAGGGTAGTTAGGGTAGGCAGGGTAGTTAGGGTAGGCAGGGTAGTTAGGGTAGGCAGGGTAGCTAGGGTAGGCAGGGTAGTTAGGGTAGGCAGGGTAGTTAGGGTAGGCAGGGTAGCTAGGGTAGGCAGGGTAGTTAGGGTAGGCAGGGTAGTTAGGGTAGGCAGGGTAGCTAGGGTAGGCAGGGTAGCTAGGGTAGGCAGGGTAGTTAGGGTAGGCAGGGGTAGCTAGGGTAGGCAGGGTAGTTAGGGTAGGCAGGGTAGCTAGGGTAGGCAGGGTAGTTAGGGTAGGCAGGGTAGTTAGGGTAGGCAGGGTAGTTAGGGTAGGCAGGGTATATCCCACTTCCAGCATGTATGAGGGCTGCCTATGGCGCTGGTGGTCCCTGGTGTAACACACACTTTGAACCTCACTGGTACATCATCACAGACAACAGAGCTGGAGTGAGGACAGGACTGCCCCATTTCACAGGACCTTGTGTTCATGTTCATGGCGTGTCAACAGTGGAGTACGAGGAGTGTTCAGGCTTGAGAGCCAGAGTGAGAGAGAGAGAGAGAGAGAGAGAGAGAGAGAGAGAGAGAGAGAGAGAGATAGAGACAGAGAGAGAGAGAGAGACAGAGAGAGAGAGAGATAGAGACAGAGAGAGAGAGAGAGAGAGAGAGAGAGAGAGAGAGAGAGAACAGAGAGAGAGAGAGAGAGAAACAGAGAGAGAGAGAGAGAGAGAGAGAGAGAGAGAGGGGGGGGGAGAAAGAGAGATTGAGAGTGATAGAGGGAGAGTGATAGAGAGACAGAGAGAGAGCAAGAGTGAAAGAAAGAGGGAGAGGGAGAAAGAGGCCTAGGAGATTCTGTATTCCCATAACACGCATTCCCATCCCAGGCATTTGGAAAAAAAATACCACAGTCTCCACAACTCTACAGCTCTCGTAAATAATCCAGGTCTGGGCGCCACCTCAGAATCCTGGGATGGTGGGCTCCATGTCCTCTCAGGCTGGGGGGAGCCAGGCAGGGGGAGGGTGTGTGTGTGTGTGTGTGAGAGTGTGTGTGTGTGAGAGTGTGTGTGTGTGTGAGAGAGAGAGGGTTATAAGCCCAGTCTTGCATCATCACTGCCAGGATCCTGATTACTGCCGGGGGTTGGGGGGCGGTGGAGAAGGATCGGAGAGGGGGGGTTGTTGGGGGGGGGGGGGTTGTTGGGGGGGTGAGCAACCTCGGTAAAACTGGAGGTAAAGGGGTCGAGGGAGGAGGGGTGGTATTGAATAACCCCCCTCCGACCCCCGACTACTACGTCTATGTGTCCAAACCCAACCATGCCTACAGCTCCACAGAGAGGAGAACCATGCCTACAGCTCCACAGAGGAGAACCATGCTTACAGCTCCACAGAGAGGAGAACCATGCCTACAGCTCCACAGACAAACACAGAACCACACACTTCCTGTTCATGCCCTGTAGTTCTACTCTCTATACCTGTGTCCTGTCCCCCACAGCTACGTCCCCTCCTGTCCCCAGGTCTGCTGCCAGACTGATCTCAGTAGCCCCTCCGTAAAGGGGTTTGCTTCCTTAGCATTTTATGACTTGTTTTTAGAGTTATGTGTGTGTGTGTGTGTAGGTCATGTCCTGAGACCTGTGAGCTCTGAATATGTGTGTGTGTGTG